>NC_054468.1:139132314-139435172 GCF_017639515.1 Carcharodon carcharias | reverse complement strand
TGAGCTTATCAATGGCCTCAATTGGCCATTGGCAGGTCAGCGGGCGGACAGCTTATTTCGTTGTCCGCCCGCCTTCCTAAAAATTTAAAGGGACCGGAATGACATCAGGGATTCCTCACAACGTCATCTCACGTCATTTTCCCCTCGGCGAGCGGGCCCTGCCCCCAAATCACTGAGGGGAAAATCCTGGCCAATGAATTGTGGGCAGGTTGGGGGGGCATGCGCAGAAAGGTCAAAAACAATTTCTGTTGTCTGAAGTTGAGAAGCATCATTCTACAAACTGAAATATCATCAGTAAATGCTAGAAATGATCAGCAAGTGAGGCAGCATCTTTGGAGGGACAAACCGAGTTAAGGTGTTGGGTCAGTGAGCTTTTGTCCCAACTATCATCTGGTCCTAATACACATTCCTCTGTACTTGGCTGTTCGGTGAACCTCACCCACTGAGAGCTAAATCTAACAATGCAGTAGTAACTTTCTGGTATAAATCAAGCCAAGACCCTTCTATGGTGAAATAATCATATATACTTTCAACAATTTCTAACTGTTCATTATCCACTTCTATTTTCCTTAGTCTCCCTTTATATCCTGTGCTCTTCCTTTACTCTGGGCACAATCCCAATATTTAAGAATTTGATGTCATGGCCCCATTTCATTTATTCAGTAATATTAAAAAAATTTAGAAGTATTCAGCAGGTCAGGCAGTATATGTGGAACAGCAACAGACTTCCATTCATTGTTTAACTCCTCTATTATTATAGAGGCAACCAAATCATTCACACATTTGAGGTGCTATTCTACTCTTATATCTTCAAGCTCAACACCAGTTGAGTATTGTTGGTTATCACTATCTTCTTCATGTGTTTCTGCCTGAGAGACTGAAATTCCTATTGACAAGTAAGCCCTTTAGGCTTTTCTCAAATGAATTGATAAATAAGTTATGTCAAATTAACCAACAAGGTAAGATCAGCTTCAAGCACTTTTTTTTTATTCCCCTAGATGATTCTGTTCTTTAACAGATTTGCACAATTTACATATAATTAATTTAATTCTTCCAAAATAAAAATGTTATTTCCATTCCATTTTTAATAAGACCTGAAAATATTTGATGCTGCAATGCAAATGTTTGTGTTTTTCAGAATGAAAACAGCATCCATGGATGAAATTTGCGATTACACTATTATACCACATTGGCTGAGATATTGGATTGCGTCTGAATCGTGGCACCATCCTGGTGCAACAACACATGCATCACGGGCTAGTGAAGCTTTTTTCTTTTTTCATGATTTGTTCATGGTGTGTAAGCATCACTGGCAAGGCCAGCATTTATGGCCCACATGTAATTGTCCTTGAGAAGGTGCTGGTGAGATGCCTTCTTGAATTGCTGATGGCAGAATCAAGACAAATTTGTCCACCAACTTCATTAAGACTTGTGAAAGCTAGTTGCAGGTCCACTTGTGAGTCCAGATTGTGGAGGGCAGGGGGCTATGGGTGAATATAATCAGGATTAGGGTGCGTTGATCAGCAGTAGCCGTGGTTTTAATGAGCCTGAAGGAGAATTTCAACTGTGCCTAGCTCCACATTCAGGTAAATAAAAAACTTTAGGGGAAGAATATTCCCCCCATGGAGGGGGTGGGAGGGGGGGGGGGGGCGGAGGGGTGAAGTGCAGGAGCGGCCGCGTGCAGTTGTGCCTCTTATTCGTGCCATTTTATGTGGGCAAGCCAATTAAGGCCCGCCCAGCATGATGTCTGCCAGGAAGCGCTATACGCTCTCTGTGCAGGCGGGGGTGATTCCCTAAGCTGGGACTGCACTCTTTCGCGCATGCACACAAAAGAGCGCACTCATTTCCCTGAGGCTAAGTGCTGCCTCAGGGAGATCGGCGCCAAATTTAAAAGTGGTCAATGGCCAAAAATAAAATTTCCCTGACATGTCTCCTCATGTGACACTGTTACATGAGTTGGGACATGTCCAACACTTATATTCAAACTTCTATTACATTTTTAAAAACTTTCATGAACCCTCATCCCACCTGTGGATGAGGTTTCATGCTTTTTCTGAAGACTAACAGGGCTCCCGGCCTGCCCGCCAACCTTAAGGTTGAACGGGCAGGTCCATTAACTACTTGAATTAGTTTTTAAATGGCCTCAATTGGCCTTTGACAGGTCGGCGGGCGCACAGCTGATTTGGCTGTGCCCCCGCAAACCTGAAAATTGAAATAAGGCGGGGTGACGTTGGGAGTTCCACCCGACATCATCCCACGTCATTTTACACGTTGGCAAGTGGGCCCTGCTCCCCGCTCGCCGACTTCAATATCCTGGCCCAGATTTACCTTTCAGGTGGCATCTCCAGCAGCCCTTTTAAGTATCTTGGCTTGGCTGCTGTTCACCATTGCTGCATGCGTGGCTGCTGTTTGGGGCCCATGGAATTTACAATGGGCTTGGAACAGTCAGGCCCATGATTTTTATAATCTCAGGGAGCTTTTTGGAAAAAAGCAAAGAAAAACTCTCAAAGAGAAAGTAGTGCTAACTCATGCTGATGAGTAGCTTGCAAACAATTCTGCCAAAAATGCTGAGAATGCAGAGATGTAATTAAAAGTATTTTCAAGACTAACAGAGCCACTCAAGGTCAAGCTCAACTGCCATCCACCTCCTAAGTGGTGGCCACTGGGGAAATGCTTGATAGGAGCACTAGAATAGGTCAACCAACACATAAGACAGGCACTAATAGGTTGTACAATTATGATTCATAATTAATCCTGTTAACTATTAGACATAGATGGAATTTATTTGTAGGACATTTTCTTATTTTCTGGATTTGTTGTTGGTATTAATATTTGTAGTGAAGTATGGGTAAGAACCATACAGCTGGACTGAAGGAATGTAATTGTTTGGTTGTGATAAGGATTGCAGGACTACTAGACAGCTGAAAAAGTGCTTGAGACAGCGGATTGTCTGCCTGGTGATGTTTCTAGTGGAAACATGGCTCTCATTGTAGGCCAGCTCTGTGGCTGTACCAGGGATCCTGACAAGAGTCATGAATCAAAGTTCAAGATTTTGTTGCCCGGTAGCCTGCATGCAGCCCAAAGGCCTTGTTAGGGGACTGCATTGTGTAAAAAGAAAATCTTGCATTCATATAATGCTTTCCCCAAGTGCCTTTCATGACTAGGATGTCCCAAAGCGCTTTATAGCCAATGATGTACTTCTGAAGTGTAACTGTGGTAATGCAGAAAATATGGTGGGCAATTTGCATACAGCAAGGTCCTACAAACAGCAAATTGATAATGACCAGATCATTTTTTTAAAGGATTAATCTTGAGGAATAAATATTGATCAGGGTACCAGGAGGAACTCCCTATAGTACTATTTTTTTTTAACATTTACCTGAATGTGCAAATTAGACCTCAGTTCAACATCTCACCTGAATGTTGGCACCTCTGATAAGTACAGTATTCCCTCAATGCTGTGCTAGACTGTCAGCCTGGATTAGGAGCTCAAAGTCTCTGGAACAGGATTCAAACCCACAGCCTCTGAATCAGAGGTGAACAGCTGGCATGTTAAAATTAATGAAGGGATCATGACTGCTGCCAGGAAGCTGGGCACAGATCTACATGTTGTACAGACTATGGTCATCAATAAGCTGGACATTGAGTGGGTGGAATTTCTTTCTATTCGGCAAGATGTCTTGATGGCAATGGAGAATGTTCAAGACAATATGGGTGCACTTGATGGCACCTTGCTCTCCAAGAACCCTGCCATGTAGACAAAGCCAAGTGCTCTCTCATCCTGCTTTGCATCTTCATGGGGAAAGAGGTCCAAGTGTTCCTGCTGATCTAGAAAGGCTTAGAGACTTCTCTAATACAACAGTGGACTGCTAACTGAGAGATGTTGCTAACTGGGAGATGTTGCTGATGTCACCAGCTCCAACCCAGAAGCAGCCTGTTGCATAAAATATAAGGACCATGATGATTTTTGACAGCCACAGGTAGTACTGTCTGTTCTCTGCTTCGAAGCTCGAGTTATGGCTGCAGCAGGGGACACAGGCTTCCTTTATGGAGTGAAGATACCTCAGACACTGCTCCTCAGTGAATTTCAGATGGAAGTACTGCTTGAAACCCACTTTGGATATGGCCTCTGTCACAGTGCCATCCCTCTGCCACTTCTCTTAGGTCCCCCACTCTCTCTTGTCTTCTAAGCTGCTTCCCCACATCCTCCAACCCCAAACACAGGACTAAGAGCCTGCCAGAAGTGCAGTCAAACTGCTTTGAAAGCAGCACCAGTAAAAAATTCTCAGAGGTTAGATATGGGTTGTAAAAGTGAGAAAATAGGCCATAAAGTCATTAGCCTAAAAGGACAAACTACTAACTAACCTGTATGTAGTGGCTGTGCCTTTTAAACAGAGTTCTTGCTGCCTGTTAGCATCACAAGTAGCTGAGCGAATTTATAATGTGGACGTTTAGGTGCTAGGGAAGCCCAATTTCACAAAAGATCCTACAATAAATGTATTTTATTTCAATAATTAAAATTATGCCTCTGGACATACTCATTCCAATATAGCAGGCGGGGCCTTCTGCTGTGGCACAGGTGCCCTGTGTAATGCCTGTAAATTGTGCATATTGCCAAAGAATCTTTAGTCCATGCAGCCTAAATTTATTCTTATATCTTCATTTATAGTTAAAAGGCAAATATTTTTGCAGAAGAAGAAATGTAGAGTTGGAAGGAACATATGTGTTCCTCAGCATATAGGATACAAAATTGAGAGATATAAAACTGAGGCATCTCAGTGTAATAAACTGTGTACCAGGTGGGTTTCTTGTTAGAAATAGTAAGCCTTATTTACAGAGCTCTAGAAGAAGCTACATGCTCAAACTAGGTCCACAACTAGAAAGCTCCACCCTTAAGATTACCCGCACTTAGGGCTAATTTGTCAGTAGTCACATGATCCCTAAAACAGTATCAAGGTTTTACTTGCAATTACTACATTCCTCCCCCTTTATTTTTTTCCATCTCTTATTTACAAGGGCCATACCTATTTACAATCTATATTAGTGACTTGGTTTCAGGGATAGAGATACTATAGCTAAATTTGCAGATGACACCAAAATAGGTGGGAAAGTAAGTTGCAATGAAGAAATAAGAAATTTACAAATGGATATGGACAGGTTAGATGAATGGGCCAAAATTTGGCAGATGGAGTTTAACGTGTATAAGTGCAAAGTTACCCATTTTGGTCGGAAGAATAAAAAGGTGACTGATTATTTAAAAGGAGAGAAACTTCAGAAAGCTTCAGTGCAGAGGGATCTGGGTGTCCTCGTGCATGAATCGCTGAAAGCTAGTATGCAGGTACAGCAGGTAATAAGAAAGGCAAATGGAATTTTGGAATTTATTGCTACAGGAATAGAGTATAAAAATAGGGAAGTGTTGTTGCAACTGTACAAGGCATTGGTGAGACCTGGAGTACTGTGCAGTTTTGGTCCCCTTACTTGAGAAAGGATGTGGTTGCACTGGAGGTGGTTCAGAGGAGGTTCACTAGATTGATTCCAGAGATGCGGGGCTTGTCTTATGAGGAGAGATTGAACAGTTTAGGCCTATACTGGCTAGAGTTTAGAAGGATGAGAGGAGATCTAATTGAGGTATATAAGATGCTAAAGGGGATAGACAAAGTAGATGTGCAGCGGACGTTCCCCCTTCTGGGGCATTCTAGAACAAGAGGCCATAGCTTTAGGCTACGGAGTGGTAGATTTAAATCAGATATGAGGAGGAATTATTTTTCTCAAAGGGTCGTGAATCTGTGGAATTCACTACCTCAGAATGCAGCGGATGCCGGGATGCTGAATAAATTTAAGGAGGAGATCGACAGATTTTGAATTAGTAATGGGTTGAAAGGTTATGGGGAGAGGGCGGGAAATTGGAGTTGAGGCCGAAACGAGACCAGCCATGATCATAATGAATGGCAGGGCAGGCTCAAGAGGCTGAATTGCCTACTCCTGTTCCTAGTTCTTATGTTCTTATGTAATATCTTAATCCATAACATATACAAATATACACAGCTAATGCAATTATAGGTTAAGTCTCTGAGGTGGTTTCCTAATTCGGTTAGAGCCACATTGCTCTACGGCTTAAGATTGTACCACTGGATCGACTTGATCAGGAACTGCAGCATCAGGGACATCCTTAGACAATGGCAATTCAGAATTATTTACTTCAACAGAGACATCAGGTATGTCTGTTCTATGTTGATCTGGCACCTCAGGGATTAAAGGTTTGACTTCAATTTCAGGTATTGTAACTGGTTGTTGGAGAATTTCTCTACTTCTTAGACGATCCACATGTTTTCGAACAATCTGGTTTTCCACTTCCACTTCGTATGACAAAGGCTCTGTTTTAGAGACGATTATACCAGGAACCCAACTGTCTATTTCCAAAATTTTGCATGAAAACTGTCTCTCCCACACTAAACTTTTGAGCTTTACTGCGAATATCGTGATTCACTTTCTGACTAATCTGGTTCTTCTCTATCTTCACCTTTAAGTTATGTAACACCAGACTCAACCTTGTACGAAGGCAGCGTTTCATTAGTAATTCAGATGGTGTTGAACCCATAGTCGCATGAGGAGTCATGCAATAGTTGAGGGAAGAAATTGTGGAATTCATGTTTCTAATGTTCCTTTGGATAACTTCTTCATTCCTTTTTTAAAAGTTTGCACTGCTCTTTCTGCTAACCCTTTGGATGAGGGAAGGGCCAAAAACTCTTGTTCCCCACAACAAGATTCCATCTTGACAACTTAATTCAGTTTTACGGACATAGAATGGTTTTATCTCTTCAGGGACTGATGCTGTTTTAACATGTTTAATTCCATTTAAGCTCATGAATCTCTGGAATTCGGTACTAGTGAAAGCAGTACCATTATCCAAAACAATGAATTTTGGTGGACCATGTATACTAAAACATTGCTGCAGCTTTTCAATAGTTGTACATGATGTCGGTGATCTAGCTTCATACACATCCACCAACTTAGAGTGCGCGTCGATGATCAATAAAAACATGGTAACTAAAAATGGACCTATATGTAGTCTAACCCAGGGTCAACCAGGCCACTCCCACAGATACAATGGAGCTGAAACAGGCAACTTCTGTTGTTGCTGACACTGGAGACCATGCTTACCCATTTTTTCTATATCACTGCCCATTCTTGGCCACCAGATACAGCTTTGCGCAAGCATTTTCATTTTCAAGATGTCTGGATGCACACTGTGAAGCTCTGTCAAGAGTGGTTCTCTTCCTTGTGAAGGGACAACAACTATTGTTCCCCCCAACAAGATTCCATCTTGACAACTTAATTCAGTTTTATGGGCTTAGAATGGTCTTATCTCTTCAGAGACTGGTGCACTCGACCATCCTTGCAATACTTGTTCTCGGACTTATTAAATTGGATCCCGGTTTGCCCAATTCTTTACCTGCTTCGCACAAACCAACAAGGAGTCCAGGGGATTCAACACAAGTACAACTTATTATGGCACGGGAGCAATTACAATGCTGTCTGGCAAAGGAAGATGACTGAAAGTGTCTGCATTTGTTATATGAACACCTGGACAGTGCATAAAGGTGTACTCATATGCCAACAAAATCAAAGCCCATCTTTGAGCTCTGGCAGAAACTATAAGCGGAATTGCTTTATTTTCACTAAATAAACCCATTACTGGCTTATGATTTGACACCAAGGTGAACTGTTGCCAATGAAAATATAAACGGAATTTCTTTACTCCAAATATTACAAATAAACCTTCTTTTTCAAGTTGTGAGTAACCCTTCTAGACTGCTGAGAGGGCTATGGAGACATAGTCTATTGGCCTGTCAGATTTGATTTCTGTCTTTTTTCTTGTTTTTATTTCATCCTTCATTTTGATTTCATAGCCAGCTAAATTTCTCCCAGGTGAAATCTTAACTTGGTTCAGTTCGGTGGTTGAGCTACCCATTTGCAGCTTGGAAAGTTCCATGACTTTTCCTTCTAATGCCTCTTTTGTTTCAATGAATTGATTCTTCAGTTCTTCTGTTCCTTTTTCTATAATTTGGCTTCCTCCTGGAACATTGAACATTGTTGAGATTTTTCTGCCCTTTGTTTCTTCAGTTGGTTCAGAGTGGCACTGTATTCATTTCGCTTCTTTTCATGATTTTGCCATGGAGTCAACTGTGACCTGAGGGATCCTTGCATCCTGTGAAGGTCCTTCGGTTCTCTTATCTCATTCCAAAAGACACAATCATATTCCCTTATCAACTCAGGATTTCTTCCTATTCTAACTTGAACATTTCTGACCAGTTAGCTTAATTTTGTTTAACCAACTGCAGCCCAGAAGATTAGGCCCTTCACCTGTTACAACAATCACTGGTCTGATGCCTGTAGGATACAGGTACAGAGGTGATGCCTTCACCTGCATTTCCTCTCCAGTGCATGTCTTCACCTGAGTCGTTGTTTGCTCCAGATTCAGTGGCTGGGTACCTTCACTTTGATATTTAAATGTGTACTCTCCCAGCACTGTGGTCAATACACCTGTCTCTACCTTCATGACTAAAGGCTTCCCATTCACCTGAAAAGCGATGGTGATTGGTTCAGTTTTCACTGCTTTGACATTGTATAGGGAATAGATATCAATATCAGCAGCTTCTGGTTCACTTATATTATGCCCTTCAATCATCTTGGTCTGCTGTCTAATTGCCTGTCTTTCTTTTGCGCCGCATTGCTTTATAACATGCCCTTTTTTGTGAAAGTAGTGGCATTCTGCCTCTTTAAATCTGTAAGTTTCTGGTACATGGTTACCCCCACATCAGTAACAAACTAATTTCTGAATCGCTGATGAGATGCTTCCAGTATGCCTTTTTGTTTTTCAAGCAGTAGAGGCTGTTTCCTGCTTCGCGGTTGTCTCCCTGGTTTTCGTGCCATGCCCGGCAGTTGGTTCCCTTCCCAACTGAAGAACAGCACCATGTTGCAAAGCCTGCAATCCATCTCAGCACTCTCCATTGCTAGCCCTATTTCCATGGCGTTCTTCAGATCAATATTAATTTCTGCAAGTAAACTGCGCTGAATGGCGTCATCGTGTATGCCGCAAATCAAACAAAGTCGCAGTGCTCAGCCAACTGTTTTAACTTCATGATATATGTTGCGATTGACTCACCCAGAGCCCTTACTCTGGCGTTGAACTTAAATCTTTGCATAATCACTGATGGCTTAGGCTGAAAATGTGTCTTTACGAGACCTACTAGCTTGTTAAAAGATTTGGAATTGGGCATGTTTGGGGCCATAAGACTATGGTTCAGGTTATATGTCTGGCCCTTGCAGACACTTAGAAGGATTGCTTTCTGCTTCTCCTCGGTGTTATTTCATTCGCCACAAAATAGAAACGTAGGTGCTCTATGCACTGGCTCCAGCCTTCCATGGACGAGTCATACGGATCAATTCTGCTGAGGAGTGGCATGACTGGTGAGTATACTTTCCTTTCTTTCCTTAAAAATTGATATACTCACATTCGAGGGGGAGATGCAGTGTCGGAGTTATTTATCCTCGAGTCCAATTGTAATAAACTTGGTGCACCACACAGGTTTCTTGTTAGAAACAGTAAACTTTAATTGCATATCTCTAGCAGAGCCTACATGCTTGAAACACGACTAGAAAGCTTCGCCCTTAAGATTACCCACCTGAGGGCTGATTTGTCAGTTCAGTCACATGATCCCTAAAACGTATGAAAGGTTTTACTTAAAATCAATACCCTCAGTGATACCTGTTACGAACAGCACAGGGTTAAATTTAAACAGCTCTAATTTCTCCTTTCACCACCCATAAACAGAAAGGCATTTTAATTTTGATATATTCCTTTATAACTGGTGCATATTTCCCCAACCCCTCAGAATTGGTGTGATCTGATTTTTATCAACAACTCCACGGCAAACTCAAGATAGGGTAAAATCAGAGGGTTAATTTAGTTGTACACACTCAAAATGCAGGAAGAGAGTTGGCAATGCCCCATCTTTTTTGCATTCATACACTAAAATAGGGACAAGGAAAAGAAAGAGGTATAGGGCAAAAGACCATTAAGAAAATAAGAATTATTGTTGCACATGATTCCAGAGTCCAGAGTGAAAGTCCAATGGTTCATTCCTTGAGTCAGCAGGTTGAAGACTGATGCTGGATAATTCACTTTTCCAGTAGAGATGACTTCTATGATGAGATGGGCACGGAAAGATGAATTAGCGCTGGTGCAGTAATTCAGAAGTTCCAGTAGAAACAGTATAGATGGAGGCCAGGCATTCACCTGGACCAAACCCTCGGTCTGAGCTGCTACTTAGTTGATGAAAAAAGGCAGTCTGCTTTGCAGCTCCACAGGGCAGGGTAACTGGTTGTCCTAGCTAGGGAGGTCATGTGATTTGACTCCCACTTCTCCACTTTGATTTGGACAAAAGATGTATATTCCTTTGTCTGAATTCTTGAGATGGTTAATGATTCAACCATGAATAATTTCAAAAGAGCTTTTGTGGTCCTTTGCCTGGTCATCTCCATTGGCCAAGCCTTGGCCTTAGAAATGTAAATGGTCTTTGTACAATTCCCTTGGATTTGATCTCTGTAGTCACAGGGGTCATTGGCATCTCTTCAGAGATAACAAAATGGCAGTTGTTCTGAATGCCAGGAAGTTCCCTTTGTTCGAGTCATAACCAACAATGACCAGTCATTTTAAAACCTTTGTCCAGCTTTTAAAAAAATTATTAATTAGCCATGGTGATTATATATATATATATATATATATACACATATATAAAAAATTTTCATAAAAATACAGAGCGAGGTCTAAGTTCCGGGAGGGTGAAATTACAATTTGGCAAGTTAATGTTGACGGTTCCTGTTAAAAATGTGTGTAAGGCCATCCATTACAGCAAATCTGACAGGAAATGGACCAAATGCTATGATTTTTAAGCACATTATAGATGGATGTTTAAATAGTAAGCATGGTAATCAAACAAACTGGTTTCTAAATGCTTTTGAGCTTGACCATATGAAGATATAGGATTTCAAAGTCCACCCATCACCCTATCTCAGAACGCAGGCAATGAGTAAGAAAAGGTTGATCGAAATAGTGTGAAGTACGGTGGGATTCCTTATGTCCTGGGCTGCTTTAATTATCACGACAGCCTGTTAGGTACCCCAGAAATACTCAGCAGACAGTATTCTGGCAAACAAGTCCATAACAGCAGAACAGGTGGAGGAAGATGTGCTACCTGAAACATTTCAATGGCTGTTCCAGCAGACGAAGGCTGCAGCAAAATGAAATCTCCAATCATCTTGGTTTTCATGCAATTAGATTGACGTTTCATTCTGTGAAGCTGATGTGCAATAGTTTTGTCATGCTAAAAGGTGTCACATACAGGCATCTTTCTTTCCAAACACACCTCCCAAGCCCTTCAGCAACCAATAAATAGCAACAGGAGCAGGATTGTGTTGTCTGGAAACTTCTAGTCATGATCTGGTATGGAGGCGGCAGTTACAAGATGGTCATCTAGCACTCAGACAAGGAAGGGGTGCCTTTCGGCTGCTGTGATACAACTGAGCAGCCCTCTTTAGGATCCACTCTGCTCTCTGC
Source organism: Carcharodon carcharias (assembly GCF_017639515.1). Taxonomy (NCBI): domain Eukaryota; kingdom Metazoa; phylum Chordata; class Chondrichthyes; order Lamniformes; family Lamnidae; genus Carcharodon; species Carcharodon carcharias. The sequence goes on along the minus strand of NC_054468.1, from coordinate 139,423,552 downwards.
TTATTGGGGAGGGGGCTAGAAAAGGTGCCCAAAACATAGTATGTCTCACCTCTCCCGACTGGATAGCGGCATCAGAGTGATCACCTTCTGTGGTAGAATCACATAAAAGACACAAGTAGTAAAGTTTGGGACCCAGAATATCCAGACCCTCATTGACACACCCACGAATGAATACTCAGAGTGGCATACTGCGTTTGTCACCTGAGAACTCCAATGATATGACCTTGACATTGTTGCTATGAGTAAGACCCAGCGAGCTGCAGAAGGGCAGCTCAAGGAACTCGGAGGTGGCTATACTTTCTTCTGGAAATGGAAATCAGAAGAAGCAGGCAAAGTTCACTGAGTTGTATTTGCCATCAAGAATGAACTTATGAACTAGCTTCATGAGTTCTCACTTGGAAGAAATGAGCGCTTCATGGCTGTTCATCTCAAACTGGCAAGGAGCCAATTTGTCACCAAGGACAGTGCATATGCCCCAACTCTGGATGCCGATGACAAAACCAGGGAAGATTTCTATGTCAAACTTGACCAAGTTCCCTATGATGCTCCGAAGGAGAACAGGCTTATTCTTCTTTGAGACTTCAACACAAGAGTTGGAAAAGATTCCAATCTCTGGAATGGAGCTATTGTCAGCGAAGAAATGGGAAACATCAACTCCAATAGCATTCTTCTCCTTACCAAATGTGCAGAACATGGGCTTGTCATCATCAATACACTGTTCTGCCAGAAGGACAAGTACAAAATATCATGGTAACACTCACGGTCCAAGCACTGGAACCTGATTGATTCCAACACCATCTGTGCCAGGAATTGCAAAGAGGTCCACACCACCAGAGCAATGGAAGGGGCTGATGACTGATGGACCGATCACCGACTTATTCATTCCATTATGTCCATCAAACTGGCTTGCAAATGGCGGGTGCAACAGAAGAGATGTCCATGAAAGATCAACATTAAAGCACTGAAGGATCCAATCAAAAGTGGGGAAAAGAAATGGCGGAGGAACTGAATAGGTACTTTGCGTCAGTCTTCACGGTGGAAGACACGAGTAACGTCCCAAAAGTTCAAGAGAGTTGGGCGGCAGAGGTAAGTATGGTGGCCATTACCAAGGAGAAGGTGCTAGGAAAACTGAAAGGTCTAATGGTGGATAGATCGCCTGGACCAGATGGATTACACCCCAGAGTTCTGAAGGAAATAGCTGAAGAGATAGTGGAGGCGTTAGTGATGATCTTTCAGGAATTACTGGAGTCTGGGAGGGTCCCAGGGGACTGGAAAATCGCTAATGTAACCCCCCGTTTAAGAAGGGAGTGAGGCAAAAGACAGGAAATTACAGGCCGATAAGCCTGAACTCAGTCATTGGTAAGATTTTAGAGTTCATTATTAAGGATGAGATTTCAGAATACTTGGAAGTGCAAGATAAAGTAGGGCAAAGTCAGCATGGTTTCATCAAGGGGAGGTCATGCATGACAAATCTGTTAGAATTCTTTGAGGAGGTAACGAGTAGGTTAGATAAAGGAGAGCCAATGGATGTTATCTACTTGGACTTCCAGAAGGCCTTTGACAAGATGCCGCACTGGAGGCTGCTCAGTAAGATAAGAGCCCATGGTATTAAAGGCAAGGTACTAACATGGATAGAAGAATGGCTGTGTGGCAGAAAGCTCAACGCAAACTGGAGGAACAGCACCGCATCTTCCTACTGGGCACTTTACAGCCTTCCGGACTGAATACTGAGTTTAACAATTTTAGATCATGAACTCTCTCCTCCATTCCCACCCCCTTTCTGATCCCACCTCCCCCCTTTTGTTTTCTTTTTCCAATAATTTATATAGGTTTTTTCTTTTCCCACCGATTTCCATTATTTTTAAATGTATTTCCATCCATTGTTTTATCTCTACCTTATAGCCTATTTCGATCACTTCCCTTCACCCCACCCCACCCCACTAGGACTATCTGTACTTTGCTTGTCCAGCTTTCTACCCTTAATTAGCACATTCCTTAGATAATATCACCATTTTCAACACCTCTTTGTCCTTCTGTCTATGACATCTTTTGGCTATCTGCACCTATCATTGGCCCTCTATCCAGCTCTACTGACCCCCCCCCCCCGCCCTTAAACCAGCTTATATTTCACCTCTTTTCTATTTTTACTTAGTTCTGTTGAAGAGTCATACGGACTCAAAACATTAATTGTGTTCCTCTCCGCAGATGCGCCAGACCTGCTGAGTTTTTCCAGGTATTTTTATTTTTGTTTAGGCTAATGAGTCGATGCGCTGGTGTTAATTTTCCAAAATTCACTAGATTCTGGAAAGGTTCCATCAGATTGGAAAGTAGCAAATATAACCGCTCTATTCAAGAAAGGAGAGAGGCAGAAAACAGGAAACTATAGGCCCATTAGCCTGACGTCTGTCATGGGGAAGTTATTAGAATCAATCATTAAAGAGGTTATAGCTGGGCACTTAGAAGAGCTCAAGGCAATCGGGAAGGGTCAGCATGGTTATGTGAAAGGAAAATCATGTTTAACCAATTTATTGGAGCTTTTTGAAGGACTAACATACACTGTGGATAAAGGGAAACCTGTAGAGGTACTATACTTAGATTTCCAGAAGGCAATTGATAAGGTACCACGTCAAAGATTATTACGGAAAATAAAAGTGCGTGGTGTAGGGGGTAACATATTAGGATGAATAGAAGATTGGTTGGCTGGCAGAAAGCAGAGAGTATGCATGAATGGATCTTTTTCTGATTGGCAGAATGTGACGAGTGGAGTCCCACAGGGGTGTGTATTGGGGCCTTAACTTTTTACGATTTACATCGATGACTTTGATGAGGGGAGTAAAGATGTGGTAGCTAAATTTGCAGATGACACAAAGATAGATGGGAAAGTATGTTGTGAAGAGGACATGAGGAGGTTGCAGGTGGATATAGATAGGTTGAGTGAGTGGGCAAAGATCTGGCAAATGGAGTTTAATATGAGAAAATGTGAAGTTGTTCACTTTGGCAGGAAGACCAAAAAAACAGAGTATTACTTAAATGGAGAACGGCTGCATAATTCAGAGGTGCAGAGGGATCTAGGTGTTCGCATACATGAGTCACAAAAAGTTATTATGCAGGTACAGCAAGTAATTAAGAAGGGTAATGGTATGCTAGCCTTTATTATGAGAGGGATTGAACATAAAAGTAAAGATGTTATGCTTCAGTTATACAGTGCATTGGTGAAACTGCACCTAGAGTACTGTGTGCAGTTTTGGTCTCCTTATTTAAGGAAAGATGTAAATGCATTGGAGGCAGTTCAAAGGAGGTTTTCTAGATTGATACCTGGAATCAGTGGATTGTCTTATGAGGAAAGGTTGGCCAGACTGGGCTTGTTTCCATTGGAGTTTAGAAGAGTGAGGAGTGAGTTGATTGAAGTATCCAAGGTCCTGAATGGCCTTGACAAGGTAGATGTTGAAAGGATGTTTCCTCTTGTGGAAGAGTCCAGAACTAGGGGGCACTGTTTTAAAATTAGGGGTCACCCTTTTAGGACAGAGATGAGGAGAAATCTTTTCTCTCAGGGGGTTGTGCGACTTAGGAACTTTCTGCCTCAGAAGGTGGTGGCACCGGGGTCATTGAATATTTTTAAGGTAGAGGTAGATAGATTCTTGTTAGGCAAAGGAATCAAAGGTTATCGGGATTAGATGGGAATGTGGATCAGCTATGATCTTATTGAATGGTGGAGCAGGCTTGAGGGGCTGAATAGTCTACTCCTGTTCCTATTTTTTATGTTCTTATGTTCTAAGTGGGAGGACAGATGCACCAACATCAGTGTCCTCTCATGAGCAGGCACCACAAGCATCAAGGCTATGGTCATCCACCATCAGTTTCGTTGGGTTGGTCATATAGTTCAGATGTCAGATGCCAGGCTCCCAAAGCAGGTCTTCTTCTCCCATCAGGGCAGGTGCATTAGAAGATGAGAGCAGAAGTGCTTCAAGAATGTCATATCAAAGGGCAGGACTTTCCCTTCGGCAGGTCCAGGAAAGGCCTCGAAATGGACCACCGCCCAAGATTGGGTTCTGACTGCAATTTCACGTTGGCTGGCTGGCCAATTAACAGACAGCCAATGTGAAATGTGCGCTGAGAGCCTCAGCGCTGCCAGGGTGAGGGTGGGAGCAGCACAAGCACTGAAGTCTGCACATAAGCGGGGAGCATGCATTGAAAGCTCCCTGAAGGCACAGAGCTGCCTCAGGGAGCTGATGAATTGTAAAATGAAAAATAAAGATTTACAAATGATATAAATATGTCCCCACATGTGACTCAGTCACATGAAGAGGGACATGTTAAAAATGATGTTAAAATGTTTTTATTGTTTTTTTTATTTCCTGTTGGAAACCACATACCACCCGTGGATGTTGTTTTGTAAAAAATGCAGAGGCTGCCTGGCCTATTCACCTGCCCGCCAACCAAATGGTTGAGTGGGCAGCAAAAAATACAAATTAATTACATGTTCAAGGGCCTTAATAAGCCTCTTAATTGTTGGGGGACACGCTGCCAACTCTTGTGTATGCCCGCCGACTGAAAGATCGCGAGAGTGCGTGATAATGTCGGGACGCTCACCCGAAATCACTGGGCACTATTTTACTCCCGATCAGGTTGGGCGCGCGCCCACCCACAGGCCGAAAAATTCTGCCCATAGAGTTTTACAGCTTGGAAAGAGACCTTTCCGCCCATTGTGACCGCACCGGTCATCAAGTCCCTATCTACTCTAATCCCACTTTCCAGCACTTGGTCCGTAGCCTTGTATGCTATGGCGCTTCAAGTGTTCATCTAAATACTTCTTAAATATTGTGAGGGTTCACGCCTCTACCAGCCCCTCAGGCAGTGTGATCTAGATACCCCCACCTTCTGGGTGAAAAAATCTCTCCTCAAATCCCCTCGAAATCTCCTGTCCCTTACCTTAAATCTATGACCTCTGGTTATTAACCCCTCCAATAAGGGGAAAAGTTTCTTCCTATCTACCCTATCTAAGCCCCTCATAATTTTGTATGCCTCAATCAGGTCCCCCCTCAGCCTTCTCTGCTCTTAGGAAAACAACCATAGCTTATCCAGTCTCTCCTCATAGCTGAAACAGTCCAACCCAGGAAACATTCTGGTGAATCTCCTCTTCACCCTGTCTAGTGCAGTCATATCCTTCCTATAGTGTGGTGACCAGAACTGCGCACATATGGCCTAACTAACGCTTTATACAGCTCCATCATACGTGTATTTTAACATGTCTCTCATGCCTGACCTTGTATTCAATGCCTCGACTGATAAAGACAAGTATCCCATATGCCTTCTTAACTACCTGTCCTGCTGGCTTCAAGGATCTATGGACATGCACAACAAGGTCCCTCTGATCCTCCATACTTCCTGTGCTGAAAGCCAACATGAAGAGATGCAACATTGACATCAACTCCTGGGAGACCATCGCCTTGGACTGAACCAGATGACAGCAGAGTCTGTGGGAAGGATCCCAGCATTTTGAGACCCAATGATGACAAAATAAAGAGGAAAAGCAAAAGTGGTGAAAAAATACATCATGACCCGAGCTGATAATAGAGGACCAGACATCCCACTTGACAACAAATATTCTTAAATGCCATAAAGTCTGCAGATCCGATTCAGCTTCATCAGCCATCTTCAGGCTCATGGAAGACTATCATCCTCACTAGAAAGGGTTAGCTAATAATGAAGTCTTGCTTTACTATCAGCAAATACAACAATTTAGGGCATCACATCCTTATCTTTCTCTCTCAATCTGGCTCCTTCATACTTATAGGCTCAATAACTTCTCCTAGCCCCCATTTCTCACAAAGCGAGTCACCCAGCCTTTATCTTTGAATCAAAAATCCTTTAAAACAAAATTCACCCTTTAAAAGTATTTTTGGTACGTAAGATCACTTTCCTCGCCATGGCTTGTTTGTTCAGGTGGAAACATTGCAAAGGTTAGAATGGCACAGTTAGGCATACAGTAAAAAGAGCATTATGTGATGGATTTTATGATTCCAGAACTTGTTAAATGGAAAAGGAAACTCTAAAAATAGATAGCAAGTTTTCATTGTAAAGGGAAAAGGCCAACTTTTGAGGGTGATAACAATAAAGTTAATGGCATCTGTAGGAGGAAGAGCCCTACAGATGGGTGCCATTTAACAAGTAATGAAGGACACTGAAGGAGTCTTGGAAACAATAAGAGATTGAATCCAGCTGAGAAATCGGCAGCTCACCGGCAGACACTTAAGAGATATTAAAGAGAACTGACTTGCAGGAACAGAGAATATCAGAAAGCAAGTTAGTGCCTTACAATTCATTTCTTTGCTTTTTCAACCAATATGAACAAAAATCAAATTCTGAAGTGTAACCCTTTCATAGGTTACATATATTAGAAGAATTGGATTCAAGGTAGATGAAAGCAGACAATATGAATAGATAATAAATAAAAACAAAATGGATTATATCCTGGTAAGCATTGTGTAAGAATCATTTTGTTATGCTATATAATACCCATTTTTCTTAAAACAAAGATCAATAGCAATCTTAGTATGTATTCAAGTTATTAAGGAGGGGCTAATGTGTGTAACTTGGAAGTTCACCTTCTTTTCTTGGTTTAATGTAATGAAGGTAGTGGATATTAAAATTTTCAATTAATTTTCAATTGCCACCAATGGAAACATCAGAACTTAAGCCATGGTTTCACTGTGTGACATGCCATTATTCTGCAATCAGTACATTATCAGTTTGTCAAAAGGTTCTAAAATTGAGTGGTAACAATTGACCATTGTTCCCTTTTCTAAAGTTTATTATCTCAGCCACTTTCAAATTCATTTCATATTCCTTAACCTAGCCTAGCAAAGATTATTTTGATCCCTTTATTTGTATGGTGGCATGGTAGTTATGTTCACTGAATTTTCAGCTCAGTGGGCAAGCGCAACTGGCGGGCCCAGGATCGGCCGGAAACTGGCTGCCGCCTGTGATTGGCCCTTGACTGCAATTTCACGCTGGCGGGCCAATTAAGGCCCACCCAACATGAAATGCAGCTCTCCAGTGGTCAGGAAGGCATGGGTGAGTGTGGGTGCCTGTCGGCCGCTGAGTCCAATGGCAACCTGGCGGCTGGTTTAAAAACGGCACAGGCAGCAGCTGGACATGGCAGGTGGGAGGGCAGGTTAGGTGGGCACTCAGCCCCCCACCCCTACCCCACTATGCTTTTTGGATGAGTGACTCACTGTCCTCCTGGAGGAGGTGGCTGCCAGGAGGGACACACTTGTCGCCAGAGATGGGAAGAGGAGACCATCACACCTCACATAGAAGGCATGGGAGGAGGCTCCAGTGCTGGTTAGTAGCCATGACGTGGCGCGGTGCACATGGGTGCAGTGTCGGAAGAGGTTCAATGATCTGCTGTGCTCAGGAAGGGTGAGTACCATGGTGGCATGGGTCAGTGTGCAGAAGTGTTGAGGTGTGGCCATCTTCCTGTGGACCTCAGGGGTGCTGGAGTCTGAGTGCCAACTGTCAATAATGCCAGAGCTGGCCAAGGGGGTGAGCCCTGGCTGCTTGGACTGAGTGCCTTGCAGCTCGTGGGCCACGACTCAGATGTGCCCTGCAATGTATTCCTCAGCTGGGGTTGGCCAGCCTGCAATGGCGCTGCAGGTAGAGAGTGGACTAATCAATGTTCCTCTGTCCTTCCAGGAGAATATGAATCATAACCAATCAGAGAGGTCATGTATAGGTGGAGGCCCACCCAACCTGTTGCTGCTGACTAGGCTTGAGCAGGACGCCTAGAGCTGGAGAGCCAGCATGTTCCTTGTGCAACTGCGCGTGGAGAGGTGGGGGTGCCAGACGAAGGTAAGAGTGAAGTGCACGGAGGTGAGAGTTACGGATTTCGCAAACATTCTAGTGTAGTCTCTTTGTTGATGGGAGCCTCAAGCCTGGAGTCTCCATTGGCCATTGAAAGACAACGGCACCATGATGCAGATCGCCATTCTCTCACCAGGGTGCCTGGCATGCACAGTAACAATGTGATGACTTTAACTAATGACATGTTGTTGTTCTCCCTTAGATTTGACAGCAGGCACTCACTCTCCAGACCCCGAAGGGCCATCCCTAATGCTGGAGGACTACCGGGGCTTCATTTGCACCTTCGTAACACCCGCTCTCTGAACCAGGCACCAGCACACATACCAACACTTCGTTGGGCATTAGATCAGCAGCCAGAACGTCAATGCACATGGGTGAGGGCACTTCACACTCGCTTGAGGTGCAGATGGTGGCAGAGAGTGCCCTGGGAGGCAACAGATGCTGGATGTCCAGCAGGACATGTGGGAGAATCTGCCAGAGATCCATGAGGGTTTGTGTGCCATGGTCTCCGTTGTGGAAGAGTGCATGCAGAGCATGAGCACTCCGTTTACCCTTATAGCCGAGCGCACTGCTTCCTCCATTGAGGGAGTGGTGACTCTCATGGAGAGGTGACTCCAGGGATAGAATCAGAGGTTCCTGGGGTTGAGCTCGGACCTGCAAGCCCTCACACAGGCAATGGCCTCAGGTGGTCAATGACAGTGTGGGAGATGGATGAGACACCCAGTATCCTAGCTAGGTGCCCGTCCATCCATGGTGAGCAAGGAGGTCCAGAGCAATCTCATGCTGGTACATGAGCTGCTTGTTGTCTCTGCAGGTTCCTCCCAGGGTGCTCTGGATGACGGTAGTAGCTCCTCTGCCCCACCACAATGACAGTGGCATCTGATGAGGCTGCAATGACTGGGGAGATGCCAGCTGTGGCACTGGCCACTCTTTCCCAGGCTCCACTGGCCCCAGGACGACTGCCATGGTCATCAAGGCAAACAAGACATCAGAGTCAGCGGTCTGTCTCCAATGCCGGTGTCAGCAAGGGGTTTCGGGGAGCACCAAGACATCGCACTCAGAAATGCAAGTTAAAGGCACCATGAGCACAAGAAGGACAGTTCACAGGTGATTTTCTGTTCATTTATGTTTGGTTTATATGTTTGCTGGTGTGGACATCAACAGCAGTAATGGTAATATCATTATGCATTTAATGTGACAATAATATTAAAATTGCTTTGGTTCTGATGGCCCGTGTATGTTTTACCTTTTTTATTTCTGGTTCAGGGTACGCCAGTATGTAATGCTGGACGTGAGTGACTGGAAATTTCATTGCACAGGAATTGAGTGGTTTTTGGGTGCAAATAAAAGAGCCATTTCAGACATCCGGGATGGATGCAGCAGCCCTGACATGAGGTGGATGCAGATCTTTGGCAGCCTGGCTGAAGGAGCGTTGGATCAAGGCATCCCTGGTGTCCCTACCTCCCTGGAGGTTACCGAAGTCTGCCTCCATGCCCTCAGTGTTCTCCTCACTGTGCTCCTCTTCTGACCCACTACTGGATTCATCACCTGTGGCCTGTGCAGCTGCATCAAGAACCTCTTTCTCCAGTGGGTCCCCCTCTTGCCAGTGCCAGATTGTGGAGAGCTCAGCATGTAACCACTATCGGTAACACCCGCTCTGAGGGGCGTTGTAGTGCATCCCCTGAACGGTCCAGGCATTGGAAGCACATCTTAAGAAGACCTATGGTCCTCTCTACCTCAGCCCTTGTGGAGGCATGACTCATATTGTAATGCTTCTCTGCCTCTGTTCTTGGGTGGCGGAGAGATGCCATATGCCACCTCTTCAACGGATAGCCCTCGTCACCCAGTAGCCATCTATCCAGTTGGACTGCAGCATTAAAGAGCCTCAGCACCTGGGAATGTCTCAGGATGTAATCATCATGGGAACTGCCAGGGTACCTTGCGTAGACTTGCAGAATATGCATCCTGTGGTCACACACTATCTGCACGTTCATGGAGAGGAATCCCTTCCTGTTGATGAAGACACCCGGCTGACCCGCTGGTGCCTTGATGGCCATATATGTGCAACCGATGGCACCCTGGACATGGGGGAACCCAGCAATCGCTGCAAAGCCTCAGGCTCGCTCAACCTGGCTAGCCTCCTCCATATGGTAAAGAATAAAGGTCAATACCTGCCTGAACGGAGCTTCTGTCATCAGTTTGACGCAACTGTGGACAGCTGATTAGGAGACTCCACACAGATCCCCCACTGAGCCCTGGAAAGAGCCAGTGACCTTCAGAGCCACTGGCATGGGGTGTCCACCTACATGGTCGGAGCTGATCTCAGGGCCAATTGTCTGACAAATGGAGGGCATGGACTCCCTTGAGAGGTAGACCCTGCTTTGGCTTTGTACCTCAGACATATAGAGATAGCTGCATTGCTGCCTGTAAGCCCTGGCAGCAGGATAGTGGCATCTTCTGTGGCCCCTTCTGCCTAGGACATCCTGCTGGCCATATGCAACTTGTGCCTGCATCTCTCCTCCCACAGGTCCCTCCCCTGGAAGCTAACACAGGGACACGCAGCCTCCTCTCCCTTCTGCTCCTCTCTTCCTCCTCAGAGGAGGCACCACCAGCGGAGACCACAATCCCTATTGCCAGGGTAAGGAAATGCTGTCTGATACCTGGAAGGGTCCACGGTCTGAATCCTTTGGAGTCCTTGGGACCACGACTAAGTCCTGAAATGAAGCCTGGAAATGCTAAGAATGAAGGCCCAAACAGAGATGATGCTGCCAAGTACCAATAAGCAACCAGCAGCAAACTGTCTCCAAAACTCCTCACTACTCACACTGACAATGATGCTGACTCTTTTTATCCCACCCTTGGATGAGGTTTAACAAGTTGTTAGCTGCCCACCTGCATGTTTTGGTCATGCGACGAGCGCAAAATCACACGGGCAATGTAAAATGTAGCTTAATTGCCTTTAAAATGGCCTTAACTGACCTCGTAATTGATGGAAGGTGTGGCTATGACTCCTGCGCCCATGCACCGGCCGAAATATCACACAAGTGCGCAGTGACATCAGGATGCTCACCTGACGTCATCACGCGCTATTTTATGCTCGAGCGGGTCAGGCACACGCCCGTCTGCTCAGTGACAAATTCTGCCAGTGAATTCACACCCTACTGTGCTAGCTGTGGAATTAAAATTCAATTGATTAAATGAATCAGGAACTTTTAAAAAAAGCTAGTATCAGTAATGGTGAACGTGAAACACCAGGTTATCAGATAAGGCTATCTGGTTCACTTGGGAAGGAAACCCGCCATCCTTACCCAGTCTGGTCCATATGTGACTCCAGATCCACAGCAATGTGGCTGACCCTTATGTAACTTCTGAAATGATCTAGCAAGCCACTCAGTTGTATTCAAGGAGGTGGGTCATCACCACCTTCTCAAGAGCAATTAGGGATGGGCAATAAATGCTGGCCTTGCCAATGATGCTCACATCCTGTGAATGAGTAAAGCCTTGTGTCTCATCTATTGTTATCACCCGGCTGCATAACAGTGGCATCAGTAAATTTTATGGAAATACTAGAAATAACCTGCATTATTTTGTTTTTGAACAATAAATGGATCTAGCAAATGGATCTACTATACTGAGAGCAGCTGCCACCAATTCATAACAATGTCTAAATCCATGCCCCTTATGTTTCTGGTCCAGATATCCAATATGAAAAGGAAAACAGCAAAATCAGAAAAGGTAAGTGTTTTAGTGATCAGCTGGCTCACACAATTGGGCAGCACCAAAGAAAAATTGATCCTCTGAAAGGCAGCTCTGCTTCTCTAATGAGAGTCAATGACCTTTGATATTGCATGTGGCTGGTGGCTGATTTCAGTAGAGTACTGGCACTCATAAAGCCTAGAAGTAAGTCACTCACCTTTCAATCTGCTCTGTACCCCAGTATATAAAAAAAGAATTTACATTGATATAGCAGCTTTCCTAACCTGAGGATTCAATCCCTATCAAAGTCAATGAAATACTTTTAACATGGAGCAATGTTCACCCTAATTTCTGTTTGCTGCATGTGGCCTACTTGTTCCCTTTAAGATTGACACATGGCAGCACATACATGCAATTTAAAGGCGATGATGCTTGTGCAGGCCCTATTTCTTTTCTGTGTAGTACATTCCAGATTCCTGCACAGCTTAGCAAGAATCCTGATGTGGAACTGTTGTTGCAATTTAGGCAAACACAGTAGCCAATTTTCACACATAAGGTCCCAAAAATAGCAATGAGATAAACTACCAGATAATCTGTATTTATTGGTGTTAGTTGAGGGACAAATGTTGTCCAGGGCATTGAGAGAACTCCCCTCTTCTTTAAATTGTGTAATGGGATTACACTTAAAGAGTTGCACTGAAACCCCAGATGATATTACATGCTGGCTCTTTGATTGGATTTTTTTAAAATTCATTTTATGGGACGTGGGCTTCATTGGCTGGGTCTAAATATTTGCCCATCCCTAGTTGCCCTTGAGAAGGTGGTGGTGAGTTGCCTTCTTGAACCGCTGCTATCCATGTGGTGTAGGTACACCGCAGTGCTGTTAGGAAGGGAGTTCCAGGATTTTGACCCTGTGACAGTGAAGGAATGGCATATATTTCCTAGTCAGGATGGCGAGTGACTTGGAGGGGAACTTCCAAGTGGGTGTGTTCCCATCTATCTGCTGTCCTTGTCCTTCTAGATGATAGCAGTCATGGGATTGGAAGGTGCTGTCATAGGAGCCTTGGTAAATTCCTGCAGTGCATCTTGTAGATGATACACACTGCTGCTACTGTGCGTCGGTGGTGGAGGGAGTGAATGTTTGTAGATGTGGTGCCAATCAAGCGCTGCTTTGTCCTAGACAGCGTCAAGCTTCTTGAGTGATGTGGGAGCTGCACTCATCCAGCCAAGTGGGGAGCATTCCATCACACTCCTGACTTGTGCCTTGTAGATGGTGGACAGGCTTAGGGGAGTCAGGAGGTGAGTTATTCGTCACACGATTCCTAGCCTCTGACCTGCTCTTGTAGCCACAGTATGTATATGGCTAGTCCAGTATAGTGTCTGGTCAATGGTAACCCCCAGGATGTTGATAGTGGGGGATTCAGTGATGTTAATGCCATTGAACATCAAGGGGCATTATATATTCTAATAGCATTCTCTCATCATTTGCGCATACATTTCTCTGTTCTTATTTTCCAGTATTTTCCTGATTCCCTAAAATGATATTGAATATTCAATGCTTCCATAGCTGTAGAGAGTCTTCTGCTGCTTCAGCTGTATAACAATTCCTCACATATGAATAAGCTGGCTATGCAACTGTGTGACTTTGGACGGTGTCACAATTGAGCCTGATTCTGACTGCATCAGATGGTTGATTTTCAGCGTGTTACCTGGGTGTAAAATTGGCAGTGTGGATCTGCCGCCCTTTACTGAAATGACCTGATTGTCATTTCCACTGATTCCGCAATGTCAGTTTAATGCCAAGCAGCAAATTGATAACATAGACCCTCCGAATTCACTCACGAGTACATTCCTGCAAGAGTCACTTATCAGTGATTGAGACTAGGAACCTTCAGCTATCTTATTTCACCTCCCTAAACATGGGGGTCTGAGGCTAAATACAGTGTCACAGCCCCTGCCCTGGATTGGACCAGTCAGCTCATCATTGATCAATGCTCAAATTCATTCAGTCATTGTACATATTGCATTTACCCACGAGCCACATTGGAGATGGAAACTATTCTATTTAGAGATTTAGTGCATAGATATTGAGGACAATACGCACTGCACAGCTGGCAACAAGGCTGTGCTAACTACTAATTCTAAATTCTCATGCATTAGCACAGAAATCAATTCTCTCTAGTTACTTTGTCAAACTGTACATCTAACTTGTATTTTCATTAAAATCAGTAGACCTGATTGCCAATAAACTACTACAAAGGATATGGCCACCTCCTCAATTTTCTTTCTCAGGCAGTCACTGTTACCAAGCAGTGAAGCCTCCTTGTTGAACGAATGTGCACTTTTCATGCAGGCCTGACATTAGGAAGATCAGTCACAGGTTGGTAAATTAACACTTGAGGAATGGTTGAAGCAACAAAGCATATTCTGCTGTGCTATTAGTAAAAGCACTCTCTCTAATTAAAGTAGTGACTTTAATCAATAACACTGAACACTACTCTTGATTGCCATCACACTATGTTGAGGTCAAAATTCAATCCAGTGAAAACCATGTTGCTAAAACAGTTCATCATATAGAAGATAAGTGGTTTTACAGATAACACTTGGGTCCTATGATTCTTGTCTGAGGGTAGTCAAAGCAGAATTTTCCAGAGCAGTTTTTTCCCATGTTGTCCTGAGGTTTTTCTCTCCAAGGAGATCACATGGCTGCAGGTGGACACATCTAGTCACAATGCTCTGACCATCATGTGTTCACGGGCCAGCTGATTTTTTCCTACCCATCATTTTTATATATTTGGCTGTTCATGACCAAAGGATGGAGTGAAAAATAGCAGAAGTAGACTTCCATGGCTACGTCAAAGGAAACTCATTCCACTTTGATAATTTGCCGCTGAACCAGTTTAAATTTCCAGCTCCATGACTCATTGGACCACTAAATATTTAAAATAGATTTTAACGCTGAAGCACTGTGTGATCATGATATTTTTCTCATATTATTTCCTCACTTGACAGATCAAAGAATGTTGCTGAATGGGGTACTGAAGAAGACAGCACCAGCAGTATTACAAAGAATGATTTTTTAAAAAACTAGTTGACAATAGGCAATATTGCTGGCAGGGGAAAAAATTGATTTTTGAGTAATTAGGGGGAGAATTTTACCACCTTAGACCCTGCTGGAATGATGGGACCAGTTTCAGATTTGGAATCTGACTCTAAATGGCGCACCTAGCAGTTGCTTTTTACCAAAGCAAACTAATTGTCATTCCTCCTCCAGAGTGGTGAGATGATGCGCCAAACGTGTCAAAACAAGGATTTATAATTAAAGGGACCATGGCATCAGTAAGGAAACCTCACCAGCACCTGAATTTTTCAGGCTGCAGCAACCACAGAAATGAATGGAAGACGTGGGAAGGATTGAGGGTTGAGACATACACAGACAGACACACCCCACCCCCGTGTCTCACACTCTTACCTTGAGGTCCTGCTGTGGTATCTGAGGGGCTGCAGTGATTTATCTCCACCAAGGGCAAGGAGAAGAGGACAATATCTTCAAACAAGCATGGAAGTGGCCAAGGAAGTCAGCAGCAGGGGTGTGCTCCCTTCAACCTGGAGACAGTGCACCAAGAGGATTCAGAACAGCGGAAGGACATGACAGATGCCAATCCCCACACCCTGACTTTCCTATAATTCTCCTGCGCAGCATGCCTCAGGTCAGCACACCTTGCAGTTTCACTCGCTCCTCTCTGCAGACACCTCACATGTTCATCTGAGCATTGAACACACACTCAGCTTACCGTCCTCTTGCACCCATGCCTCACAGTCACCCTCTACAAATGGTGTCCTTCATCACACAAACCATTATGAACATTCATACCTCTCTGCTTTCTCTCATTGCAAGAGAGAGCACAGAACTTGGGAAGAGGTGGGGGCAGGGGTGCAATTGCCCTCCAGTGACAGAAACGTTATTAACCATTGCCAATGCTTGCCATCTGTGCCACTGGGAGTAGGTCTTGTTCCAGGAAGTTGCAGATGTTAGCAGCAACCTGGCATGAGAGACTGAGCCTTTTGAGATACTGGTACTCACACATGCTGGGAGACCTGATTTTCTGCCTGTGGATCCTGTGATGGGGGTTTCACCTTCTTCCAGCTGGATTTTTATGTCTGTCCCCTTTGTCCTGTGGAAGGGCATGCAGCTGAGGAGAAGGAAGCTAGTGCTGTTGTTTGTGTTGCTTCTGTTGCTTCTGGAGTTATTGGCAGTGGTGTAACCTCGGCCCTTGACCCTCAGCATAGATGACAGGTGGAGCTGCATAAGGAGCTCCAATGCCGCGGTGAAGGCTGGCAGCAGTGAAGTACAGCTGGAGGTGAGTGAAATGCTGTGCAGGTGAAGTGCCTTCTAAGAAGCTGGCAATCGCCTGGCAACATGTGAAAGCACTCTCTGAGAGAAAATGTGCTTTGAATAGCAGTCTCACAATGACCACGGCCGGAGCATTTCAATGTAACTCATCAAAACCTTCACAGATTGTCAGTTTCACTAAAGAAGTTCCTCCTGGTATGCATTCTTCTAACTAATAATGATAAGTGATTGGCAGGTCAGGAACCAGGTTGCATGGCTGGGAAATCCAGGGTTCAGGACTAAAGCCACCCACAACTGGTTTCTGAACAAGCTCAAAAACTTTTTTTTTCAGCTGCTTAATCAGTGCCCTCCTCTATGTCATAAGGTTAGAAGTTATAGTGTCTTTAAAGTTCAGCGTGGCCAATTGTTTTCAGTATGCAGTCCATTAAATTCTTTTTGAGCCAACCTGTTACTTATCACATGACAAGGCCTATCCGTACCTTTCAGACTGTGCATGGCCACATACCTGCGCAGCTTAGTAGGAACATTGGTCAGAAGTGGGGATGTTCATTGATGATTTAACAGTGTTCTGTTCCATTTGCAACTCCTCAGATAATGGAGCAGACCTTGCCCACACGAAGTAAGACCGGCAGCAGAAATTTACGCCTTGCAGGCACGCACATGCCCGACTCAATTGGGCGTGAAATCTCATGAGATGACGTCAGGCGAGCGTCCTAACATCATTGCGCACTCGTGTGATATTTCGCTTGGCGGGCATGTGTAAAAGTCAGAAGAATGTCTGCCAACAATTAAGAAGGCAATTGAGCCCATTAACGATGAAATTGTCCATGATTTTTCATGGCCCGTCCAACCTTACAGTTGGCAGATGGACAAATCAGCCAGGCAGCCTTTGCATTTTTCATCAAATCCCATACAAGGGCGGGATGAAATCTCCATTAGGATATAAAATAAAAATAAATGTCTGGGGACAGCATTTTTATGAGGTATGCTTTCAGGTGATTGATTGTGATGCATAGACATTTTTTTCAGCTTTCTGCACCTTTATTTAATTATTTGCAGGTCTGCAGCTCCCTGAGGCGGCTGTCTGTCTACAGGGAGCTCTCTCGCAGCACTCACCTGCACCTGCAATGACATTGTCACCCGCCCTCTTCCTGCCCCCACCCCAGCAGCGCTGAGCTTTTCAGCGTGCGTTTCACATTGGCTGGCCATTAATTGGTCTTCCTGACACACCCACCTCAATTCTTAAAGCGTCAACCAATTAATGGCCAGGGAGGTGGCTCAACTTTGAATTAATTATTTACAGCTGGCACGCTCCTGATGCTGGAGGGCCCGTGGGAGGCCCTCCAGCACTGACACATCGGCAACCTCACTGGATAAGGTGGGAGCTGCCGATTACAGTGAAGAGAGAGAGAGAGAGGGGGGGGGGACATCGTCCAAAACTAACAGTAAGATTTGTTTTAAATTGAAAATGGCCATAACTGTCTGGTCATGACCATGGAGGGTCAACCCCTCCACGGGATTTCCAGCGGCTGCAGCCGTGGCCTAGTGGCCATGATGTGTGGGGGTGGTGGTCTCTCGCTGGATTAATCACAGCTCCCCCACCTTTCCCTCTGTAAGGCTATCTTGATGCATTGGCCAAGATTTGGCCTGATGTGTAAAGCCCACTGGCTGTTTCGAAATCCCAATCAGCGTGGGAAAGGGGTCTTTCCGATTATTTCTGGTGGTGGGGGAACCTAAAACATGGGGACTCAGACTCAGGATAAAGGGGCAATCAGTTAGGATTGAGATGATGAGAAGTTGCTTCATTCAAAGGGTTGTGAATCTTTGGAATTCTCAACCCCAGAGGGATGTGGATGCTCCATCATTGAATACATTTAAGACTGGGATAGACAGATTTTTGGTCCCCAAGGGAATCAGGGGGAGTGGGCGAACAAGGAGAGTTGAAGCTGGAGATCAGTCATGATCGTACTAAATGACGGAGCAACTTCAGCAAGCCTTGTGGTGTACTCCTGCTCCAATTTCTTGCATTGTTGTGTTCTTAAGAGGCCACTAAATTGCCCTCAATTGACTACCTGCCTCTAAAAATGGCTTAGGGTCTTGGTGGATTCAGGAGGTAGTTGCCTATACACCTACTTCCTGGATCTAGATGTCTGCCTGAGGAGCCCCTATGATTGCTTCCCCTTCCTTTATGATCTTCCCCCAACTCTCTGATTCCACCATGAAGCCTCTGAGCTCAGCCCCCCTACCAGGAGACTACCCTCCCCAACACTCAGGTCTCCAACCTTGGCCACACATCCTTTCCCTGCCACCCTCTGATTCTCCCAGCCTCTGATTCCCTCTCAAGTCTCTGAACTATTTTCCTCAGGCCCCTCATGACATTCCCCCATTGCCAGCAGCTCACCTGATCATCCTCAACTGATTTCCCTCCTCCTTTGCCAGCAATCGAACCCCCACCTCTCCCCAGGTCACCTGCTCTCCCCAATTGGCCCCCTCTCTGCAATCGATCCCCCTTAAGCCTCTAATCGAGCCCTTCCTTCCTCTGATTGATTCCCCTCCTTTCTTCCCCAATCAATCCCCCTTACCCAAAATTGAGCCCCCACTCCCCCCAATACTCTCCCTTCATCTTCCCAAATCGACCCCATCCTCCAAAACCCCCAAATGACTCTCCCCACCCTCTGATAGACCCCTCCCCACCAACACTTCAATTAATGCAGCACACGCCCTGCACCCCCACGAAGATTTACAAGCTCCTGTGGCCTTCACTGACCGTCGGCCACCCAGCTAGAGGGCAAAGCTGTCAATTAGGTTCGCCTCAGGGTGAGGAGCAGACTGGTAACATCACGTACATGCTGTGGGAATCCAAATTCCGCAGGTCAGGTAAGGAACAATTCAGCCCTCCCTCTCCAGATTCTCCATTAGTTAAGAATGTCCATTTGAAGGGGCAGGGGGAGGGTAGTGCAGTGGTGGTAGTGTTGGGGCCAGCACAAATTGCTGCCTTCAAGACAGGAAGTGAGAAAGCAGGAGACTGTTGGAATGATTGACCCCAAATACACTTTTATAATTACCTGGGAAAAAATACTTTTTCATTCATATTATGCTAATCATATACTGACAGCCCAAGGCACAGATCAATAAGACACACTACCAGGATGTCATTAAGAAAAAGACCATTGCGTTCCACTTTCTCAGTCTTTCAATGTCTGAAGCAACAAAAACAGGCAAGATATGATTATGTCAGGTAATCATTCAAGAGCAAACAAACTGCTTTTTCAACCACAACTACCAGTGTGGTACCACCTTTATTACTTCTGCCTAAGTAATACAAATTACACTTGACTTTACAGAGCGTCTGAGCAAGCTATGTGTATCAGTGATGATAATACTCATGACAGATGAAGACGCGTTACATTATTAGGAGCACACAAGGTTAACTGTTCTAGCATTTTCTTGTTTCACTGAGGCAGTGGGAAGTCTTTGGTTTTGATTTGAAATCTTGGCTAAGATCTGCACAGAAATAACTTTTTTATATGTAGTGAGTACCTGAAGAAAACCTATGATGGTTGTGATAATGTTGTATGTAAAAGGAGATCTAATATTTCTAAAGACTATGTCAGCTCTGCCAAGACACCTGTGCACAGCAGCTGCTTCTAATCTCCAAACACCATTTGCTATTTCATAAATACTTGAAGAGATTGGGGTAGATCTTGACTTTGGGCAATTGTGTGATAGCCAGACAGCAGCCCTCTTTACATCTCACCTGGTTGAAGTCAATCAAAGTAAAAATCAGAAGAGATGTAAAATGGGCTGCCAATTTGTTATCACCAATTTTACATTATCACACAAAGTCGAGATCTACCCAGAACAGTTGCAGGAGTGACAGGTTTTTTTTATTCATTCATGGGATGTAGGCATCGCTGGCTAAACCAGCATTTATTGCTCATCCTTAATTGCCCTTGAGAAGAAGCCGGTGAGCTGCCTTCTTGAACCGCTGCATCCATGTGGCGTAGGTACAGTGCTGTTAGGGAGGAAGTTCCAGGATTTTTACCCAGCGACAGTGGAGGAACAGCGATATATCCCCAAAGCAGGATGGTGAGTGGCTTGGAGGGGAACTTGCAGCTGGTGGTGTTCCCGTGTGTCTGCTGCCCTTGTCCTTCTAGATGATAGAGGTCGTGGGTTTGGAAGATGGTCCCTAAGGAGTCTTGGTGAGTACCTAGCAGTACATCTCGTAGATGGTACGCACTGTTGCTACTGTGCATCAGTGGTGGAGGGAATGAAGGTTTATGGATGGTGTGCCAATCAAGCAAATTGCTTTTTCCTGGATGGTGTCAAGTTTCATGAGTGTGGTTAGAGCTGCATTCATCCAGGCAAGTGGACAGTATTCATCACACTCCTGACCTGTGTCTTGTTGACAATGGACAAGCTTTGGGGAGTGAGGATTCCTAGCCTCTGACCTGATCTTGTAGCCACAGTATTAGATGACTAGTCCAGTTCTGTTTCTGGTCAATGGTAAGCCCCACATTGCTGATAGTGGGGCGTTCAGCTATGGTGATGCTATTGAATGTCAAGGGGCGATGGTTAGATTCTCCCTTGTTGGAGATGGTCATTGTGTGATGCGAATGTTACTTGCCACTTATCGCCCAAGCCAGATATTGTCCGGGTCTTGCTGCATTTGGACATGGACTTCTTCAGTATCTCAGGAGTCATGAATGGTCCTGCACATTGTGCAATCATCAGCGAACATCCCCAATTCTGACCTTATGATGGAAGGAAGGTTATTGGTGAAGCAGCTGAAGATGGTTGGGCCTAGGACACTACCCTGAGCAACTGTTGCAGTGATGTCCTGAAACTGAAATGATTGACCTTCAGCAACCACAACCATCTTCCTTTGTGCTAGGTATGACTCCAACCAGCGGAGAGTTTTCCACGTGATTCCCATTGACTCCAGTTTTGTTTGGGCTCCCTAATACCACACTCAGTCAAATGCTGCTTAGGTGTCAAGGGCAGTCACTCTCACCTCACCTTTGGAGTTCAGCTCTTTTGTCCGTTTTTGAACCAAGGCTGTAATGAGGTGAGAAGCTGAGTGACCCTGCTAGAACTCAAACTGAATGTCAGTGAGCAGGTTATTGCAAAACAAATGCCGTTTGATAGCACTGTTGCTGACCCCTTTCATCACTATACTGATGATCGAGAGTAGGCTGATGAGTGGCAATTGGCCAGGTTGGATTTGTCTTGCTTTTTATGTATAAGTCATACCTGGACAATTTTCTGGATTGCCCAGTAGATACCGGTGTTGTAACTGTGCTGGAACAGTTTGGCTAGGGGCGCGGCAAGTTCTGGAGCACAAGTCTTCAGTACTATTGCCGGAATATTGTCAGGGCCCATAGCCTTTGCAGTAAAGAGTGCCTTGAGCCATTTCCTGATATCATGTAGAGTGAATCGAATTGGCTGAAGACTGGCATCTGTGATGCTGGGGAACACAGGAGGAGGCCGAGATGAATCATCTACTCGGCACTTCTGGCTGAAGAGTGTTGCAAATGCTTTGGCCTTATCTTTTGCACTGATGTGCAGTGCTCCCCTTTCATTAAGGATGGAGTTATTTATGAAGCCTCCTCCTCCAGTGAGTTATTTAATTGTCAACCACCATTCATGACTGGATGTGACAGGACTGCAGAGCTTAGATTTGATCCGTTAGCAGTGGAACTGCTTTGCTCTATCAGTTGCTGCTTTTGCTGTTTGGTACGCAAGTAGTCCTGTGTTGTAGCTTCACCAGGTTGACGACTCATTTTTAGGTATGCCAGGTGCTGCTCCTGCCATGCCCTCCTGCACTCTTCATCGAATCAGGGTTGATCTCCTGGCTTGGTGGTAATGGTAGAGTGGGGGATATGCTGGGCCATGAGGTTACAGGTTGTGGTTGAATACAATTCTGCTGCTGCTGAAAGCCCACAGCGCCTCATGGTTGCCCAGTCTTGAGTCACTAGATCTGTTTGAAATCTATCCAATTTGGCCACACAACACGATGGAGGGTATCCTCAATGTGAAGGCGGAACTACGTCTCCACAAGGACTGTGTGGTGGTCACTCCTACCGATACTGTCATGGAAAGATGCACCTGCAACAGGCAGGTTGATGAGGACAAGGTCAAGTATGACTTTCCCTCTTGTTGGTTCCCTCACCACCTGCCACAGATCTAGTTTAGCACCTGGAACAGGTGGTTCATTCAGCTGAATCATCAGTGTCATGCCTGGACAATTTAAAGAGCTGTGTGGTGTGGGCCATCAGCAGCAGCAGAATTGTACTCAACCACAACCTGTAGTGGGTGGGGTTGGGGGTTGGGAATAAGAATCCTAATTTCGAATCACTTTGTTGTTTCTTGTTCAGCTGTAAAGAAATATCTCTTTTAACATGTCCTTTGTTACTGTTTTTCCTGTGCACACAACCCACT
This sequence comes from Carcharodon carcharias, assembly GCF_017639515.1. Lineage (NCBI taxonomy): Eukaryota > Metazoa > Chordata > Chondrichthyes > Lamniformes > Lamnidae > Carcharodon > Carcharodon carcharias. Next base: position 139,401,198 of record NC_054468.1, on the reverse strand, counting down.
GTTCCACCTCAGCCACATTACAACTGGTTATAATTGGGACATTTTATTATTTTGCCACTTTCTGCAGGAGGGCAGAGGGATGGTGGGCGGAATGGGTAGCTGATTCAGCTGAGTCATCAGTGTCATGCCTCGATAATTATAAAGGGCCTTGTTTGAACGTGATTGGTCAACTGTCTTTCTGATCACGAGGTGACAGACAGCCCAACATCCTCAAGGGCAGAGTTTCCTGCAAGCCGGCTGCTCAGCATTTAACACTTCAACACAACTCATAAAGGGAAGTAGCATTCAACTGGGCACTTTTTTTCTGGCCAAACTGAAAGATGGGTGAAATAAAGAATTGGCCAGGGAAGAGCACCTAGGTTCTGCTTCTCAGATGTGGAGGTGTTTACTCAGGAGATGAAGACATAGAGGAGATACTCTTCCCATCTGACGACCCAAAGATGCGCAAGTTAAATGTAAAGCGTGCATGAAGAGAAGTGGTGGCAGATACTGCTAACGCCACAGCCATTCCCAGCAGCTGGATTCAGGACTGGAAGTTCTTCACTGGCCTGACTAAATTAGAAAGAGTGAGTACGGGGGCCAGATTTTCACCATGGAGGCAGGAAACAGGAGCTATGTCTGTTTTGTGTCAGAAACCCACTGTCAGTGGGGAACTGACAGAAATTCATATTTTCATGGGATTGAGCCCTAAATTGCTATGGAGACAGATTTCCTGTCCAATTAAAGCTCATGGGCGCAGGAATGGAGGTGGATCAGCTGAAGTGGGGAACTTATTCTGAAACCCAAGGCAGCCATCATTGAGGCTGCTGGTTGTCCTGAGGAAAGTAGTTTGTTTCAAAGCCTTCCAATGCACCACAGGGAAACAAGATGTCATGGGGGAGATGGATGCCTGGCACCCATGAGGGAGAGCAAGGTCCTCTTCCCAGCGGCCACTTTTTCATGCAGCAGGTGCACCTCTCTGTTCAATGTCATCTCCCTCTTTCTGCAATTCCTTTTCCTCTCTTACCTCCTGCTCCTCCTTCAATGAGCTGTCTCCTTCCAGGGCCTCATGTCATCAGAGTTCACACCTCACTGGAAGGCCATATTATTGAGAGCGCAGCAGACAATCACAATGACTGAGATCCTTGCAGGAGGGTGTTCCAGTGCATCACCTGACTGCTCCAGTCTCAAGAACCATTGCCCCCGCTTAGCTTGCAATGTCCCATCAATTGTGAATCTGATGTGTTGTTCAGCCTCAGTGACGAAGGCATCTGTCATCCTGTTGATGCACCAGTGTGCAGCTGTGATACAGCAGAGGTCTGCACTGACAGGGGTACAGATGTCTGTGACCATCTGTCCATACAGTAGCAGTCTCCTATGGCACTGGTTCTCAGTCATGTCCAGGTATCTTGCCATTACACATGGATTTTGTGCTCAGGGTAGTGTTTCCTACTTTTCATGACCCCTGACCCTCTCTTCTGGCCTTCTGATGCCCTGGGCTCTGCCAACCTCCGCAAGCTGCAGTTCCTAATTTCCAATGGCCTCTACTTCTGACGGTGCAGCACCCATTTACAGCTACACCCTTCCTGGTGATCAGGTGGAATCCAAACAGCCTTGTCCATTGCTTCAATGCCTACGTGATGTTAGGAGGATAACAACCCCCTAAACTGGCAAACTGTGATGGGCAGCAGCAATTTTTAAATAAAAGGAGTAAGCCCTTTAACCTAAGGGAAGCATGAACATTCACCTTTTGAAACTTTTCTGGCCCCCATGACTCACCATTAACATGGTCCTTGTCTGCCTTCAGCAGGCCTGAGGCAGACAGCTGCTAAACACCGGCACCCCGGAAAATGCAAAGAAGTTTCTGGAGATAAAAGTTTAAAGGCTCTTAAGGAGATTAATTGGCCTGTTTAGGAGCATGGGCAAGTATGGAGGCCTGTGCTCCAATTGCCCTCACAAATGTCGCTAACTCCAGAAACGGAAGTGAGGCACCCAGCATCCTTTTCCGACCGCCCGCCCACCTCCGTTCAGGCATGAATTGGGCCATGAGAATACTGCCTCAGAATCAGACGGTCATGATTTAAATGCTGCTCCAGGGATTTGAGTTCAAATTCTAGACTGAAAATCTAGTGCAATACTGAGAGTGCGCAGCATTATTGTAGGTACTGTCTTTTCGATGAGGGCTTGAATTTTTCAGGCAGCAGGCGGGCTCGGTGGAAGCAGACGGGGTCGGACACAGAACCAATCACCGCCCTTGATTGGCTCCGCACCGCCATTTTACGTGGGCGGGCCAATTAAGGCCCACTTACCATAATACGTGAGCCGTAGCGCTCAGCGCTGCCTGTGCGGGTGGGAGGGGGAGGGAGAATTGGGGCCAGCACTCTTTCGCACGTGTGCTGCCTCAGGGAGATTGAATTGATACCCCACGAAGTGTGAATCAACTCCAGTCGCTGGTTGATTCTTGATTTAGATTTTAAAAACATCCATTTTAAGTTTAACATTTTTTCTTACTTTTCCATTCTGTTTCTTTTTTCTCTGTCTTAATCAAATCTTTCTTTCCCTCCATTCCTGTTTTTGTACCTGATTTTACATTGAATTCACCCACTCTAATTCACCCTTCTTCTCAGTCCTTCTTAGTGTTTATCTCTCAATCCTTAAATATCACTGGTTAAGGAGGTACACTGTCTGTCCCATTGGGTTTCAGATGGCCTGTCGTCCACACTGCATTGTTACCATCAAACACTCCCAGCAACTTTATGGGAAAACATTTTTAAAACCTGAGCATGCATGAACATGTCTAACTGCCAGGACACTCCACAATATGCCCTGCTCCAGCAAAATCTGGTCATTCAGCTGGTCATTGTCACATTATTTGCTGTTCGCAAATTTGCTCATGTTTTCTACATTACAACAGTGGCTATACTTCAAAAGGTGTTTCATTTGAGATGTCCTGAGGTCATGCGTGCCATATAAATGCAAATTTGACTTGAGAACCCCCCACCCCCTTCCTGTGGGCAACTCTTGTCCTCTCTACTCAAAGATCTGTGTCTCCAGGATTGGCTTGCTGAGTCACCTGAGGTCCACACAAATCATGAAGCCTGACAGATCCCATCCTCGTTGCGAGGGACTGACGATGACAACAAAGATAAATACAAATTATTTTTTATGCTATTAAGAAGGGATTATTAACACTGTGACATTTTAGCTGTGTTTTTGACTGGGTGCATTCAGTCTGGAATGCTAATTAATTACATGCAAATAGGCCCCAAAATTCCTGGGGACCACATCCATAGTGTAAGTCCGCTAGAGTGGAACTCTTACCTGTTCTAACCTCAAGCTGAAGGCTTCTGTCCCAAATTGCCAGTTTCATAAAAATAAATACAGAACCTACGATTTTTCAGTGTAGATCTAACAACATATGTCTTTGCTTTTTGTTGCCATTGAAAGATTTATAGCTGCTGTTTTCTAGTTAGCCTGTCATTTAAAAAGAGTAAAATCAAAATTCAGGTAAGGAACTATGACTTTGTAGTTGAGCCAGTGCTGTGGAGATCAGTTCCTGAAATGTGCAGCTTGTTTGCTCACACTGTTGCACTCTACTCTTTACTTCTAGGTTCTTGTTAATCATAGTCAGAACTGAAAGGTTAAGAACAAGAGGCCCTGCCACACAGATGCACAAGCTGCATGCGACTGAAATTCATCTGGTGCAAAAGCTTAAATAGCTTCACAACAGATGGGCTCTGAGAAGATTTAAAATACTATAGCTGTTTTATATATATGTATTTTAAAGCTTGTTTTAAGTATAGGGAAAAACAACTAAAAGGCAAGATTAATGGTGGAAACAAATTTATTACGAAGCAATCTAGTTCTAAAACAAATCTAAATTCCATTTCTTAATTCGTTGCCTGGCATTTTGCACACTGCCAACCCCCGCCCCCCCTCCCACCCACCTGGCCACCCCATCTCATTCCAGAGGCTTAGATATTATACCTAAGCAAACAATACATTACTGAAGGAGTGCTACACTGTTTGAGGTATCAACTTTCAGATGAGATGTTAAACAGAGGCCTCGAGTGTCCTCTCACATGGATGCAAAGGATTCCACGGCACTATTTGAAAGAAGAGTAGAGAAATTCTCATTGGTGTCCTGGCCAATATTTATTCCTCAAATGACATCAATAAGACAGGTTAACTGGTCATTAGAACAAGAGAAAATGCTCAGAATGTAGAAATAATCAGCAGGTCAGGAGGCATCTGTGGGGAGTGAAACATAGTTAATGTTTCAAGTTGTTGACCCAAAGCATTTTCTGTTTCTATTACAGATTTCCAACACCTGCAGTGTTTTGCTTTTCTGTTATCTGGTCATTATCTCATTCCTGTTTGCGGGGTCTTGCTGTGCTCAAACTGGCTATCACATTTCCTACGTCAAAATAATGACCATACTTCAAAAGTACTTAATTGGCTATAAAACACTTCAGCACATCCTGAGTTATGAAGGCGCATTGTTCTATTGTGGGATGTGGGCATCGTTGGCAAGGCCTGCATTTATTGCCCATCCCTAATTGCCCTTGAGAATGGGGTGGTGAGCTGCCTTCTTGAACTGCTGCAGTCCATGTAGGTACACTCACAGTGCTGTTAAGGAGAGAGTTCCAGGATTTTGACCCAGCGACAGTGAAGGAACCAGTGATACAGTTCCAAGTCAGGATGGCACTTGGCTTGGATGGAACTTGCAGGTGGTGGTGTTCCCATCTGTCTGCTGCCCTTGCCCTTCTAGATAGTAGTGGTCGTGGGTTTGGAAGGTGCTCTCTAAGGAGCCTTGGCAAGATCCTGCAGTGCATCTTGTAGATGGTACACACTGCTGCCACTGTTCAGCGATGGTGGAGGGAGTGAATGTTTGTGGATATGGTGCCAATCAAGTGGGCTGCTTTGCCCTGGATGATGTCAAGCTTCTTGGGTGTTGTTGGAGATGCACTCACCCAGGCAAGTGGGGAGTATTCCATCACACTCCTGACTTGTGCTTTGTAGATGGTGGACAGGCTTTGGGGAATCAGGAGGCGAGTTACCCGTTGCAGGATTCCTAGCACAAGCCAATCAAAGTCTATCTTTCTTTTCTATTTGCCACTGGCTTCTAGACAGAAAGCAAACAGTAAAAGGGACTTATTCAGAGAGGCAGCAGGTGGGAAGTGGTTTTCCACAAGGATCAGTGCTAGGACCACTGCTATTTACAATCCTCTTGTGACTGAAGATTTTGATATGAAATTGGTATGTACATCCACAGAACTGGCAATTCATGTTGTCCTTGTTGGTGTTTTGGGGAACTTACAACTGCACCACTTCTGGACTTCCTCGAGGCAAATTTAACATAGATGGTCCTCGAAGCATGCGCAACCAAATTTCAGTGCTTGCCTTCACGTGGGTTTGTCAGCTGCATTGTTTTCTAAGAGAGCTGTTCTGCAATGCAGAAGTTTGTAAGATTCTTTTTTAAGGTGTCCTTGTATCACTTGCACTGACCACCTTGATGTTGGTTGCCCTGAGAAAGATCACCATAGGAGATCTGCTTGGGGATTCTGTAGATGTCCTTAAGGAGGCAGTGGCATATTTGTAATACCACTGGACTAGTAATTCAGAGGCCCAGACTAATGCCCTGGGGACATGGGTTCAAATTTAAATTCAATTAATTAACAATAAAAAAAGGAATTGAAAGCGGGTCTCGGCATTAGTAACCATGAAACTATCATCGATTGTCGTAAAAACCTATCTGGTTCACTAATGCCCTTTAGAGAAGCAAATCTACCATCCTTACCTAGTCTGGCCTATATGTGTCTCCAGACCCAGAGCCATATGATTGACTACTTAGTTCAAGGACAATTAGGGGTGGGCAACAAGTGCTGACCTTGCCAGTGATGCCCAAATTTCATGACAGAATAACAAAAAGTGCAGAGAAATAAAATGGCCTGCCCAACCAAGTCAAACTCTCTGGTGTGTGATCTCCATGCTGTTGACCCCAGCGTGATTGAGGACCACATTTGTGATTTTTGCCCTGCCATCAACTTCTTGATACTGGAAGTGTCTTTAGTGTAATGGAAGCATACCAGCATTTTATTTTAGCATCTACAGCAGACCCAGAGTTCTGCACTATATAGCAGGGTGATAAGGACAGTGGCCTGGTAGAGTTTGATTTTAGTCTTCAGCTTAATGCCCTGTTGCTTCCAGACATGATCGTGGAGTGGCTATAGGTAGAACTGGATGCATGCATGGATATTTTCATCGATATTGACATCCCTAAAGAGTACACTACCAAGCTATGAGAATTTTTCTACAATCTTGAGACTGGTGTCATCAGTGGTTATGTCTGGTGCTTCATAGTGTGTGCCTGGTGCTGGCTAAAACATAACCTCAGTCTTGGAAACACTGAATTGGTGACCAAAGTTCTTGGCAGCACTTGATGATTTGTTTTCCATACTTTGGATGTATTCCTCATTGTGGGTAGCTGGAGCTGCATTGAGAAGCTCTCTGATTACTAGTTCTGTAGCTTTGGTGGAGGCACACAGTATGGAGAAGTTGAAGATCTTCCCTGGACAGAACATGTTAATGACAGCAAGCATGTTTCTTAAGCATTGCAGCAGAGATTGAAGAGTTGGGGAGCCATGGCACATCCTTGCTTTACACCGCTGGTTACTGCAAAGACATTGGACATCTCACCACAGGTACAAACACATCCAGCCATGTCATCATGCAATTGGTGCAGGATTTCGGCAAACGTGGATTACATTGGATATATGGCACAGAAGCAGGACATTAAGCCCAACCAGTCCAAAGTGTTTATGCTCCACTCGAGCCTCCTCCCATCTTTTCTCATCTAAATCTATCAATACAAGCCTCTGTTCCCTTATTATTACCTTCAACCACTCCCTGTGGTAATGAATTCCACATTCTCAGCACTCTGTGGGTAAACCTGGTCTATAGCACTTGCTCTCCAAGCCAGGATGCCAAAAAAGGTTTTCACTATGACATATTAGCTGTGTTTTTGACTGGGTGCACTCGGTCTGGAATGCTAATTAATTACATGCAAATAGGCCCCAAAATTTCTGGGGACCACTTCCACAGTGTAAGTTCACTGGAGTGGAACTCTTACCTGTTCTAACCTCAAGCTGAAAGCTTCTATCCCAAATCGCCTGAAAATCTGCCTGATTCTATCCTTGCAATGTCTCATGAGGTGTCCATTTTGATGACAGTAAAAACATTCGATTTTTAAAAATTTCCATTCATTTCAAGATTGTCTGCTTCCATCTGTGTTACCATTGTTCCATGTTTTAAGCTGCTAAGTAACTTCATTGTATCTGTCTGAAAATGATGGCTTCTTCCCGCTTCTCATCAGAGCTTTTCGCGCCCTTTTTGGCTGAGGCTCCCCTCCCAACATGGAGGACGGCGCCATTTTGCACTCCTTGTATGGCTTTCAAGTCCCTCACTGTGCTTTCCATGTCCAGTGCTATTTCTAGCGCCTTCTGAAAACCCAAATTTGTTTCAGACAGTTATCTCTTCCAAATTGCATCTTCATTTATACCGCACACCAATCTCTCAGCATATAATTTAAAGATATACCAAACTCGCAATATTCTGATTATTGTTTCAGACTTGCCACATAACAAGCAACTGCCTCTCCTGGGGCCCTATTTCTTGAAGTAAATTTGAATCATCGCATTGTTACCAAGTGCTTGGGCTGGTAATGACTCTTCACAAGGTTCGCTAAGTCAACAAAACTTTTCAAATCTGGGGCACTGGGTGCCATCAAGCTTCAAATCAATCCATAGGTCTTACTCCCACTTGTGGATAGGAGGATTACTCACCTATTCTCCTCCCACACAATGTCGTTAGCTTGGAAAAAGAATGTGAGGTGTTCAACATAGTGAGACCAATCGCCCGTGGTTGGGTCAAAAGAATCAACTGTTCCAAACTGCAGCATACTTCGGGGGGACTGCTTTGATGATTAGGATGGAAATTCAACTTACAATTTCTTATGTAGAACACATTCTATTTATTTACAAAGGAATTCATCAATTACACTTACGTGCTTACAACTTAAACCTTGTCTCTACATTACAGACTCTAACTCCAGACTTCTACTGACTACTGACTACTAAGGTAGCCCGTACTACTCTGCTATTGGATAATAAGATCATGTGATCTTCCATTATACATTCTTCTTAAAGGTATATGACACATCAGATTACTACAATGATTTTCAAACATAACCTCTGCTCCTATTTTGTTTCTATTATCTTCACTAGTTTAGTTTTCTTCTCTCATTTCTTTTTTATTTCATTTTCTTTGGACAGGACCTATTCAGGATCATACCATTCATAACCTCCTCTGGATACATCTTTTGTTTCTTCACTTGCCCCATAAACAATCCCTTTGGCCTTGCACCATGAAACCTTTTGTCATTTAATTTCTCCTGTCTTCCACGCTCCCCTTCCCTTTTGTTCTTTTCCCCATCTTCTGCCTTTAACTCCTTACATTCTAATTTTCCCCTGTCTGATGAAGGTCACAGACCTGAAACATTAATTCCGTTTCTCTTTCCACAGATGCTCCCAGTCCTGTTGAGTATTTCCAGCATGTTCTGTATTATTTCAGGTTTCCAGCATCCGAGGTATTTTGGTTTTGTGTTAAAATAACTATTGCTGGAGCCAAGTTTTCCACTGATGCCTGTGGATAAGCCCCTCAGGAATCACTGCAAATTAATCTGAATTGAAATGACAAGGCATCATATTCTACATGGTAGATTAAAGCCATTGTTCAAACCATTGGTTGAATTTTGAAAGAGAAATAGCCTCAGAATGTGCAGCAATTTCTTTAATGGTAGTCTTTAATGCCTAGTCTACATGAGAAGAATAATGACAGTTTGTTGAAATTGACTCGAGGTACGAGGTGGATCGATGTGGATGCCAATATTGTTATTGTTAATTTCAGTTACTGGACTGGTTGAGGTGATTAATTGACAGGGGTATTTCACCCAGAGGACAAATCTTATCTAATAAATTCTTATTAGTATTGATTATTTTATTGGACAGCCTTCTCCCCAGTAATGTGAGATCCCAGACTTCCCTTTAAACAAATCCCAGTACAGTCAAAGAGACATAGGATACAGCCTTTTTACAATGATAACTGAGACCACACTACACCTGACATAGCAGACACAAAGTTAACATCTCACTAAAAAGATAGGTCAACTTAGTCCGCTTCAGTATCCCTTGTCTATTGCCCCTTTCCTCCACAGAAGATCAGAAGTCTAACAAATTGTTCTCCCACCCACCTTAATTATCCAAACAATCTCCAATTCTTCTTCTTCTCTTCTCTCCTTTTCTTCTTCTCCTCTCTCTGGTCCCTGTGTCCCATTCACAATTTCCATCCCGACTCAATCTTTCAAATCTACTTATCTGGTCTCTCCACCCTCCCTTCTTTTTTCCCATCTAAATCCAGACCATGTCCTCTAATCCTACCTTAGTTGAATACTCCACTCACTCTTGACTCTCGATGGTCACAGGAAACTGATACATATGAAACCTGTTTATACAGATACTCCCAAATAACGGACAAAAATTTGGAAAATGCTTTTTTCAACAAGAATATAAGAAATAGAAGCTGGAGTAGCCCATTTGACCCTTCAAACCTGCTCCACCATTCAACAAGATCATGGCCAATCTTCTGCCTCAACTCCACTTAGCCGCACTATCCCCATATCCCTTAATTCACAAAAATATATTCCTTTTTTTATTCTTTCATAGGTTGTGGCCATTGCTGGCAAGGTCAATATTTGTTGCCCATCCTTAGTTGCCCATCAACAGAGTGGATCTCTAGGCCATCTCAGAGGGCAATTAAGGGTCAGCCAAATTGCTGTGGGTCTGGAGTCACACATAGGCCAGACCGGGTAAGGATGGCAGATTTCCTCCCCTAAAGTTCAGTAGTGAACCAGGTGGATTTTACAACAATTGATGGTAGCTGTCATGGTCACAATTATTGAGATTAGCTTTATATTCCAGATTTACTAACTGAATTTGAATTCCACCAGCTCCCGACATCCACAGTGGAGTGAAGGCAGCCTGTTGACTGCTACTCCCTGTTGTGATGACCTTGGCAGGTGTCCTCTGGAGAGCCGAGACCTGGAGGGCCCCAGCCTTCTTTCATGGTGGAATGTGAACCCATGTTACTGTAGCATTAGCCTGGAGCCCTGGATTATTAGTCTAGTGACAATACCGCTATGCCACTGTCTCCCCCAACCAAAGTTTTAAACCGACCTCTCGATCTACATCCTGAATTTACTGAACAACTGAGCATCCACAGCTCTCTGAGGTAGAGAATTCCAAAGATGCACAAACCTTTGAATGAAGTAATTTGTCTTTCTCTCAATCCTAAATGGCCAATATCTATTCTGAGGCTGTGACCCCATGTTCTAGATTCCGCAACCAGGATAAACTGCATCAAATCTTTAGCGGGCACTAGGCCAACATTTCTTGTTAAGGGATCTGATGCTTGTTTTAAGTGTCAATTGTTGTGATATGCCTTCCAAACACCCTTGAACTATGATGGCATGCTGCTATCCCTTAAACACATATTACAACACCCACTGGGGTTAACCCATGAACTTAGCAATGGAAACACTGATGCAGACCATCCCACTGCTAAGTTGGTGTGCCTTATGCCCACGTTGCACCTGAAAAATAGGTGGAATGCATTTTAATTTCTACCCTATGGTTTCTATTTTTAAAGATTTTCATTCTATTTTTGGGCAGCTTGAAAAGAAGCAGTCTATCAGTGAGAATACAAGATTACATCATATCGTCAGTTACACAAGAGGACAATGACCGTATCATGATCATTTGAGGTTTATTGAGAAATACTTAGTCCATTGACATGCTTGGAGTCAGGCCTTTGGAGCTTTTCTGCCCACTCAAGCTAAGGCATGAAAGTGCCACCAAATGCTCCAGAACTTTTCACCCCTCGGAAGCAGACAGCAAATTAATGTGCTTTTTATGGGGCAGCAGGGCCGACTGGTCAAGTTGTACAATTCCCTTGTGAAAGCTGGCCATGGCACAGTTGCTGGTGGAGGCGCTCACAGCCCCTTGCAATGTCTTTATTAAGGTTTAGACCAGTAGCCCTCATGGTTCAAGCAAACAGTGCAGCTTTGCAGTGCGGTTTAGAAGAATGCCTGCACCTGAGCTGAGAGCACAGCATGCAGTCCAGTGGCCAAAGCTGCCGCCAATTGGTCAAGTGGAATGGGGCTGAGGTTGGTGGGGTTTTAGACAGCTAATGAGTGCACTATACACTGGCCGTCCAAGTGGTGGCCAACGCCCAATGGCATGCATGAAGGGGCCTTCAGATTTAACTAAGGGAGGTTCTTAGTACACCTGTGCTAACCCACGCATCTCTCTCTTTGATCTTGCAGGAGGAAAACATCGGGATCATGGATGCCAGTGATTTAGCAATATGCCTCATGGCTTACAGGAAGCAGAGAAAAAGAAGAAGAGAGTGGCAGAGGCGCCTGACTCAGCAAAGGGGGGAGCACCACCCTCAAGATGAAGGGGCAGCAGGGCCTGCTGCACACGCAACTGAGGATCCACAGTGAGCTGTCGCTCATAGGCATCTCGCTAGACCTAAGTTTTAAAGAAGGCGCCTCTCATTCGCGCAGATGACCGAGAACCAGTGTTGCCAAAGACTGCACACATCCAGGGAACTTGTCAGTCACATATGCCAGCTGCTTCAGGATTTGACGCCATGAAGGACATCCACTGGCATGGCCATCAAAGTTTCAAGGGTGCTCAGTTTTTACGCCAGTGGCTCCTTCCAAACCTCCATGGGTGACTTGTGTGGGATCTCATAAGCCTCCCTGCACAAATGTATCCAGAAGCTCGTGGATGCCATTTTCGTGAAGGCACAGAACTTTGTGCATTTTGCCTGGGACCAGGAAAGCCAGAAAGCTGGAGTGGTGGGATGTGCGCAGATCTCAGGTTTTCCACAGGTGCAGGGTGCCATCGACTGCACTCACATGGCACTTAGATCTCTGTGGCAACAAGCAGTCAACTACATCAACTGAACGGGCTTCCACTCACTAAATGTTCAGCTGGTGTGCAACCACCATAAATGTATCCAACAGGTCTGCCCATGATTCCCAGGGAGCGTCCAAGATTCCTACATCCTAGGCAGGTCTCAGATCCCTGACATCTTCCAGGGCTCACAGACGCTGCAGGGGTGGCTCCTTGTGGACAAGGGCTACAAACAGATGATACGGTTGATGATGTCTGTGTGATGGCCTCAGACTGCAGCAGAGCAAGGCTCATGTCGCGATCCAGATTTTTGGTGGAGAAAACGATAGGCATTTTGAAAATGAGGTTCCAGTGCCTCAACACGTCTGGTGGAGCACTGCAATACAGTCCCCAGAGGGTTTGCACATCATCATCGCTTGCTGCATGTTCCATAACCTGGCACTGCAAGGTAGGGGGAGTGGGGGACCTAGCTGAGGTGGAGATGGAGAGCTGCACATCTTCTCCGATGAGGAGGACGTCAAAGAGGATGATGATGAGGCCCTTGAAGGCAAGGATGTCGGCGGTGAGACCATCACACTGGCCAGATAAGGCAGGTGCATTCAAGGGGCCCTCATAGCCGCAAGATTCATGGAGAATGATGACGAGATGCAGTGAGGACAGTCCTGATATCCTCACCTTGCATTTGTGAATGTTTGACTCCTGTGTGACTGATGACATACTCCCAGTGCTCAGGCTCCTGTCATGGAGACACAGCAGAGGCCTTAATAGTCACTAGATTCCATAGATCTTCACATTGCCTCTGTGAACATCTGACTCCTGTCTAACTGAGGCTCTGTGATCAGGATCATATCATGGAAACGCAGCCATGAACCTTTAAATGCACCCGACCCTTGGTCAGCCTTCAGCACCTGACCCTTTCAGGAGCACAGTGCCACCAGTCAGAGATGGCGGGGCCAGCCCCACATTAAAGGTGCTGAGAGCACACAGAGAGAATGACGGAACTCTATGACCCCTGCCCACAACATTCTGGCAGCAAATATAAGCACCATCGAGGTTCAGGCATCGCTAATGTGTACAGTGAGTGTGAAGCCAGACCATCACTTTGATCTGAGTGTTACACACTGCACAGGGAAGAGGCCCTGGACTGAGACACAGTCTTTATCTTGTGCAGGAACCAAGGTTTCACATCTGAATGACACAAACACTGCTCAACAGAACAAGGAGCCATCGGCAGGGAGGCATTCTTGGGAGTTTATTTACAATAGTGAACATTATGTACAAGTGATTAACGCCCTTGCCCAGGCTGAACAGCTACATTTTCTTAACCTTCCTAACCCTGCCGCTATGTCTTAGTGCACCCCTGACAGTCACAGCGGAGATGGAGGCAGCCTGCTGACTGCTACATCCTGTTGTGACGACCGTCATGGGCATCCTCTGGAAGACTGAGACCCAGAGGCACCCAGCTAGCTTTTGGGATCCTGGCAGTGGCACCCTCCTCGGCCTGTGGAACAGGAGTTGCTGGGGACACAGGAAGAATGGATTCAGATGAGCTGGACAATCCTGGAGTCATCTGGGTGGACGGCCCCAGGGTGTGTGCCTGCTGACGAACACCCTTCATATGGGTGTTCGAGAGCTCCTGGTTGACTCCTTGAGGAAAAGGGGAAGCTGGAGTGAGATTGATCTACCCCGAACCCCTCTTGCGTTGATACTGTTGAATGCCACTATGGCGTCAGCAATGGAGTTCAGCCCATGCAGCAGTGCAGGACCGATGTCCTGGATCAAGAACTCCATGGTGGCTACTATCCTACTAGTATTGACCTTGGTGTGTTGGTATGCTGGCGCTATCACCTCAAATTGAAGGCGGATGGACTCCTTCATCATGCCTTGCAATCTTAGGAATGCAGCGGACATCCCTTCCTGATGTTCCCGAGCGTGCCTTGCAGCTCCAGCAACTGAGGTATGGCTGAGTCCAGGGGCCCTCATCTGACTCAGATTCAGCAGATTTATGGCCTCCAGCAGTCCTCCAAGTGCCAGAAACCTGGAAAGTCCCTGCCGCCATCTGCAGACAGTGCAATGTGCCCACCAGATTGTGACCCCGAGGCTATTCAAGAACTACTTCCACCAAGGTGTGTGTCTCTGTGCTGGTGGAGGGTGTGGGTGAGCACTGCGGCAGGTCTTCAATGAGGATGTGATCTGATTCTTCTTCTGAGTGGTCTTCAGTCTTGAGTTGAGGACTTGGCTCATGGACCCCCTTGCCTGCGAAAGCAAGGAGAGATAATTAGTGCATGGTATAGGACTGCAGATTGTCTGATGGATATTGCACTGCTGGACCCTCACATGGTTGAGCACCATTGACCTCTCCGTCAGCACAGGAATGGCCCAGATCATTGCCTACCAGCTGGATGACTCTATTTTCAAAGTCTGTGAGAACCTTGATGTCAGCCATTTCTCCACCAGTCTGCAACCTTTCCCTTTTGTTGTGTGCCAGCTTGTCCTGCATGAAGACAGATGGACAGAGTGTAAGCAGGACATCTGCCAGGCCAGATGAGAAGGATGCCTGGCATGTGTGGGTGGTGAGTGGTGCTATGGACAGGATGAGGAGACAATCTGCAGAGCAGATGAAGATGTGTGTGAGAGAGTGAATGGTGATGTCCCTTGAACTGGCAGTGCGTGAGATCCCTGTGAATGTGTGATGGTTTTGTGAGAATGTGAGTTAAGAGTGATGAGATGAGTGACTTACCCTAGCAGAATGGAGGAGGTCATCCATCCTCTTTCGGCACTGGGTGGCTGTTCTCTTTTGCAACCAACATGAGAGGCACTGACCACTGCTGCTACTGTCTCCCATGTTGGATTGAGGAGTAGAGGACTTCAGTGGCGAGCCTCCACTGCATCCAGTAGGCACCCAAGGGAGGTGTCGCTAAATTTAGGGCAGTATGCTTCCTCCCTTTGGCAGCCCTGAATTAGCAGCAACTTTCAATCCTGTAGAGTGCTGGCTCTGTGCAGGGACACCCTTTAAGTTTGGTGCCTGGATTACTGAAGGCCTGAGATGATGGGGGGGGGGGTGGACAAATCAGAGAACGCCCTGCCAACAATCTAACATATTTCCTGGGAATGCATTATTAATGAGGCGTGACATGCCGGGAATGGGACGATATGGCGCAAAAACCTGCTATTGCGGCCGTTGGGTAAAACGTCCATTTTCCTCCCCACTCTCACACTTTATGCAAATCTGGGACGATTCCACCCTTAGTAGTTGACTACTGGGAGGTTCTTTGCCCAGTTAACCATAAAATATGGTTGTTCTATTAAGTCATTTATATGCGAGACATCTAACAATGTTGTCACAACTATATGAATCACTTATTGTTCTTTAATAAGAATAAAATGTCACTTAACACTTTCATAAAATACTGTTAAATGTATTAGCTCCAAACATAGAATATAATCTAATATTTTCATTTGATCGATCAGTGAATTATTGTAACAAAAAGAGAAAATGATAAGAAAGAGATTGTAGCAAAAAGGAAAAAAGATAAGAAAAGAAACTCAAAGAGAAATCTAAGGTAACCAGAGTAGAATTTAGTACAGTCCTCTTTCAGCACATCTCAAAAACATAAATCTTTCTCTCTTCAATTATTTGAATAATTACTTATATATTGCTGTAATATATAATATTTAATCTTTGTTCAATGTCTGTATCAAATGCCTTCATAAATATTATATAGGCAGTGTATGATCAAAAGTAGCACCTGACAAGAAATCTATCTTTTGCTCCATGTTAAGAATAATAATGCAACAGAGTTGAAAAATCTGAAGTAATTGACTCTTTCTTTGAGAGAAATTACATTTGGTGAAATCCCTCCAAGGAAATTAAACCTGAGAAAAATACAGGCTTGGATCCTCCTCCACTATACCACCTGAAATTGGGTCATAAACCAGGTAGCATATCATTAGAAAATGGAGGGAAATAGGATGCGATAGCCTCTGACTGAATCATGGTACTGCAAGGAATTTTGATCCTCACCCCTAGTCTCTTTCTCAGCTGCTTGATAGTTGACTGTCATATTTAAATAATTGGCTGTAAGATGCTTTGAGACATCCTAAAGTCATGAAAGAGGCTGTTTAAATATGAGTCAAATCATTTACCAAGGTCAGCATTTCCCTCTCACTAGATGGTGTTTTCTTTCAT
The DNA here is from genome assembly GCF_017639515.1 of Carcharodon carcharias. Lineage (NCBI taxonomy): Eukaryota > Metazoa > Chordata > Chondrichthyes > Lamniformes > Lamnidae > Carcharodon > Carcharodon carcharias. Next base: position 139,384,992 of record NC_054468.1, on the reverse strand, counting down.
AAAGCTGCTCTATAACCGGTCAAAGGTACTGTGTTTTTATATATTTAATTTTTAAGGCTTTATTGCATTTGATAGATCAAAGGTCGGATTTTCGTGGAGGAGGTAGGAAGGTCAAGTTGGGGAACTTGCCGATCTGGCAGACACGTCTCCTTTAAAAGGGTCCTGCCCACCATATTTTCATCCCGGGGAGGCAGGGGCAGGATGGAGTTGGGCCTGCCACCTATAGAAGCAGGTTCGAGGCGGCAATGGAGGCAGATGGATGGCCAGGCCAGCAGGCTAGAACACCTGCCTCCATTTAGTGGAACATTAGCCCAGTTTTAATGATGAATGTCAAGCCCTCAAACTCTCACCCCTCATCCTGGTCACCCCACCCACCCCACATGCTCCCGCATATTCCCCATGCCGTCTCAAGATCCTTCATACCCACATGTCCTCTCCATGTCGCCTCATATTCCCCATGCCACCTCTATGCCCCCATGCCCACATATCCCCTCCGTAGCAACTCACCCAGTATCCTAAGGAGCCATGCCTTTGAAGTGGAGATCAACACACATTAATCTATGAATTTAATATAGCTCTCACTCAAACATGCTTCATACTGAAGAAAACTTTCATTCATATAACGCATTCAAAAATTTAAATCCCGTCAATAGCTGAATGCCTAAAATGCCCATCCCTGCAATGAAGTAGGCAAGGGCAGGATTGCTGAGCATGGGCTTGCTATCCACTCTCTTATCCCGGGGTCATAAAAACCCCACATGACAAGAAAGGGGACAGGAATTGGGCCCCACCTGCCATATTTAAACCCCCTTGCCTCTGTCCCAACATGGACAGGCACATGGATATCCAAGCCAAACAGTCTACTCAAACAGCCGTTGGATGCAAGTACCCCCTTTTAAAGTAAAGTTAGTATTTACAGCTAGAGCAGCTGAGAAAATAAACTCAGCTGCGTGACATCTGTTTTTTGGTTGCTATGAATGGTATTAGAGGCCTAAATGGTGTCTGCTGCATGCACACACACTTTGGGTCCCAATTGTGCTAGATGCCACTTTGCTGAGGACACAATAATGTTGGAAATATGCAAAGTAGACAGATGTCAGTGTTGCCATTTTGGAGCTCCTTACTCCAGCTACCACAGTCTCCTAATCATGCATGGCTGCACAAGTGTTCAGCAGGAGGAAGAACCCCAACCCCCGCAACTGCACTGCCCCCCTCCAAAATCAGTGCTATTTAAAGGGATCATCAACTACTTACAAGTTAGTTGCTGATTGATTTCTACTGACTGTTATGATTGTACAGACCTTTGGTGCTTTCTAGAGTTCTTTAATGTTGCTGAGGTCTACAGAGAGTGGTGTGGCAGCTGGAGGAGTTTGTCCTGACTTCATGGCTACAGCACTAAGCAGATATGGCAATAGTCGGCATTCCCCTTGGTTGCAGCATGTGTGGGAGAATGAGCAGAGGGCACGCAGAGCAGGGAAAGTTGCTAGAAAAGTGAGGACAATCAGGAGAAGAAGGGCTCTACACAGGAGGCCATATCTTCTCAGGATGTTCAGGGAGCATTCAGCAAGGAACACTGCATGAGACACCTCTGCTTCACTAAGGATATGTTCATTGAAATCTGCCACCTAGTGCAATCACATATGCAACCTCAGGCCACAGTCAGGACCACATTGCCTTGGCTGCGAAGGTGACTGTAGCATGAATTTGTCTGTGACTGGTTCCTTCTGCGTTGGAACTGGTAGGATTTGCAACAGTTTCCAGTTTACTCACCCACTGCTGCATAAGGGAGATCACTGACATTCTCTATTAAAGACAGCTGACTACATTTCATTGTCTCTTGCCAGGCTGCAGCAGATGGAACGAGCACGTGGCTTTGTGAGGATTGCAGGCTTCCCTGTGATGCAAAACCAAAACAGAATTACCTGGAAAAACTCAGCAGGTCTGGCAGCATCAGCGAAGAAGAAAAGAGTTGACGTTTCGAGTCCTCATGACCCTTCAACAGAACTGATGATCAGTTCTATTGAAGGGTCAAGAGGATTCGAAACGTCAACTCTTTTCTTGTCCGCCGATGCTGCCAGACCTGCTGAGTTTTTCCAGGTAATTCTGTTTTTGTTTTGGATTTCCAGCACCCGCAGTTTTTTGCTTTTATCTTATTATTTTTTTTCCCTGTGATGCACGTTGGTTTGCAGGTGCCACATGTCAACTCTCGATCCAGCTGAATTGATTCCATTCCATCATCACGAAGATGGTGTGTACCCATATGCTGCAAATCATGCAGGTCAATGCCCGGGATCCTGCAGCATTCATGATGCCTTCATTTTGCAGCAATCTGAAATGGCATCAGCCATAACAACAAACCAAAGGGTGGCTTCTGGGTAACAAGGGCTATCTGCTAATCACATATCTGATGGCTCTGGTGTGCACCCACACACTCACAGGCAGTACGTATACAACGAAAGCTGTGTTGTAATACATAATATGATAGAGCAGACCATTGGCATGCTGAAATAACACTTCTGCTGCCTGGGCAGCATTCAGCAGAGTGGGTGTCAAGAATAGTGGTGATCTTCTGCACGCTGCATAATCTTGCCATCATGAGGGAACAGTCCTGTCACCAGTTATACCGTGAACAACTGAGGAGCAGGAGGAGGAAGAAGAAGAGTAGGAGGAGGAGACAAAGAGGAAGGGAGGAGGCAACTTAGACAGTCCCTTTCTGATCAGGGTTTTCTCTGAACATCTCAGCTGACTACAATACCAATAAATGCAATCCCAGTTTCCCATTCACCAACTGTCCCACACCTTACGTTCCCTCTCTTGCTGACCGTAAGAAAGTCCATTTGGCCACAATGCAAAAATAAAACCACCACAAAATAAACATTCCAAAGAAAATTTATAAATCAAAGCATGCCATATTACACACAGCCGTGAGGTGGAGCTATGAGTGTTAGGTATAAATCCTGACTGGTAAAGATTTTCGTTAGGTGAGTAATGGGGGTGTAGTGCATTTAGTGGCGTCTAAGGTTTGTGATGCAAGTTATGGAATATTGCATTTGAAGATGCATTCACTGACTTTTTCCATTTGTGTAAGGTCATTGAACTTTTTACAGCACTGTATGCATGCCTTTGGGGCTGACTCCTGCCATTGACCACTATGATTGCACTGCTTTCTAGAAATTTGTCTGGAAGGCCTCCTGGCCACCTATAGATGCAGCATGTCTCTCCTCCTCCACATTTCCTTGAACAAGGCCTCTAAAGCAGTGTTAGAAATATTGGAGCCTACTCATTCCTATGTTGTGCCATTTTTGTGTCTACCAAGTCAGAATCACTTCATGTAGAATGACTTCCAGAACCTGCTTTAGTCACAATACACCTACACTTTAAGAGGTACCAGGTTAGCTTTAAGTGGTGCGTGCTTTATCTGGTGCTAGCCCTGTTATGTTTTTGGACCGTCTGCTGTGGACCCCATGCAGTGAGTCAATAGCACAGTTAGCATTGGTTGCATGGTCCGATCATGTAAATTAGCATAAAGCTGGTGTTTGCATGATGCATTGGAGCAGAAGGTGTGAGTTAATCCCACATCGTGATCCCCGCATTTATTATCAGGGGTTATTAAATTTAGTCCCCCGACTGCCCCGTCCCCACCAGTGTCCACTTCTGGGGCTCAAGCCTTTTCAGAAGTGGAAGTGTTAGCTTTTAAACCAAAGATTCAGTCTCTGAGTGCAATTTATAAGTCTTACCACTGAGGTTTATTGATTTTCTCTTGTCTTCATAGACCTGCCCAAGAGTTCTACTTTCATGTCCAATGCTGCTGTTCTTAGCCCCGTTGCTGCTAATCTGCTAATCTCTCCGGGCAATACATTAACATTCATCTCCAAGATATTATTAACCACCACTATTCTCCCACAAGTATACAATATTTCTTGAGGGATGTAAAACTAGCCAACTAATCAGGCTGAGAGCTTGAGGTCGGAAATTTCTCAACTTGGCCTGTCGCCAAATAAATGTTGCCACAAACATTGTTTTTGCTCCAGGGAGACAGGGGTGGGATTGAATCATGCCCACTGACCTGGAAGCAGTTCAGATACAGCCACAGAGGCAGGTGGGTGATGAGGCAGGCTGGTTAGAAGGCCCACCTCAATTTTCTGGGACTTTGAAATGCTGTTCGGCCCTCTGTCCTCACTCCTCATGACTTTTCACCTCCACACCCACTCCCCATGCCATCTCCATTCCCCCTGCCCTTTCCATTGGTCCTCTCTTCATCCACTCACCAAGTATGCAGTATAGAACTAATGAGCCATATAATAACAATTGCAAGTCTTGAAATGTACTTAAAAAACATCCATTCAAAAATCATCATTGACTTATGCTCTCACAATGCCATAAAAGTGTCAGTCAGAGCAATTATATTATCAATAACAGAAGCTTTACCCCACTTCATACCGTTTATTCTTTTCCAAATAAACATACAGACATTGAAAAACACAGTTCAAAGAAAGAATAACTTATTATAACCTCATAAAGATGTCAATCAATCAGTTAAAGCAAACAGTCCATTTCTGCCTGTACAAAATATCCCTGCTGATTAATCCATTGGTGAGCCTAGGAGCTCAATGAGGCCATCTGGATAAACAGACTTCTGGACATCTGTTTCTGCTAAAAGAGTTCAGAGGTGGCTTCATTGTGAATCCTCACACTTTCTCAATGCCCATCCACTCTACATGTCCCACTCATACCAAATCATGCCCCACATGGTCTCTCTTACCTTCCATGCCAACGTATGTCCCTCCATCAAATCCAATGGCCTCTTATAACCTCCATGCCAACTCTTGCCCCAGACTTCACTATATAAAAATCACTCTTATTGATAAAAGCCCATTCAATACATTTAAATTGCTTCAAGTATTTAATCCCTTATAAAATCAAACATTTGTATTCATAACTCCACATAAAAGGCAGCTAATCCCTTAATAACCTCATGGAGCTGTCCATCAAACTTTGAAATTACAGACCCCCACTGTGATAATGATAAGTTATGGAAGCAGTCAGGCAGTAATAATGCTATAATGATAGCCCTCAAGCTAATGTCAAACAACAGCTATTCAAACTGCAAGCACCGATTTTTTTTCAACTCAGAGACACAGCAGGCTAGTTCTTTTCAAAAATTTATGGGAAGGGTTTTTAAATAACTCAACAGCTTGACAGTTCCACAGACCTTAACCACCTTTCATAAGCATTCGTGTAAATCATAAGTCAAATATGGTGTGAAATGGACATTACCACAGCGAAATGAGAGCTTTATTAAGTTGTCACAAGTTTAAATTTTATGCATTTAAAAAAAATTATTATTGCTTTGCATGGCTCCTGAGGACTGTACTTAATGAATACTGGGTGAGTGGCTATGGAGGATACAATAGGGGGCATTGAGGTAATATGGTGAATCTGAGGAGGCATGGGATGACATGGGGCATGGAGGGCACATGGCAGGTCTGAGGGGATATAGGTTAGCATGGGGCATCTGGGGGGATGGAGGGTCATGAGGTGGCATGGGGATGTGAGGAGGAATGGAAGGAGCATGGAGTGGCATGGGGTGCATGGGAAAGTGAGGTATAAGGGGCCTTTAAATGACGTTAACAGCTGGGCTGCTGTTTCTGAAAACTGAAGCTGGCCTCCTAACATGCCTGCCTCTGCTGCCACACTCCTCCTGCACTCCAGCACGGCTTGTAAAATGCAAAGCAAACCCAAACCCTGTGTGAAAAACTAAAATCCTAGGCACAGATCACACAGGGGTCGGGTGTGCATTTCAGAAGAAGTACGGAAGTTGTATTTTCCCAAACCCACACAAATATCCAGGCCCTATGCTTTGCTTTCAGCCATGGTTCAATTGGTAACACTCTCACCTCTGAGTCAGAAGATTGTGGATTTAAGTCTGCTCCAAGGGCAGGATTTTTAGGTCAGCAGGCGGGCGTGGTCAGCGGGTCTGGGATCAGCCAGGGAATGGACTGCCGACCACAATAGGTCCCCGACCACTATTTCACACTCGCTGGCCAATTAACGGCCAGGCAGCGTGAATTGTGTGCTGAAAGGCTCAGTGCTGCAGGGGTGGAGGAGGGAGAGCACTGATGTCAGCATGGGCACAGGTGAGTGCTCACAGAAAGCTCCCTGAAGGCAGAGAGCTGCGTCAGGGAGCTGAAGACCTGAACAACCTAAAATAAAGGTCACAGAAACCGAAAAAAAGTGTCCAAGCTTCGTAATCAGTCACCTGAAAATGTAGGTAATGAAAATGCTGTCCACGGAAATTTGTTTTTATTTTAATTTATCACGGAAACCTCATCCTGCCTATGGATGAGGTTCCCTTAAAAAATGCAAAGGCCAGCTGGCTGATTCGCCTGCCTGCCAACTGTAACGTTGGATGGGCAACGAAAAATCTCTGTTAATTGCGTCTTTGATGGGCTTAATTGCACTCTTAATTGTTAGCGGGTGTGCTTCCGGGTTTAGCGTGTGCCCACCAATTGAAACATTGCACAAGTGCGCAACGAAGTTGGGACGCTTGCCCGATGTCATCACGCACTATTTTACGCTCGAGCAGCTCGGGCGCGCACCCGCCTGCTTAGCAAAAAATTCTGCCCCAGGGCTTGAGCATAAAAATGTAGGCTGACATTCCAGAACAGTGCTGAGGGACTGCCGTCTTTCAGATGTGATGTTAAAGCAAGACCATGTTTGTCCATCAAGTGGACTATTTTGAAGAAGAGCAGGGGAGTTATCCCTAGTGTCCTGGCCAATATTTATCCTTCTACAAACATGACAAAAACAGGTTATCCAGTCATTATCATATTGTTATTTGTGGGAGCTTGCAGTGTGCAGATTGGCTGCTGTGTCCAATATTATGACAGTGATTACATTTCAAAAGTATTTCATTGGCTGTAAAATGCTTTGGGGTCTCCAGTAGTAGCAGGAGGCATTATATGCATGCAAGTGTTTCTTACTTTGATATTGTTGTGTCCTGATAACTTTAGTTCCCAGTCGCTGTATGTACAATGATAAAAGCTTACACTCCAATGCAGGGGTGCCCAAAATATGGACCATGGCTTACATCCTACCAGTGAAGTCCCAGGTAACTCAGTTCTATTGCAGCTTATATTTATGACCTGCTGTCTGTTATAGTTACACTTAATAGACTGAGAGGTTTGGAAAGATCTGATCTTAGTGCTGTTATTTCAGAACACCAAAATATGTTGGTAACCACAGTATAAGATATGGACAAATTAATGGGAACAAAAATTTACATTTCTTTTGTGACTCATAAGAGCTGTTGGTCCAAAAAGATGAAGAGTTTGGATACTCTAGATTAATAGGTAAGAGAAATGTGAAAGGACACAAATTCTTGCTTATCACTCTCTATAGCTATCTCGTGTTCCACAGCCAATGACTGAGGAGTAAATGACAACTTGAGACACAATGGGTGGAATTTTCCCAGAATTGTATTAGCGGCGGGTAAAATGGAGTCCTACCTGCCAACAAAAATGGCAGGTTTTCACACCGTATCGTCCAGAGCCCACTTCATTATTTATTCACTCCAGCGAAACATGCCGTTTCATGGCAAGCGGGGTCTCATTCGCTCGCCTGCCATCACCTCGCTGTTGCATCATGCTGGCCGCCATCTTTAAAGGTACCCACCAGCAATGCACTCATCGTCATTAGCTCGCCACTGCTGTCCGGGAGACATGGCCAGCAAAGGAAAAAGACTGCAACCCCACGCTTCAACAATGCGTCCCTCAAGCAACAGTTGGATGCCGTAGAGGCCTGCCGGGATGTGCTTTAGCCCCACTGTGGCCGCAGGATGGGCAGCAACATATCCAATCCGGCTTGGGAGCCAGTGGCAGCAGTGGTCAGCGCAAATGCCCTACAGAGGAGGACAGCCACCCAGTGCCACAAAAGGATGAATGATCTCCTCCGTTCCATCAGGATAAGTCACTTTTTTCATCACTCCCAACTCACACACCCACAAATCTATCACACATCCACAGGGCCTTCACTCACTGCCAGTGCAAGGGACATCACCGTTCACTCTTTCACACACACTGTCATTGCCCTCATCCCGTCCACAGGACCATTCACCACCAACACAGGCCAGGCATACTTATCATCTGGCCCAGCAGACATCATGCTACATTCTCCCTATTTCTATCCACGTCAGACAAACTGGCACACAACAGGAGAGAAAGGTTGCAGACAGGTGGAGGGATGCCAGAGATCAAAGTTCTGACAGAATTCGAAAACAGAGCTATCCAGCTGGCTGGTGATAACCGGGACTAGTCTTGTGCTGACGGTTAGGTTGGTGGTGCTCTACCAAGTGAGGATCCAGCAGTGCAGCATCCATTAGACAACCATTCTGTGAGTGATGTGTCCTGTTTCACAGGCCACTGCCATGCACTAATTATCTCCCCTTGCTTTCGTAGGCACATCTGCCAAACAGCCGACAGAGTCCATGACCCAGGGCCTCTAATCAAGCCCCGAAGAAACTTCTGAAGGGAAATCTGGAGTCACCCTCCCTGAAGACGTGTCACAGTGCTCACTCACACCCTCCACCAGTGCAGAGACACACACCTCAGTGGGACCTAGCATTAGGGTAGCCTCAGGGTCACAATCTGGTGAGCACATCACACTTTCTGATCTACAGCAGGCAAAGGCAGGGACTTCCCAGGTCCCTGGCGCTCGGAGGACTGCTGTAGGCCAGAACATTGCTGAGTCCGAGTCAGATGATGAGCCTCTAGACTCAGTCATGTCACAGTTGCTGGAGCTACCAAGGTAAACCAGGGAACATCGGGAAGGGATGTCACTACGCTCCTCAGATTGCAAGGCATGATGGAGGATTCCATTCGTCTTCAGGCTGAGGTGATAGTGCTGGCATTGCATTGCATTGAGATCAACATTGGCAGGATGGCAGCTGCCATAGAGACCTTAGTCCAGGATGTCACTCCTGCACAGCTGCATGGGCTTAACTCCATTGTTGATGCCATTGTTGGCCTCCAACAGTGTGTATCCGAGTGGGGTGCTGGGAAGCTCGATCTCACTCCAGCTCATGGAGTCAGCCAGGTGCCCTCAGGTACCCGTGGGGAGGAGGATCAGCAGATGCACACTCTGGGGCCATCCACCCTGGTGCCTCTGGGAGTGATCGGCCCATCCGAATCCCCTCTTCCTGTGACCCTAGCAGCTCCAGCTTCACAGGCCAAGTAGGGTGCCACTGGCACACAGCAGGGACCCAAAAGCAGGCTGGGGCCCTCCAAGTCTCAGCCCTCCAGAGGAGGCCCACCATAGCCCACATGGACAGGGCATCGCAGTCAGCAGGCTGCCTCCACCTCTGCTGTGGATGTCTGGAGTACCAAGAGCGGATGTTTTAAAATTAGGGGTCACCCTTTTAGGACAGAGATGAGGAGAAATGTTTTCTCTCAGAGGGTTATGCGACTTTGGAATTGTCTACCTCAGAACATGGTTGAGGTGCAGTCATTGAACATTTTTAAGGCAGAGGTAGATAGATTCTTGTTAGGCAAGGGAATCAGCGGTTGTCAGGGTTAGTTGGGAATGTGGAAATCGAAACACAAGATCAGTCATGTTCTTATTGAATGGCAGAGCAAGCTCAAGGGGCCAAATAGTCTACTGCTGTTCCTATTTCTTATGCTCTTATGTTCTTAAGACATAGTGACAGGGTTAGGAAAGTTAAGTAAAAGTATTTGCACAGCCTGGCCATGGGTGTTGATCAATTGTACATATTGCTCACTATTGCCAATAAACTCCTAAGAATGTATCCCTGCCTGTGGCGCCCTGTTCTGATGAGCAGTGTTCATGTCACTCAGATGTGAAACCTTTCTGCACAAAATAAAAGACAGGTGTCTCAGTCCAGGGTTTCTTCCCTGTGCTTTGTGTAGCTGTCAGGCCACAGTGATGGTCCAGCTTCACACTCCCTGGAAACATTCTGATGCTTCCACCTCAGTGGTGCTGGTCATTGCTGCCAGAATGTAGTGGGCAGGCGTGACAGAATTCTCTCATTCACTCTGTATGCTCTCAGGACATTTAAGGTGGGGCTGGCCCCCATCATGCCAGCATCTGTGACCAGTGATGCTGTGCACCAGCTACTGAAGGGCTAGATGCTGAAGGTGAACACAGCATCGGATGCGTCTAAACTCTCATTGCTGCATCGCAATAATATGACCCTGATCACAGAGTGTAAGCGAGCTGCCCTCAGCCAGACAGGAGTCAGACATTCTCAGAGTCTATGTGAAGATCTATGGAGTGTCCTCACGACATGTCATCATCATCCTCCTGTGATTGAGCAACTATTAGGGCCTCCACTGCATCTCCATGACAAGAGCATTCTCACAGAGAGTATTGGCATTGCCGTAAGCCAGACAGGAGTCAAACATTAAAAACCGCGATGTGAGGATCAATGGGGGCACCTCACTGCATGTCGTCATTACCCTCCACAAATCTGGCAGCTATGAGGGCCTCCTGAGCGTGCCTGCTGCATCTAGCCATTGCGAGAGCCTCGTTCCCATCAACGTCCTCCTCATTGGAAGAGACCTCCAGCTTCTCCATCTCCTCCTCAGCCAGCTCATCTGCCCGTCGGAGTGCCAGGTTGTAAAGGGCACGGCAGATGATGACGATGCATGACACCCTCTGTGGACTGTATTGCAGAGCTCCACCGGAATGGCACAGGCACAGGAACCGCATCTTCAGCATCCTGATGGTCTGCTCCACCGAGTTGCAAGCTGCTGCATGAACCTCATTATAGTGTCGCTCTGCAGCAGTCTGAGGCCACCGCATGGGCATCATCAACTACGGCCTATGAGGGTAGCCCTTGTCCCCAAGGAGCCAACCCTGCTGCTTCTTTGGACCTGGAAGACTGCAGGGATCTGTGAGTGACTTAGGATGTAGGGACCGTACACACTCCCTGGAAACCATGTGCACACCCGCAGGATGCATTTCTGGTGGTTGCATAATAGCTGCACATTCAGTCAGTGGAAGCCCTTGCAGTTGATGAAGTCCATTGAGCACAGCGATGGATACCTAAGCACCACATGAGTGCAGTCAATTGCACCCTGCACCTGTGAGGATCCTGAGATCAGAGCGAATCCAATGGTCCTTTGCATCCTGGCTGTCCCGGTCCCAGGTGAAAAGCACAAAGTTGTGTGCCATGGAGAAGCTGGCATCCGTGACCTCATGGATGCGGTTGTGGGTGGTGGACTGTGAAATCCCACAGAGGTCACCTGTGGAGCCCTGAAAGGAGCCACTGGCATAGAAATTGAGCCCAGCAGTCACTTTCACAGCCACTGGCAGTGGATGCCCTCCATGTCTCCTTGGTGCCAAGTCCTGCATTAAGTGGCAGATGTAATCCACCAGGTCCGAAGACATGCGCAGTCGTCGGTGACACTGGTTCTCAGTTATCTGCATGAATGGCAGGCGGCATCTATAGACCTTGGGTGTCGCTAGGCACTGACCAGCCACGGCTCGCTGTCGCTCCTGGGCAGTGTGTGCGGGAGCTCCTGCTGTCTCTTCTTCATGAGGTTGCTGCCCCTACCTTTGTGCAGCTAGGATCCTCAGTCGCTCTCTCTTCAGTCTTCTACAGTCTCTGTAGGCCATCAGGCATTCATAACCCTGACATGGTCCTCCTGCCGCATGAAAGAGAAAGAGACATGGTTATCATGGCTGTACTTAACACCTCTCCTGGCCCTGTGTAACTGCCACTTAATGCTTCCTGGAGAGTGCTGGTCACTCCTCGGATGGCCAGAGATGAGTGCGTTGCATGGCTGCCCTATCAACCTGCGACATGATGGACACTGGTCCAAGTCAGGATGCTAAGTTTGCAAGGGGCTGTGAGCGCCTCCAGCAGTGACTCTACATGGTCAGCATTGGCAAGGAGATTGTACAACGTGTGCAGTCCAACTGCTCCACGGTCCAATAAAGTGGTGGCGGGCTCAAAGCCTGTGCTGGGGGAGTGGGTGGGGGGGGAAAGTCTAGAAGGCTTGGTAGCCTTTTGCTGCCACCGCATTGCTTGCATGGGCGAGCAGGCTAGGAGCCCGAGCCCAAGCATATCACTGTGGCTGCACCTGATCTGTCTCAGTTGCAGAGGCATGGTCAGTTTATATAGGTGTCCCTAATGCATGGCCACCCACCTCGCTTATCCTGATCCCCACAATGATTGTCTGTGCATGGGATGCAGCGCCAGGGCAACACTTGACGCCACCCCCCACTGACAAGGGTCGCTTCCGAGGCTGGCCAGCACTTGTCCCCGGACACCCTCCCCCTCAGCAGTCACCTCCGAGCCTGGCCAGCACTCGCCCCTGGACACCCTTCCGCTCAGCAGTCACCTACGAGGCTGGCCAGCACTTGCCCCTGGACACCCTTCCCCTCAGCAGTCACCTACGAGGCTGGCCAGCACTTGCCCCCGGACACCCTTCCCCTCAGCAGTTGCGTCCAAGGCTGGCCAACACTTGCCCCTGGCACCCTTGAAGCCTGTAAACAGGCAAGCTGTGGAGAACGCTGCTGCTCACTCATCCCAGTTTCCTAAAGTGAAGGTCGCATGCATGCTGTTGTGAAACAAGTCGACGTGCTTTCCCGCCGACGTGGACAGACAATATGGCAGGGTTCCAAGAGCCTGGTGGGAAGGCCATTTAATTATATGCTGATGTATTACAATTAGCTCCCCAGGGAACATGGCCCGCCGTTGGCAGGCTGAGCGGACCTTCGCGATCTGCCTTCACGTCGTTGTGAAGCAGGTCGTGCCATATTTTCCACGCACAACATCTATCATGCCCGCTGCCAGCCGGCTCAGAAAATTCCACCCAATGGCTGATGCAAACCTCACAGCCCAGGCCTATATCAGAAGTAAAAATGCAAATGTGGTAAGATAAGTTGGTACCAATAAGCCATGATCTAATTGAATGGTGGAACAGGATTGAGGAGCTGAATGGCTTCCCTCTGTCCATAACTTCCTAAGTTCTTTAGCCACAGACTATCTCCCAACATTTGTGTAGCTGTTTTGATCTCTAGTCATCTGTTGTGCAACAGTTCCATAGCTTTCAATTTTCTCACATTTTTCTGTCATATTCCAGCGAATCAGTAACCTATTTTTATTTTCTGTGATATCGTATCATTTCAGTTTATTTTAGTCTAGCTTTTCCATTTGTTCTTCTATTACTAAAAAACTTGGCTAATGTTGCCTCCTGATAAATAATCCAAACTTGGCTGGCAAATTGAACTTTATAAGGAATGAGCTGGTGAACCTCACTGGAATATGATAGCAGTGTCATAATTTCTCTATGGGATTATGTCATAATGCAAAAGAAATGAACAAACATCTACATATATATGAGAACTATAGGAAAAAGAATTTGCAGCTTTAATTCAGAAGTTGCATACTTGTCTTGTTCCACACTAAACACATCACTGTCAAAGTATAAGGGGGAAATATTGGGCTTGATAATGCCCATTGTTTGAGTGCTATGGGTGGTGTTTGGGTGGTGTTGGCTCCATGGATGCGCACTTCTGCTGTAAATTATGCAATGCTAATTTGACACCAGCATTGACAAATTTGAGATCAACATTCCAGCGTTCCCTCTCTTAAGCTCGCACTGCTGAATAAACGTTCAATAGTAGGAAAGAGTCCCCATCAGCAGAAATATGCAGAGCAGAGGGATGGTGATGTCAATCACACATAACACTGTCTCTTAATCATGCAGAACTGAACATGCATTCTGCAGGGGGAAGGACTTCCAACCGGTGTTATTTAAAGGAATAATCAACTAGTTGCTGGTTAGTTATTGGTTGATTTCTTCTGGCAGTTACTGCATTTCTCCAGCGTTTGGTGATTTGCATAGAGGTTTCAAGTTGTAAAAGCCGACAGGAAGTGGTGTGGAGAGTGCTGAGGTACTTTTTGTTGACTTAAAGGCTTCTGCACAAACCAATTTCTCCAAGACTTGGGTGCACTAGCAGCCCTTTCTTTTGAATTGAGCATAACTAGGAGAATGAGCAGGGGCCATGCAGAGCAGGACCAGATGCTAAAAGAAAGAGATGAAGTTGGAGGGGGAGGGGGAATGGGGTGGATGGAGAGGGGTCTTAGTAGAGACCATATCTTCCCCAGGGTATTCAGGGAGCAATTTTCCTTACATGAATCTCAACTAGGAACAATGTGTAAGACATCTATGCTTCAATAAGGACCTCTTCACTGAAATCTGCTAACTGCTGCAGCCACAACTGTAACTCTCAACATGGCATGAACTTTAATTTGTTTGGCTCCTTTCAAGTTACAGCTGAGCAACATTTCAGAGTTTGCCATCCACCATTACATAAGGCAGGTTATTGAAGACTTCTTTTCAAAGAGAACTAACTACATTTTATTATCTCTTGCCAGAAACGAATAGGCAGAGTGAGAGCAAGAATTGCTAGCTGCTGTAAACCAGGTAATTTAAAGGTCCAAGTGAGGGAGAAGGTAAGTGTATAGGGTAAGTAGGCTAATAAGCCTATCAGCAGCAAATGCAGGAGCAAAACAGGATGTGATTGGAGGAGCAGTGAGCAGTGGAAGGTAAGTAGCAATGCTCAGAGCCCTGAGGACCAGAGCAATGGTGGTGAGACAGACTGCAAGGCAGCAGGCGGCAAGGGAGTGGCTACAGAGGGTGGGAGACAGCCATGGAGCAGCTATAGTGGGGCGGGAGGTAGCCATGGAGCGGGAGGTAGCAACGGGAATGGCTGCAATGGGGCATGAGGCATCGAGGGAGCAGCTATAGCAGGTGGGAAGCGTCGAGCAAGTGGCTACAGCGGGGTGGAAGACTGAAAGGCAGCGGCTACAGTGAGGCAGGAGGCGTCGGGAGCTCGGTACAGCAGGTGGCTATCTGCTGTCAATATTCACCAACGTTCAATATCCCTGAAGATCAAGGCTCACCAAGCAGATCTCCTGAGAAGTTGATGCTAACACTATACCTACAAAAAGAAAACCAAGGATGACAAGGAGTCCGACGATATGACGTTGGCAGAGCAAGTGATGGATGGCATCCTCACCACATTTCTCTCTGATCACCTAGGAACGTAGGTGATGGGTTCTGTCTATAAGCTGAAATCAAAAGACTCTCAATGTCTGGGATGGGGTCATGGGTTATGCCGATCTGACTGTCTCATAAAGAGAATGCCAGGGAAATTGGAGGGTTATCCCAGACTTCTCTCGAACACTCCTAGGAAGTAGCTGCAGAACAACATTATCAGTGAATCAGAAGTTTGGTTGGAGTGGGGACACTGGTGGGGATAGAAAATATTTGAAAGAATGGCTGTGGAGCATAAGGAATAAATTGGTGTCAGATAAGTGGAAAGTAAATGCCAAATATGAAGTTGGAGGATATTGCAAGAGGGAAAAAAACAAATACATCAAGTTAAGTAAAAAACAAAGGAGAGCTGCCAGTTAAATAATCTCCTTCAATTGCAAATCAAACATTTACTTCAGTAGCTTCTACTGTGTTATTTCCCACCTATAACATCTTGGGTTACGTAGCTGCTCTGCTGAATTACAGTTTAAAAAACCTTCAGAGAAAACAGTTTATTCTGATTTATAGAGTACTGTTGAATGAGACTGGCAGAAATTGATCGGATACCGTAGGATGCAAATATATAACTGCAGAGATTCTAAAATAAAATAGGTTGATGGGTATAGAGAAGCTATTTTCTCTGGTGGGGAATCCAGGACAGGGGGGCATTATTTTAAAATTAGAGCTAGGTTGTTCAGGAGTGAAATCAGGACGAACTTTTTCACAAAAAGGCAGTGGAAAGCTGGAATTCACTCCCCCAAAAGTCTGTGGATGCTGGGGGACAATTGATCTGCTATTGTGGGTTTGTCCCAGGATTCCTTGGTTTCTTGCTCTGGAAGAGATCTTGCTGGTGGCAATGGTCTTTCATTCAAAATTCCTTTATTTAAATCACTAACTATTTACAAGGTTATAGTACATCAGGACATAGCTACAGCTCATCTCGAAGGTGCTTCTCACTCATCTTCTCTCAGTGAGTTCCTTAAGTACATGCTTAGTAACTATTATTGGACTAAAACCTTTACTCTAGATCTCTTTATGGACACATTATAAAAACACATCCTCTCACACTTCCCCCCAAAGACTCTGCTTTTAAAGGGATAGTCTGCTTGGTGGTTTCACCAATGTTCCTGAACAAATATGGAGTTCATTTTGAGGTATTTTGGAATCCATTTGCTCTGAAGTTAGTTCGTGGGGTTGTCACACCTGGTTTCCCTCATTTGTGAATTTGTAGGTGTGATGTTCTCCTGAGGATCAGGGTATGCAGTCCATCCCGTTAATGGTTTTTTGTCCATTGGAGTCAGGGCAGTTCTGTTCCTTCAAATGATGCCCGACTGTGGACCAGATATGATCTCAGTAGCTTCTTTACTATAGTACCTTTTCACTGCTGGTCTCTAATCCATACCATCTCTCCTCCTTTGAGAGTGGGAAGGTGATAAGCCCCGGGTTTTTGGTTAAAAGTATGGGCTTGACTTGCTTGGTAAGTTTCTTCCCTTTTTCTAGCCCAACCATGTTCTTCTACCATAACATTTGGTATCAACACATGGAGAAGGAAAGGAATTTGGGCTCTTAGCCAACGGCCTATCAGAAGCTCACATGAGGTGAAACCATTTTGCAACGGTGTAGAGGGATAACTGATCAGAGCAAGCTCTAAGTTGTCATTTCTGCTTAGTATGTATTTTATAGTATATACTCCTCTCTTAGCCTTTCCGTTAGACTGAGGGTACTTCAGCAAAATCATGATGTGGACAAATCTGTATAATGCTGTGAAGGATTGGGGACACTCATTGCTGAATTGTGGCCCATTGTCAGCGATGATAACATCCAGAATGCTGTGTGTGGAGAACATCCTCTCCAAAGAGGTAATAATGGCTTCAGAGGTAAGGCCATGTAACTTTTGCACCTCTATTCAGCAGGAGTAATAGTGTTCTACTGTGAGAAATACTGTCCCTTTGAATTCAAACAAGTCCATGTCAAGGCATTCCCAAGGCCTGGATGGGAAACAGGAGGGCAGAAGTGGCTCTTTCTGCTCCTGTCTGAATGGCACAGGTGACACAGCTGGAGACCATGTCTTTGAAATACCTGGCTGCCATATGGTCTAGTTATGCCATATTTGCCCTAGCTCAACATTTGGTAATACCAAGATGTCCTTGGTGACTTTGTTGGAGGACTTCCAGGTGGAGAGCTCATGGTACCATCATATACCAAGAAATCATCTATGATGCTAATGTGGTGACCTTGTTCAACGTATTGCTTCAAGATGGGATTGCTTAGAATGTACTACGGCCATATGTCCAGGCAGTGAGTGACAATCTGGATGCACTCTTCATCTTGCTTTTGAACCTCACAAAATTCTTGCAACTTCTGCTCTGTTGCTAGCAAATATTGAGTAGCCAAGGTCTTGAAGACTTCAACTTCCTCAGTGAAGGTTTTATCATCCTGTACTGGATAATTGGCGGGTATCTATGACAGAGTGTCAGCTGTAATCTGATATTTAGCCTGTTTCCACAGCAGTGTCATATCGCATGAGCCTCAGTTGGAATCTCTGGATCCTGGATGGCATTTTTGTGATTTATTTTGTGTTCAACAGGGTTACTAATGGTTTATGGTCAATTTCAATCTTAAACTGTAGGCCTAGGGCATAATCAGAGAATTTGTCATGTTCTTCCTTCATTGAGCTCTGGATCAAAATGTCATCCATATGACAGCATCCATACCCTCTAGTATGTTGGGCATTGTCCTTTGGAAAATTTCTGAGGTGGATGTAACGTCAAAGGGTAGACAGTTGAAACAGTGCACTCAAAGGGCATTATTTTAACTCCTGATCCAGTGGTAACTACCAGAATCCGTTGTTGGTGTCGAGTTTGGTGAAAATTATACTTTTCGCAAGTTTGGCCAATTTCTCATTTGCTGATGCCATTGGATGTATTTCTTGCTCCACCACTTTGTTCAGATGTGCCAGATCAATGCAGATTCGGATGGAGCCATTTGGTTTTGGGACTGGTGCCATACCAGAGCACCACCTGTTTGGTTTAGTGACTGGTGAAATGACCCATTGATGAAGCATCTCCCTCTATCTCGTTCCTGACTCTTTGGAAGAATGTGTCGAACCTTGGTTTTGGGACTGGTGCCATACCAGAGCACCATCTGTTTGGTTTAGTGACTGGTGAAATGACCCATTGATGAAGCATCTCCCTCTATCTCGTTCCTGACTCTTTGGAAGAATGTGTCGAACCTTCCTGGGTGTGAATAGACAACTGGACTTTGTATCTGCCTTGGGCGTGATGTGGTACACAGTCTTCAATTTACCCAAACCTTTGAAGAGTGTATGGAGTTTGCTTCTAAATTCATTATCGTGTGTTTGTTGGCTACAACAACTTTAATGAGCAGGTTCAGAGCTATGCAGGCTTTCCTGCTCAACAAAGAACATCTTGATTCTGGATATGATGTTCCTATCTTTGTACTTTCATGTTGCATCAAGCTGACCTTTAACATTTAGCTTGATTCCTCCTGGACCTTGGAGTTGAATAGAGGAAGGTTGCATAGTTATTTTGTTCAGTCATGTAACTCTGTCAGATAAAACTGAGACTCTAGCTCCTTTGTCCAATTTGAATTCAGTAGGGTGCCAATTGACTTCAGTGTTAGCATTCAATATTGGGGTTTATTTTCCTTTATTTCTCCTAGGAAGATGATTTCCTGGTTGTTAGGGTCTTGAATTTCTTGAATGAAGGCTCCTTTAACAGATTTCTCCTTCTATCTTGTAAACACATATTTCCTGGAATAGCAGGCCACTTTAAAATGGCCTATCTTGCCTCACACATGGCACTGTGCAATTCGGGTGGGACATTCTGCATGCCTGCAGACCTTCCCACCACAGCAGGGACATTGGAAAATGGTGGTTGGTGCCTTTTCAGGGCACTTCTCTGTTTGCTGCCTTGCTATACTTTTGGTTTTACATCACACAAACTGAATGACTTCTTCAGGCTGTTCCCTGATGGAGACAAAGGCTATTCTGCTTCTGCTCTTTGGTCTGTCTGAAAAGTTGCACAGCTTTGCTTAAAGTTAAATCTCCCAGAGATTTTAAAAAGTCATGAAATACCCTTGACTATTCCACCTTTGATCAGGTTGTCTTTTGATGTTCTGTACTGACAATTGTCAGCTAGATGGTACAATTTGTTAATGAACGAGTTGATCCCTTCACCCTGTTTTTGATTGTGTCGATTAAATTTTGCACTCTCTATCACAATATTTCTATGGAGACTGCTCCGATGACATCCTCATATCTTCGTTCACCCTGTCTGGTGACTATGTTGTTTGCCATCTCCTGACAGCATATATCAAAGTGCTAACTTGGTCTTTACTAATTCTACTCGCAAGACCTGAAGCATTGCGATATCAGAGGAAATGCCTTCAGCCTGTTTGGGGCCGTCTATGGTTTGGAATGATTCTGGGATAGGTAAGGTAGTAGCCATTTCTCACCCTTGGTTGAGTTCTCCTTTTCCTGCACTGCTTGTCTTGCTGGCTGCTGGGCTGTCCTCATGCTCTGCCTCTCCGGTGTCATTGCTGGGTTGGCCTCAAAGTACTTCACCCACTGCTCTGTAATGCTGGGCTTCTCTTCAGGCACTTCCAGGCATTTTCTACTGTTCCTCTGTGGGCCTAATCACTGTTGCCCACATGTGTTATTGTGGATTTGTCTCAGGATTCATTAATTTCTTACTCTGGAAGAGATCTTGCTGGAGGCAATGGTCTTTCATTCAAGATACCTTTATTTACGTTACTATTTACAAGGTTTTAGAAAATCAGGAGATAGCTACAGCTCCTCTCTAAGGTGCTTCTCACTCATCTCTCAATGAATGACATCAATATGACAAAGCTCCTCATACACATGCTCAGCAGTTATTATTGGAGTTAACCCTTTGAAGTTGGAGCTTTCAAAATTGAGACTGTCATTTTTTTATCAGGGTAGGGTGTCATGAAATATTAATTAATAGTAATGGAAGATGTGGCAAAGATCTGCTGAGATTTAATAAAATGATAGAATAGGCTTGAGGGGCTGAATGGCTGACTGGCATTCCTATTCCTAAATTTCAAATGCCTTGTCTTTCTGAAATTTGTTCACCAGCCCCATGAGTGAGAAAAATAATTCAAATGTGAAAAGGTTGAATACCCCTGTTGTAGATGCTTCACAATGCTGCCACTGTGCACCTGTGGTGGATGGAGTGCCAGTCAAGTAGGCTGCTTTGTGTTGGATGGTGTTGAGCTTCTTGAGTGTTGTTGGAGCTGCAATCATCCAGGCAAGTGGAGAGTATTTCATCACATTCCTGACTTGTGCCTTGCAGATGATGGAAAAGCTTTGAGGAGACAGGAAGTGAGTTACTCACTGCAGAATTCCCAGCCTCTGACCTGCTCTTGTAGTAACTATATTTATATGGCAGGTCCAGTTCAATTTCTGGTCAATGATAACCCCTTAGATGTTGTTGTGGGCGATTCAGTGATGGTAATGCCATTGAATGTCAAGGGGAGATGGTTAGACACTCTTTTGCTGGAGATGATCATTGTCTGGCACTTAGGTGGTGTGAATGTTACTTGCCGTTTATTAGCCCAAGCCTGAATGTTGTCCAGGTCTTGCTGCATTTGGACACAGACTGTCTCAGTATCTGAGGAGCCGCGAATGGTACTAAATATTGCACAATCATCAGTGCACATCTTCAATTCTGACCTTATAATGGAGGGAAGGTTATTGATGAAGCAGCTGAAGATAGTTGGGCCTAGGACCTACAGTAAATGTGTGATTATAGAGCAGGTTTGCTAACAACAGTGAATGGAGGAAACTATAACTCATCAAATATTGGGCTGGTCATGGACTATTAGGATGGCTATTCTTTGACATGTTAGTCAGGCTCTGGATTCTGAAGTAGGTACACTGGCTTTGAGCTATACTTTCAAACAGTTTGTCAAATTAACTTGGCCCACAGCTTTGAAGTTTGTACTGTCAGAAGTAGTAGGACAAAACGTTGAACTCTCGGACCAATCATCTTCAGATCACAAGCAGAATTTGTTGAGATTGGGATCGATATGAAAAATTAAAAATAAAAATAAAAATACACTGTTGAAACCATATCAGTAACTTTTGAACCAGCAGGTACAACATTACACAGGTTTCAAATGTTTGGTTAAGATTTTGAATGTGCTGACAAAAATATTATGCCATTTTCTGGGCATAAACTTAGAGTGTCCCTAATCAAATTTACCAGCTGAATCAAACTGCATTGGCTACATTTTATTGTGGGAGACAGATGCTCAAAATAGCTTGCTGCTTTGCTCAATATAACAAATACTATTGTTGGATTCACCTTTTGTTTAGGTTTTGAACCCTTAGGGACATGAGTTCAACCATGTCTGATTTAAAATGGCTCTTTTTTTTAAAAAAGGCAGACATGCGTTGTTAAGGGTAACCAATTGTTGGGCAGCTTATTCTAGCATCCTCGTTCTGACACATTTTTCTGACATCATTAATGTCAGCTAGAAAACCATCTTATCTGACAGGCAATATTATTGCAAGGTAAAAATCACTGCAAGGCATTGCAAGAACGATGTACCATCTATGGTAAATATTGACCCTGGAATACAAAGCAAGCTGCTATTTCAGACAAACCAATTGAGTGCTAATGTACCTGTCACACCAAACATTGCAATCCCACCAAACAGCCATTATTTTTGCATCTGCTCCTGAAGAGGAATTCATTTAAAATCTATTTTTCCCTAGCATGTTAAGGCTTTGTGCAGGAAACCCCTCAGCCCAGCTAACTATAGTTGGATGATACTCAGACTCTTAATCCAGGGGCATTGTTTATAATCCCACATGAGATAATTTTTTCTTATGCATTCATTCAAAGCACTATTTTATTGATTTTTCCACAGTCTTTGAATTCATTGGAAGTTGGGAATCTCATTTACTGAAATCTCATGATTATATATCTTCATCATTCACTGATGTGTCAGAAGCATGTTTCACAGAGGGAACAGTTGACAAATGATAAGTGAAGTGGATAGAAGTACTCACAATTGGTTAAGGACTGCACAGGCCCAGAAGTGGGTAACCTGAACTTTGTTGTTAGTCTGTGTCAAGCTAACTTGTTCATTTTAATACAGCAGCTGATGCTAACACTGAGACTGACACAGCACATACAGGAATTGCCCCTCCCCCATTAGAGTTGTGGCACAAATAAACATAGGGCTACATTTTACCTGCCCCTGCCAGGTGTGGTTTCGGCAGGTAGGGTGGGCATATAAAATAGAATGGATGCTCACCCCACCGGCTTCCTGCTCACCCCACCACCTTCCTGCTCACCCCGAGCTCACTCGGGAGGGTGGGCACCAAAATCAGCAACCCATCCACCATATTTAAATAAATAATTAAGGGTCAATTAGGCTTGTTACCAAGCCAACTAACCCCAATATTACACAGCCCATGCCATGAAACATATGGTGTGCGCAGTCAAGTGGGAGTGGGCAGCCTGATTTTTTAAACAAATTCTTCAAAAGGTGGCGAGGAAGGGGGAGTTCTATCTTTGGGGGCTGCCCTTTGCGGTTCAGGGGTGGCCCCCCAAGATGTCTGCATGCTGCCTTAAACCCACCACACCACTCCTCTACCCTTTCGTGACCAAGACCCCAGACTTACTTGTTTTTGGAGATCCATCGGGCCTTCTTCTGCTTCCCTGTTGCAGTCCCAGCAGCACTCACTAATGCACTCTTGGGGCTGCCAGGACTGCTGGAGCTGCCGGACAATCCGATTGGCTGGCAGCTCCCAAGGGCAGGACTTCCTCCCCAGTGAGGTGTGGAAGTCCCACAGGTTGCCCATTTAGCCTGCCCAGAGCACTTTGTGGCTACAAAGTACAAGGCAGGCAGGCATGGAGTGGCTGGCTCCATGCTGACTTTGCTTCAGGGATGGGGGGGAGGGGGGGCGGGGGTGCAAGCCATCTGCTCCCCTGTAATATTCCACCCATAGCTTTCTTAATTGCCCCTTAGCCAGGTAAACAAACGTAAGTCTGTGGCATTCCTTGGGAATTTGTATAAATGTGAAGCAGCTTGTTACTTTTTTTTTAAAGTTGAAATTATTATAGGTTTTCATTTCATGGTACTGAACAAGGAATTCAAAGACGGCAAGTACCCACTTGGGTAAACAGAAGGAACCTGAATCACAACTTTTGAGGAACCATATCAGCAGGTGCACTAACCTGCTGTGAAACATCTGTTTTTAACAAAGCAAAGTGGCTTGGGGATGATTTTGACATGCTTTTAAATCACAGTACCACTTCTAGTTAAACTTTAAACGAATGGTACACTTTACAGAATGTTGTTTAAAGAAGCATATCATATATATGAGGTATGCCAAAGCACAGTTTTTAGAAATTGCATCTGTTTAGTTGATCTAGTATGCTCCACCTCTCTTCAGATCAGTGAGAGTGACAGATGCCACATGGAACCTTTCCTGTCAGTCACTGCCTGTAAACAGCCTGATGGAATAGAATCAGGTGGCAGTTAAGAGGGGAACATGCATTTGTTATCTTCCTTCTGAACAGATTTAAAACAGTAGCCCAAGTGAACAGGAGGGGAGTCTACTTTTGCTTGAAATTAATTTTGAAAATCTAAATTAACTTAAAATAATACTAGATTATAGGTGATTGAATTGCTTTATTAATTATGAATTGTTGCTACTTTAAATCTCCTAACCACATTCACTCCAAGAATCCATCACTAGGAAAAAAATTAAAGTAGAGAACCGAGGGGAATTAACCTCCCGCTAACGACATAGCAAGCACATACAAACAAGGTTGTTGCACTCAAAAGGTACAAAAATATAAGGTCCTGCACCATGTATTTTATAATGTTGTGTCATTTCTGTCTCAGCCGTTCACACTGTATTGACTTTGACAGATTGGTGTTCAAGATTTTAGATAAAGCTAGTTTGTCACCATGCCACAACCTGACACTTCCCCTCCATAACAGTCATTCCTGGAACTGCCACTGTGTGTTTATTTTGACAAAATAATTTTTCTCCTTTTTTTAGGAAAATGATGCACCTTACACCTCACCTTTTTTCACTATGAGGCAAGCACACTACCTGCAGATTGGGTCACAGGATGCATTGCAATCCTCAGGCCCCATTGACTGACCTGTTTTTCAATGAATCACACAATAACATGTTAAAACCATTTCTTGAACACTACAACAATTCTCAAGAAACTCCGTACCATCCAGAACAAAATGGCTTGATCGGCAACTCATCCACCACCTTAAATATCCATTCACTCCACAACTAGTGAACTGTGGCTGTAATGTGTGCCACCTACACTGCAGCACTCACCAAGTCATGTTCGATGGCACCTCTCAAACTTGTGACCTCTATCGCCTAGGTGGCAAGAGCAGGAGTTGCATTACCTCTAAGACCCTCTCCAAGTGACATATCCTGACTTGGACGTACAGCACTGCTCCATCATCATCACTGACACAAAATACTGGAACTCTCCACCGAACAGTACCGTAGGATCACTTTCAACGCATGCACTGTAGCGGGTCAAGTAGGCTCCCTACCCAAATATTTTAACATCATTTGAAATCATTTGTTTTCAACAGCATTCATTTGCACTCATTTGGCATCAATTAAGCTCAAAAACAATAATTTAGCTATCATTTGATATCAATTGTGCGCAAAAACCATAATTTAGCCATTATTTGAAATCAATAGTACCCAAAAGCAATCATTTTGCTATCATTTAACATTGCAAGTAACTGCCATCAATGTAATCAATTGCCCCAAACCTCAGCGCTCAGATATTTGCAATTAGCAACATCACTTAAACATTTGGATACTAAAAATGATCATAGACTTTACACTCAATATTTCAGAGTTTCCATAGCTTTATATATCCTAAGACAAGGCTAACTTTAGAAAAAGCAGACTATGGGAAGAATTTTCTGTGCCCACTGGCATCGGGTGAGTTTGGCAACATGAGCGGACAATATGACGAGAAGGCAAAATATCAGTTTCGCTACGTCGTGAAGCCAGTTTGCAATCTTCCGCTCTGCCCATCAATGGCAGGCCGCATTCCCCTCCATCGGACATCAGAAACTTCATTGTAATACACCTGCATAAGTCATATCCTTATAAGTCCAGCTTACTGGAATCACACCACCACCCCCCCCACCCCCACCCTCCATGCTGGATCATCTGAGCACATCGGGAAGAAAGCAAGTTTGGCTTTCAGAAGTTGGGGCTTACCATCAGTGCCTTGCTCACATCGCAGACACCTGAGGAGCAGAAGATGCTAGAGCCTGACAACAACGGGACACTGGAGGAACATCCATGGCATGCTGAGTGGATTCTCATGGACGTGGCTCTGCTGCGACACAGCAAGCACATACAAACAAGGTTGTTGCACTCAAAAGGTACAAAAATATCAATTTCTTTTTTGAATATACTCAGTGGTCCGGCCTCCACAGTCTTCTGTGGTAGAGAACTCCACAGGTTGACAACCCTCTGAGGGAAGAAATCTTTCCTCATCTCAGTCCTAAATGGTCTGCCCTGTATCCTGAGACTGTGGCCCTTGGTTCTAGACTCCCCAACCAGGGGAAACTTCCTCCCTACATCTAGTCTGTCTAGCCCTGTTAGAATTTTGTACGTGTCAATCAGATCCCCTCTCATTCTTCTAAACACTAGTGAAAACAGGCCCAGTCAAACCAATCTTCCTCATATGACAGTCCTGTTATCCTCGGTATCAGCCTAGTGAACCTTTGCTCCACTCTCTCTATGGCAAGTATATCCTTCCTTTGGTAGGGAGACCAAAACTACATACAATACTCCAGGTGTGGTTTCACCAAGGCCTTGTATAACTGCAGTAAGACATCCCTACTTCTGAACTCAAATCCTCTTGCAATGAAGGCCAACCTACCATTTGCCTTCCTAATTGCTTGCTGCACCTGCCTGTTTATTCTAATTGACTGGTGTACAAGGACACCCAGGTCCCTTTGTACACCCACATTTCTCAATATATCACCATTTAAATAATACTCTGCCTTTCTGTTTTTCACACCGAAGCGTATAACTTCACATTTATCCACATTATACCGTGTCTGCCATGTGTTTGTCCACACACACAACTTGTATAAATCACCCTGAAGCCTCCTTGCATCCTCCTCACAACTCATAGTCCCACCGGGCTGTGTGTCGTCAGCAAACTTGGAAATATTGCATTTGGTTTCCTCATCCAAGTCATTTTATATATATTGTGAATAGCTGGGGCCCAAGCACTGATCCCTGCGGTACACCACTAGTCACTGCCTACCATCTGGAAAAGACCCATTTATTCCTGTTCTCTGTTTCTGGTCTGTCAACCAATTCTCAGTCTATGCCAGTATATTACCTCTGATCTCATATGCTTTAATTTTGCCCACTAGCCTCTTATGTAGGACCTTATCTTGAAATCCAAATACACCACATCCCCTGGTTCTCCCTTATCTATTATATTAGTTACATCCTCAAAAAACTCCAGTAGCTTAGTTAAACATGGTTTACCTTTCATAAACTCATGCTGACTTTGTCTAATCCCGTTAATGTTTCCCAAGTGTTCTGTTACCATGTCTTTTATAATAGACTCTATCATTTTCCCCACTACTGATGTTAGGCTAACAGGTCTGTAATTCTCTGTTTTTTCTCTCCCTCCTTTTTTAAATAGTGGGGTTACATTTGCCACCCTCCAATCTATAGGAACTGCTCCAGAGTCTATGAAATTTTGGAAGATGACCACCAATGCACCCAATATTTTCAGGGCCACTTCCTTTAGTACTCTGGGATGTAGATTATCAGGCTCTGGGAAATTTTCAGCCTTTAACACCATTAATTTCTCTAGCACTTTTTTTATACTAATACTGATTTTCTTCAATTCCTCCCTCTCACTAAACCCTTGGTTCCTAACATTTCTGGGAAATTATTTGTGTTCCTCTTTTGTGAAGGCAGAACCAAAATATGTATTCAATTCTTCAGCCATTTCTTTGTTCCCCATTATAATTTCCTCCATTTCTGACTGTAAGGGACCTACATTTGTCTTTGCTAATCTTTTTCTCTTCACATATTTATAGAAGCTTTTACAAGCTGATTTTATGTTCCCTGCAAGTTTACTCTCAAACTCCATTTTCCCCTTCTTGATCAATCTTTTTGTCCACTTTTGTTGAATTCGAATCTGCTCCCAATCTTTAGACTTGCTGCTTTTTCTAGCAATTTTATATGTCTCCTCTTTGGATCTCATTCTTTTGTAATTCATCGTTGAGCCATCTTTCCTGTTTTATTTTTGTGCCTGACAGGAATGAATAAATCATGCATATGTTCGTTAAATATTAGCCACTGCCTATTCACCATCAACCCTTTTAGCAAGGTTCCCTAATCCATCATTACCAATTCATGCCTCATACCCTTGTACGTCCCTTTATTTAGCTTCAGGACCCTAGTTTCGGATTCAACTTCTTCACTCTCCATCTTAATGGACAATTTTATCATTTTATGGTCACTCTTCCCCAAGGGATCCCGCACAACAAGATTGTTAATTAATCCTTTCTCATTGCACAATACCCAGTCTAGGATAGCCTGCTCTCTAGCTGGTTCCTCAACATATTGGTCTAAAAAAACCATCAAGTACACACTCCAGAAAATCCTCCTCCACAGTGTTATTGCTAGTTTGGTTTGTCCAATCTATATGCGATTAAAATCACCCATGATTACAGTTGTACAGTTATTGCATGTGTCTCTAATTTCCTGTTTAATATCTTCCCTTACATCTCTGTTACTGTTTGGGGGCCTATAGACAACCCCTTCCAATGTTTTCTGCCCCTTGGAGTTTCTTATCTCCACCCAAACAAATTCCACATCATGATTTTCCAAGCCAATATCCTTTCTCACTACTGCATTGATTTCCTCTTCTACTAACAGTGCTACCCCACCTTCTTTCCCTATCTGTCTGTCCTTCCTAAATATTGAATACCCCTGGATGTTCAGTTCCCATCCTTGGTAACCCTGCAGCCATGTCTCCGTAATTGCAACTATATCAAAACTGTTTATATCTATTTGTGCTGTTAATTTACCTAACTTATCTTACATTAAGATGCAATGCCTTTAAACTTGTTTTTTAACCTTGTTAGTCATCTTGGCTTTATTTTTCACCATGGCCCCATTTGTTTCTCACCTTAGTTTTTTTTGCCTTCCACTTTTGCTTCTTACTTTTCTGTCTTCTGTTTCTATCCTTGATTCCCTCTCCACTGTCTCCCTGCACATTCTAGTTTAAACCCTCTCCGACAGCACTAGCAAACACCTCCCCCGAGGACTGCCCAGATGCAACCCGTACTGTTTTTACTGGTCCCACCTTCCCCAGAACCGATCCCAATGTCCCAGAAATCTGAATCCCTCCACTCTACGCCATTTCTTTGGCCACGTATTCATCCTATATATCCTGTTATTTCTACTCTTGCTAGCACGTGGCACTGGTAGTTAGCCTGAGATTACTACCTTTGAGGTCCTACATTTTAAATTACATCCTAACACCCTATATTCAGCATGTAGAACCTCATCTCTTTTTTTACCTATGTCATTGGTACCAATGTGTTCACCCTCCCCCTTCAGAATGCCCTGCAGCCTCCTCAAGACATCCTTGACACTGGCACCAGTGAGGTAACATACCATCCTGGAGTCTCTCGTGCGGCTGCAGAAACACCTGTCTGTTCCCCTTACTATTGAATCACCTATCGCAATAGCCCTGCCACTCTTCCTCCACCCATCTTGTGCAGCAGAGCCACCCATGGTGCCATGGACTTGGCTGCTGCTGCTTTCCCCTGAGAAGTCGTCTCCCCCAACAGTATCCAAAACGGTATCTGTTAGAGAAGGGGACAGCCACAGGGGATTCCTGCACTACCTGCCTTCCTCTATCCTCCTTGCATGTGAAAAGTGTGCACAGAATATGAATACGGGGCAGAGAACTGGAGATGGCCCTCTAGCCATCTCTCAACTGACATTTGCAGAACCAAGGTGCTGAACATCAGTGCAATATCAGCGTGCTTGTTAACAGGAGCTAGCCAGGTAGGAGTCTCCCAGCCAGCTGGTGACAATATCAAATATCAGACTACCACACGGCTTACAATACTGACTCATGTGGACTTGTCAGCAACAAGTGAAAATGATCATGTCCATAATGATTATTTAAAACATATTTGTGCATGTGGTCATTTGACACTGATTGATGCTTCATGCAGGTGGTCATTCTTGCCATGTACAAAGACATTATTGTGCAGGCATTCAGCATTATGAGACTCTTCCAATCTCTCTTAAAGCATGCACAGCATGGCTGGAAAGGCTGCCAGCACCTCATACATTTTTTGATGCTGCTACAGAGTTATTCTCTTCAGCAACAGTCCCTGGGGATCAGCATCTGCATCCAGCTGAGTAGTGTTTTGGAGTAACCTCCTGGCTCTCCATTGCTGCACCAACTGCTCTTGCTGATTGGTGATGTGAGTCATCAGGTGTTAAAACCCAACTACCTGTCTTGCCGGTCCTATTAAGATATGTGTATCTGAGCTGGTGCACAGAACATGAGTGCTGTAATGATGCTTCCTCAGAGTGAGTGACCTCCTCTGAGCAGTCTTGTGGGAGATGCAAGACATGAATTAGAACTGTCAAAGTAAAAAGATGTTAAGACAACATTATTCACATCATCATATTTCACAGGCAGCTAACATCAAGTCAACACGAGGGAATTAAAAACAGAAAGTGCTGAAAAAACTCAACAGATCTGGCAGCATCTGTGGAGAGACAAACAAAGTTAACGTTTCTAATCCAATATGACTCTTCTTCGGAACATGAATAAATGTTGTATGCAATGTAGCAGTATGATATTTTTGTGAAAGCAGGTAGCTGGGAGGCCTCATCTCTCCATTTCCGATGACCAGCATGACTCGGCCTATTTCTAGCACCTCCTCACCTGCAGCTGTCAGTATGGGGATGGGCTGGAGCATCACCTCCAGTTCCCTGCCTCCCTGTTGTGTTCTGTGCTCTCTTCTCCTGCAAGGAGGAAAAGAAGAAACCTACCAGTGAGAGGTTTGGAATGTGTTGAGTGAATGGATGAACAACATTTGTTGAGGGTCACTGTGAGGACTAGGCCTGACATTGCATTAAGGTGACAGTGAGTGCCAGTGGTGATGTGAGGAAATTCAGAAACAGAGAGATGGATACACCTGCAAGTAGTGTGAGAAGTAATGTGCAGAAGTAGACTTGGGAAAGCAGAGTGAAGGGCTTCGTGTTAGAAGCACTTCAGGATGTACTTGAATGTGCCATTATGCTCATGTTTCCTGACCTGATTAGGTCAGCAAACTTGTCCAGCACTACACCCAGGAGAATGGCAGTAGACTCTTGCTGCTGACTTCCTCTGCAATGTCCAGCCAGAAGCAAATGTGATGTGAGAAAAATCTTTTTCACACAGTGAATGGTTTGAGTTTAGAATGCACTGCCTGGAAGTGTGGTGGAGGCAGGTTCAATCAAGGCATTCAAGGGGACAACAGATGGATTATTTAAATAGAAACAATGTGCAAGGATATGAGGAAAAAGCAGGAGAATGGCAGTAAGTCATGATGCTTATTTGGAGAGCTGGTGCAGACATGATGGGCTGAATGGCTTCTTTTTGTGCCCTAACAATCCTGTGATTCTGTGATTCATGCCTTCTGATTTTCCGAGGTAGGTCTCTTCCTCCAGTTGGCAGGAAAGAGAATCTCCCTGTGGACTCTTACAGCTGCAACACCCGCTCCAGGGAGGCATTTGTAAAATGAGGTAGAACAGTGCCAAGTTGAGAATCCATTGTTGCAGTTTCTTCCTCTGTTCAAATACCTGGACAGCATTCGATTGTCATCTTCACAGAGACCCTGTAAATAGTTCAGCTGAAAAAGCCTCATGTGAGTTGTCATCACACTGCTCACACTAACTGGTCAGGCTCCAAAGTCAAATGCCTATGCAGTGGCTGGGTTGAAGAGCCGCAGACAAACACACCTCAGGAACTTCCAGGCTCCCCACACACTAGTGGACTCCTCTGTTCCCAGCGTATTGCCAAGTTAAAATTTCACCCATGGCATCTAAAAGATCCCCCAACTGTAACATTAGGCTGATTGGCCTGTAATTTCTCAGTTTATTCCTTCCCCCTTTTTTGAACAAGGATATAATGTTTGTGATTCTCCAGTCATCTGGCGCCACTCCCATAACTTAAGTAGGACTGAAAGATTGTGGCCAGACCCTCTGCAATTTCCAACCTTACTTCCCTTTAGCAATCTAGGATATTTCCCATCCAGACCAGCTGACTTTCTTTTACTCGGAGTGCTGCCAGCCTTTGATTTGCATTGGAGGCAGTTCAAAGGAGGTTTACTAGACTGATACCTGGAATGAGTGGGTTGTCTTATGAGGGAAGGTTGGACAGGCTGGGTTTGTTTCCAATGGAGTTTAGAAGAGTGAGGGATGATTTGACTGAAATATACAAGATCTTGAACAGCCTTGACAAGGTGGATGTCGAAAGGATGTTTCCTCTTGTGGGTGAGTCCAGAACTAGTGGGCATTGTTTTAAAATTAGGGGTCACTCTTTTAGGGCAGAGATGAGGAGAAATTTTTTCTCTCAGATGGTTGTGCAACTTTGGAATTTTCTGCCTCAGAAGGTGGTGGAGGCGGGGTCATTGAATATTTTCAAGGCAGAGGTAGATGGATTCTTGTTAAGTAAGGGAATCAAAGGTTATCGGGGTTAGATGGGAATGTGGAAATTGAAACACAAGAAGATCAGCCATGACCTTGAGTGACCGAATGGCCTACTCCTGTTCCTATTTCTCATATTCTTATGAAGTGCCTTTTCAAGCTATTTTTATTCTATACAAGTTTTCTACTATCTCCTCCTTCAACATGACATTGGCATAACTTTTAAGTAAAGACAAATGCAAAGTACCTCAGTCATGCCCTTGCCTCAAGAAGGGGGAGGTGGTGGCATTGTGGTACTGTCACTGGACTAGTACTCCAGATATCCAGGGTAATGCTCTGGGGACCTGGATTTGAATACCACCATGGCAGATGGTGAAATTTGAATTCAATAAAAAAATTGGAGTTAAAAGTCTAATGATGACCATGGAACCATTGTTGATTATTGTAAGAACCCATCTGGTTCACTGGTGTCCTTTAGGGAAGGAAATCTGCCTTCCTTATCTGGTCTGGTCCACATGTGACTCCAGACCCACAGCAATGTGGTTGACTCTGAAATGGCCTAGCAAGCCACTCAGTTCTCAATGGCAATTAGGGATTGACAATAAATGCTGGCCCAGCCAGCAATGCCCACATCCCATGAATGAATAATTAAAAAAAATCTCCTTTTTGGTCTCTAATCGGTCCCACCCTGGATGCCATTTTACTATTTATAATTCACTATCCTATATCACTGTTCCTTCACTGTCGCTGGGTCGAAATCTTGGAACTCCCTCCCTAACAGCACTTTGGGTGTACCGACACCACATGGACTGCAGCAGTTCAAGAAGGCAGCTCACCACTACCTTCTCAAGGGCAACTAGTGATGAGCAATAAATGCGGGCCTAGCCAGCAAAGCCCACATCCGGTGAATGAATTTAAAAAAGACTTTTGGGTTCACTTTTTGATACCTGCTAATCTATTCTTTTACTCTCTCTTTTCCCCTCTCATTTCTTTTACAGCTCTTAGATGGAAGGAGATGGCCTTGCTGGAGAGTGTGTCACCTCCAGCCACTTCCTCACAGATATTTAGTGCCAAGAAAGGTTCAATGACCACACAATTTAAACTGAGACAATTTTATAAGCATGTTTCACATTTCCACCAATCCTGCCTCCCTGTATTGAATACCATGGGCTGGATTTTCATCTTCAATGTGGGTAACGGGAGTTGGGAAATTTCCTGGCTCGGCCCATCCAATTTGGGAAAAAGTATCAGGAGAGATGGGATTTTTATTCTGGAGGAAACGGCAGGGTTGGGGGGTTGTGGGGAGGTTGATGGAGGGAGGGGGTGGTGGGGGGCTGCTGGGTAAGTGTGGACAGCAGTCGGGCCAGCGACCTGGGAAAATGTTTAGAGCGGGCTGTTTAAAAGGCCTGCTTTGGCACTGTGGGACTTTGTTCCAGGTATAATGAAAAAAATTAAGGCCCTCTAGCCCTCACAACCCCTCACAACCTCTCACAACCCTTGCCCCACACACAATCCCCATGCCCCACCCATGCCACATCCTGCCCCCACGACCTCCTATGGACCTTCATGCCCCTATGCCATTTCCATGCCCATTCACCCACTAGACACTGTATAGAACAAATGGATCCTAAGGTGACAATAGAATGTGTAAAAAAAATCTTTTTAAAAAGTCATTCGTTGATAACTTTCCATTAAAATAAAAACTCCTTTTTACTACAGGCCAATGAAAGTGTCAATCATCCAGACCCTTTAGCATATCAATCCCTGAAACTGCAAGCACTTGAAAGCTCTCTGTCTTGGGTAAATAAACATTGTGTAATTGACAGAAGAGATTAGAGAGCCAGAGCTTCCAATCACTTCCATGGAATTAAACTTCTCCCTGTTGACAGATTATAGAATTCACAAAAGGGGTCCATAAAGGTATAGTTGATTGCAACCTTCATCTTGGGAAAGCAAGGCACCCTGTGAAAGCTGACAGTGTTCTTAAGCTAATGCATAAGTAGCAAAGGAAAGGGGATGAACTGGGCTGTTTGCAGAACCAATTTATCAGTTAGTTGCTCGATGCATCAGTGCGCAGCCAATTACTGTTGTTGCAAATGCCTCCCACTGTTACCTAAAATGAACCAGAAATTCAGTACCATAATGAATTGTACAGTCACTGGCCATGTGGGGTCATTGGTAGAGCTGGGCTCCAGATTTATGAAAAGCAGATGGCACAACCTTGTTTATAATTTCTTGTATATTCTAATAATAAGCCTAGCACCCGTTTAAGGACCCAAACTGATTCAAAGCTCTGGTTAGGCCTGGAGTACTGTACTTTGGGGGCAGGATTTTTAGGTTGATGAGCGGGAGGCAGGGCCCGCTCACTGACGCGTAAAATGACGCGGGATGAGGTCACCCTGCGTCATTTCCATTTACAGGTTGGCGGGGGCGCAGCCAAGTTAGCTGTGCACCTGCCAACCTGTCAACGGCCTATTAAGACCATTGATAAAACAATTTACGTAATTGACAGGGCTGCCCGTCCAACCTTAGGGTTGGCGGGCAGGCCAGGAGCCCTGGCGGGCTTCAGATAAAGCATGAAACCTCATCCAAAGGCGGGATGAGGTTTCATAAGGGTTTTAAAATATTTAATAAACGATTGAGTTAAAGTAATGGACATTTCCCAACTCATGTGACAGTGCCACATGAGGGGACATGTCAGGGAAACTTTTTAAACATTTACCTTAAAAGTTTTAATTCTGAGCTGATCTCCTTTAGGCAGCAGTTAGCTTCAGGGAGATCAGTGCGCTCTTTTGTGCGCATGTGCGAAAGAGCACACTCTCGGCTGAGAGAATCCATCCCCCCGCCCACACAGGGAGTGCATAGCACTTCCAGGCGGATATCACGCTGGGCGGGCTTTAATTGGCGCGCCAACTTAAAATGGGGCACGTCCCCAATCGGGGGTGCCGATCAGAGGCGCGTCTGCCCGCGCCCACTCCTGCACTTCCCCCCCAACGGGGGGAAAATTCTACCCCGAGTTTCATACTATAAGAAAAGGCCAGAAGCTGCCTAAAGAGAGAACCATCTTGAACATCATGAGAAGGACACCTTGAAACAGACACTGCTTGTCAGCAGAGAAAGACCAAGGAAGTTTCCAGGAACAGCTATCGGACTGCTATACTAAAGCCAGGCCACCCAGAACCATCACCTACAGTACCATAAGAGTGAAAACAGGAGCCTTCGCTCCCTCCCAGGTCCTGTTGTTTGTTGAGTGGTGCACCTGCAAAGGCAAATATCAGAGTATTCAACTACAGAAGCCATCACAGCTACTAAACAGAATCTCAAGTTTCAGTCCCTTCACTTCGGAAAGAACGAATTCAAGCAATGACCCCACAATGATATCTCACAGGGACTGATTTGAAATCTCATCTTTACCTTTTTATCTTTATCTGCTTTTCATCTTGATATCTTTATTTTAGTTAATAACTTCATCACTTTTACATAAGTAACTTTCAGCAATAATTTTTGCAACCAACTAACCTTTAGCTCGTTTAACACTAAAGATTGTCTGCTGGGTTATTTTTAAATTGTACCACTCAGGGACTACATACACACATACAAATTCTTAGCTCAAGGACCACTTGAAGGATACTCCTTTTATGTGGTCATGACAAAATATCATGTACTGCATATCTTTCCAATCTATTTATGACATTTCCTTAGAGTTCAAGAATTTAAGTACAGTGTGACACCACAGTATCAAAGTTAATTTTTTAAATTTGCTAGACATGCACATATATGCTAATAAAATATTGCGCTACATTAGCTTACCCTGGTTAAAGTTAATGTTCCTTGTTGACACGTACTGCATCGTACTCTTAGTTTCCCAGGCTGCACTGCTTTGCACATTGTCTTGCAATAGATATAAAATCTGCTGTAAGGTCTTGCACCTGAAATATAAAAACCCTGTATTGAAAACATTTTTTAAGAGTTCAACAAATTGATCTATATGTTCTCATCTCTTCAAAGAGAGTAACACAAAATGCATACAAATTCCTTCAAACGGTGCTGTGCAATTCGGTATAATATTATACTAAAGGGGCTCAGATCTGCTCTTTTAAGCTGTGGCTCAATAGCAGTATTTTCACATCTGAGTCAAACAGCTGTGTGTTCAAATACCACTTCAGACTTGAACACAAAATTCTTGGCTGAAACCTCAACACATATACCGGGGGAGCATTGCACTGTTCCATGTGCTGTCAATGTTAAATTGAAGCCCTGTCTGCCCTCTCAGTTAGATGGTACTATTTTGAAGAAAAATGTATTAATATTGTCTGGACATCATCACATTGCTGTTTCTGGAAATATGATGAGCATAAATTTAGCTACTGCATTTCCTACATTGCAACAGTCACTACAATTCAAAAGTGGATCATTACCTGGGAAGTCATAAAAGGTGCTATGAAATACAAGGCTTCTTTCTTACCAGTAGTGAAAAATGATAAACAGAGATTTCACTCATGAAGGAAAGTAAAATTGAAAAAAATTGTTCACTTTGGGCCACTCCTGGATACTTCTTTTCAAATGTTCTCAGGGGAATATTTGCAGGGAGTTGAGTGAATAAGGGGGAAATTTTAACCAGCCAGGGTGGTGAATGCTGATGTGTGTAGGAGGTTAACGAAGCAAAATATGTCAGTGTGCTGGGAAATGAGCAGGAATCTGCTGACGTCCACATTTAACTCTTGTGCGTTTGTTGTGGGGAACCCCCAGAGACAGGTGTATCTGCAATTAAAAGATGCAAGAAGACAATTGATTGCATCTTTAACCTTGGATTCTGGCTTAAGTTGGCAATGCATGGGTTTCCCAGGCTGTCTGAAATTTGCCAGGTTGAACAAGGCAAGAGGACTACGGGGATCGACGAAGCTGAGAAATTGACAGGCCAGGAAGCTTTTAAATACTGAGATCTGACTGCTGCTTCTTTGCTTAGGTGAAAGGATTTTGTTCAGAGGACTTGTTCTGAAAGTGAGCTTTCACTGCTTTGGAGGTGATTTCTAAGACTTTGGAGACCATTTCTGCTACCTTGGTTTTTTTTTGCTTTTGATCTGCATTTCCCAACTGTTAGCCTTCTCAGCAACATGGGAAACTCTTATGCATCTCTACCTTGGGTTTCTAAAGAGGTAGAAGAGGAGCATTACCAACAACCCGCAGCTCCAACAATTTACTCAGTACCACTTCTCTGGTGATTGTAATTTTCCTGAGCTCCTCCCTCCCTTCCATTTCCTGAATTATAGCTGCTTTTGGGATGCTACTTGTATCCTCCATAGTGAAAACTGATGCAAAATACCTGTTTAATTCATCTGCCATTTCCTTGTTTTCTCATTATCAATTCGCTAGATTCATTTTCTATAGGACCAACGGTCACAGTAGCAGGCGCAACAGTTACCTTCTCCTCAGGCACCTGCTGCTCTACAGGACATAAGGGATGTACACAGAGCTCCAGCTCACAAAAGAAGACATCCCCAAATTAGAATTTATGGGCAGAGGATGGAGCTTCCTGGACATGACTGAGCACCAGTGCTTCAGGAGATTCAGGCTTTCATGGCAGGTCATTACTAAAATTTGCAGCCTCCAAGAACAAGACCTCCTTTCAAGTGGGCCAAGTGGAAAGCAGTGCCATTGCCATTCAAGGCCACTGCTGGTGATATCTGCAGAATCTTACAATCTGCCGTGCCCAAGCACATCTTACATCCATTTCACAATTGCTAGGGTCAGTCAGAATGTGAGGGCCCTCAGATTTGCTGCTCTGGCCTGATTTCCACAGATCCAAGGATTCATTGATTATGTGGTAATCAAACCTCATAATATTCATCAGTTGAAAGGGATTCCACTCAATTAATGTTAAGATTGTCCTGCATGTCTTTGCTTACCCAGGAAGCTGCCATAATGCCTCCATTCTGTACCAGTAAAGTCTGTCGCAGATCTTCGCACCTCTAAATTAGTGAACAGGTGACTCCTTGGAGAGGTGGGTTACCTTCTAAACACTTGGCTGATGATACCTGTGAGCAGCCCGACTCAGTAAAGGTACCACTGAAGCCACATAACCGCAAGGGGGCAAGAAAACAGGGCTGGCTAAAGTGAATTAGCAAATTAGGTTAAGGGATAGGTCATCAGAGATGCAGTGGTAAACATTTAAGGCGATATTTCAGAATACACAGGATAGATACATTACAACAAGTGAGAAAAAGTCCAAGGGACAGACACACCATCCGTGGTTAACTAGAAAGGTTGAAGATATTATCAGATTTAAAGGGAAAGAATATAACTGTGCAAAGATAGGTGGAAGGCCAGAAGATTGGGCAGAATATAAGGAACAGCAAAGGGTGACTTAAAGATAAATAAGGGAAAATTAGATTGCAAGAGAAAGCTAGCCAGAAATATAAAAACAAATAATAAGAGTTTCTATAAACATTTTAAAAAGGAACAAGTTAACAAAGTGAGCATTGGTCCTATAGAAAATGAATCTAGCGAATTGATAATGAGAAAACAAGGAAATGGCAGATGAATTAAACAGGTATTTTGCATCAGTTTTCACTATGGAGGATACAAGTAGCATCCCAAAAGCAGCTATAATTCAGGAAATGGAAGGGAGGGAGGAGCTCAGGAAAATTACAGTCACCAGAGAAGTGGTACCGAGTAAATTGTTGGAGCTGCGGGCTG
The DNA here is from genome assembly GCF_017639515.1 of Carcharodon carcharias. Taxonomy (NCBI): domain Eukaryota; kingdom Metazoa; phylum Chordata; class Chondrichthyes; order Lamniformes; family Lamnidae; genus Carcharodon; species Carcharodon carcharias. The sequence goes on along the minus strand of NC_054468.1, from coordinate 139,346,469 downwards.
ACAAGTGCTAGGGTCCTTACGGACTTCATCCCAGGGTCTTAATATGGGCAAATGCAATATAATATGGGAAAATGTGAATTATCAATTTTGACAGGAAGAGTAAAAGAGATGCATATTATCTAAATGATGAGAGATTGCAGAGCTCTGAGATGCGGAGGGATCTGGGTGTCTTAGTGCATGAATCACTAAAGGTCAGTATGCAGGTGCAGTAAGTATTAAGGAAAGCTAATAGAATGTTATCATTTATTGCGAGGGAAATTAAATACAAAAATAGGAAGGTTATGCTTCAGTTATACAGAATACTAATGAGACCACATCTGGAGAACTGTGTACAGTATTGGTCACCTTATTTAAGGAAGGATGTAAATGTGTTGGAAGCAGTTCAGAGAAGGTTTACCAGACTAATAACTGGAATGGGCAGAGTCTTTGAATATTTTTAAGGCAGAGGTGGATAGATTCTTGGTAAGCAAGGGGGTGATAGGTTTTTGAGGGTAGGCAGGATGCAGATTTGAGGTTACTATCAAATCAGCCATGATCTTATTAAATGGCGGAGCAAGCTCCAAAGGCTGAATGGCCTACTCCTGCTCCTTGTTTTTATGTTCAAATTGAGTAAGCCACTGGGATGCTGAAGATGCGATACAAGTATCTGGATAGATCATGGGCTGCCCTTCAGTATGCACCAACAAGGGTATCAAGAATGACCATGGTTCTTTGCACACATAGACCAGAATTTTTCGCTCGCCGTTCTGGCATGCACCCGACACACTTGAGTGTAAAATGACGCGCGATGACATTGGGTGAGCACCCCAATGTCATCACGCACTCGCGTGATATTTCGGTTGGTAGGCACGCACGGGAGTCGGCAGCGCACCCTTCGACAATTAGGCGGCCTATTAAGACAAATTGTTTCAAATTTTTTGCTGCCCGTCCAATTGTTCGGTTGGTGGGCGGACAAAAAGGCCACGCGGCCTTTGCATTTTTGCCGAAACCTCATCCACGGGCGGGATGGGGTTTCAACTAATGATTTTAAAAAAGAAAAAATTTTTACACTCATATTTAAAATGTCCCTGCTCGTGTGACAGAATCACGTGAGGGGACATGTTTTCATTACTTTAAAAATCTTTATTTTTATTGGTAAAAATCTTCAGCTCCCTGAGCCAGCTCTGTGCCTCAGGGAGATTTTACTGCGCGCACCCACGAACTTCAGCACTTGCGCTCCTCCTGCCCCCACTCCGGCAGCGCTGCAGTGCGCTTTTCATGCTGGCTGGCCGTTAATTGGCCAGCCAGCTTGAAATCGCGGTCAGGGCCCGATTGCGGGCGGCAGTCGTTTTCTCGGCTGTTCCCAGGCCCGCCCGTTGCGCCCACCAATGAGGGCAAAATTCTGCCCATTGTGTAGCAAAGATGTGTGGAGCTGGAGAAGGACGAAGATGATGACTGTTCCACATCTTTGGAGGAGGAGGAACAACAGGGGAGCAGAGAAGGAAGAGGAGAAGTAGGAGAAGGAAGAGAAGGAACCTACTGTGGTCAGGTTTCCTGAAGACACAAAATTAGCTGCCAGGCCTGCACAGGGGTAATGTATATAGGTATGCTTCACTTGATTTGAGGCTGTGCAGCCACCTGGCACGCTGACTCTGAACCCATTGTGCCCACTCCCAGCCACCATAAAGCAATTCCACAATCAACAATCCTTTCTCTCACTACCCATTGTTCATGTTCTACCCTTGTTTTCCATTTTTCTCAAGCCTGAAGACCACTTGGCAGGTGGCAGGCAACAATGGGGATTACTGGACAATGGAGATTAGAAATCAAGTTTATGGTGCATATAAATTGGCAATAAAGGTGATAATTTAACAAAATTTTAAATACTCTCCAATCTCTTTCCAATCAGGTGCACTGCCTCTGGAAATACTGACAGGACCTCAAACCATTTCTGATGCTGCTCCAAGATCTGTTGCTAACCCCTGAGACATCCAGTTGAGCATAGCTTGAAGGGTCCTGAGCCTTCCAATGGGGACTTTGTACTGCTGTCTCTTTCTCCAACACCTGCTCTTGCTCACTTGTGATGTATGGCTCATCATGGGACAATGCAACTACCTGTCTTGGAGGGTCCACTGAGATACGTGTATCTGAGTTGCTGGATAGTGCGTGTGAGTTGTGTGACAGTGCTTCTTCTTTCAGGAGTCTTTTGCTTCTCTGGCCCCAGCTCCTGAGTGATGCCTGCAGGATCTGTGGAAGCTGAAAGACCTGAATTAGAATGACAAATGGAAAGATTCGAAGTCAACATTGTGCAGATCATTAAGGGTGGAATCATCCCAGATTTGCAAGCGGGTGGGAAAAAGGATCTTGTACCTACTGGCCGCAATGGTGGCTTTCACATCACATCATCCCATTCTGGCGCGTCCTGCCTCATTAATTACGCATTCGCAGGGAACACACCAGATCGCTGACAGGCAGACTCAGATTTGCCCGCCATGCCGTGATCTCAGCATTTCCTCACTCCGGGCGCCGTATTTAAAGTGCACCAGAGCGCATGCTTACTTCATGTCTTCAGACCAGGACTGCTCCAGGCAACAAATGGCCCCGAAAGCAGACGGCAACCCCAAATTTAGTGACGCCTCTCGGTACCCATGGAAGGCCATCGTGATGTCCTTTACCTCCGCTCTGCCGGCATGAGGTCCACCTGAGTCACCAATCGAACCTGTGAGGCGGTGGCAATGGCGGTCAGCACCACCAGAGCACACAGCAGGTCAGCCATCCAGTGCAGGAAGAGGATGAATGGTCTCACCTGTTCTTCCAGGGGAAGTTAACCACTACATCACACTTCACTCCCGTGCTCACAAACCCATCACACATCCACAGGGATCTCACACCTCAAGGGACAACACCACTAACTCTCACACACACCCTGATATCTCCATCAGGCTCAAATCCTCTGAAGCTTGCGTCCTCATCCCGTCCATGGCTCTACTCACCACACAAACATTCCACACAGTGTCATGTGTCCTGCTCACACTACCTCCATCTGTTTTCCTGCAGCAGAAGCTGGCTCTCAACAGCAGGGAGAGGTCCCAGACCAGGGGTCGAGTGGCCCACATTATGCCCATCACTCACTTTGAGGAGTATGCCATCGTGCTGACTGGTGAGGACATGGACCATGCCTGCAGCGATGGTGAGGCCAAGAGCAAACACCCACGTGGGGATCCTACACCACATCATCCCTCTGTCTAGCAACTGTGAGTGCTCTCTCTCCTGCTTTTGACTCTGCTGCCCTGCACTTATTTTCTCTACTTTGGTTCACAAGGAGCTCTGCCAAGTGACTGACATCCTCAGCCAGCCAGTCCCTCATCTCCGTCCAGGTCCTCACCTCCAACCAAGAGGACACCTGTTCCATTGAAGAGCTGGAAATAAGCAGTCTGGAAGACCTGTCACAGCACTTACACATACCCTCCACCTGCGCAGAGAAACACCTCGGTGGGACCAAGATCAACTGCAGGCACAGGTTCACAATCTGGTGTCCGAAGCAGGAGGAGACAGCTTCAGCCAAGCTCCCTGGCACTCGGAGGACTACTAGAGAAGAGATATCTGTGAGGCCCGAGTCAGAGGATGACTCTCTGGATTCGGCCTTCCTACTCATCGTGTAGAGTCAGCAGAAGGCGGGGGAACATCATGCAGAGCTGTTGGAAATGCTCAACAGAGTGACACATGAGACGAAGGAGAGCGTCCGCCTGCTCTCTGATGAAATAGTGCCCACATGTGCGTGCATGGAGGTGTCCAAGGGAAAGATGGCAGACACCATGGAGACCCTGGTCCAGCAGAACGCGGAGACATGTGCAGACCTGCATTCCATTGCAGTAGCCATGGGTAAGTTTCTGCAGTGGCAACACGAGAGGGAAAAGTGCACCTCGACCACCCTCCAGGTGCTCCTCTCCCTAAAGGAGTCAGGCCAGGGCCCTCAAGCACCCAAAGGGAGGAGGAGCGGCAGCTAGACACCCCTGAGTCATCCACTAAGGAATCTCAGATGATGTCCTCTCCCTCCCAGTCCCCTTTGTCTGTGAGCCCCTTCAACCCCACCCTCTGTCACTGCAGAGGGAGCAGCTGGCCCATAGCAGGGCAGCCAATGCAAACTGGAGCCCTCAAGGCCTCAGCTTTCCAAAGGACCCAAGCCAAAGTCATCAGAAGCTACAGGGCCAACCATTGCATAGGCTGTCTCTACCCCTCCTGCAGATGTCAGGGCAGTGCCTAAAGGAAGCAGGAGGCCTAGAAAAGTTAAGAATTTCTGATCACAAGTAGTTACATGGGTCAACACATTTTGTCACTTCATAATTTGAAAATATAGTCACTTTCAGTGAATAATGTGCAATCTTGTCTTTCAGCTTCATTTACAGGCTTTGCAAGTCCTCCCCCTGCATCCCCTTCCCCCCGCACTAGCAGTTCAGCTGCACACAGCTAGACCATGAGTGATTCTGGAGTGAGTTGTGGGTGTGTGTGGCTGGGCCTCTCGGAGCCTCATGCAAGCACTCTCCCACACACAGGGAGCCTTCCTCCATCACACTTATCTCAATGTCCCGAGCATTTTGAATGCTGCCTGCTGGGGTTTTCTTTCAGTTGTTCATCTGACCTGACCTGACCTGCATCTCAGCCCACTCATTGATCACACTTCCATGCAGCACCTGTGCCCGTCCAACATGAAGCTCCACTCACTTTCAATTTGAGAAAAATGGTACTTCACATTTCTGCTAAGCTCCTCCATCTTTTCCCCTCTCCCAGTCACCCATGTTCTTGCCTCCATCACGGTTGACCCCCTGGCATCACCATCCACCTCCCCACCATCAACTACCAACCAGAATCCTTTTCTTTCCAGGATGTCCAGGTGAACGTGCATGTTCCCTAACTTCATGAGAATCCCACCCTCATCCACATTGGCCTCCTCGACCGTCCTCTTCCCACCCCCAGGGTCTGTCTCTGCCTCTGAATCCCCACCAACTACCCTCACTATCCCTTCTACCGCTAACTTCACATCTTCACCCTCCCCTCCTTCCAACTCACTCTGCCTCCATACTCACCATTCCTTCCCACCACACCCACCCTCAGTTTGCTCTTCAGGAGGCACCCCCCCTTACTCCTGCCTCCACCCTTACTCTCTCCTCCAACCTTACCCCTTCCCCCCTTTGAACTCCTTCCTCCCCCTGGACTCCTTCCTCCCTCCTTACTCCTTCATTCCCCTGGACTCCTTCCCCACTCCAGACTCCTTCCCCCCTCTGAACTCCTTCCTTCTCCCAGATTTCTTCCTCCCCCTGGATTTGTCCCTCCCCCAAATCCTCCCACATTCCAAACTCTATCCCTTACACCTTTCTCCCCCTAACACCTGCCCCCTATCTCCCAACCTCACCGCCTCCAAAACTCACCCCCCCAACATCTATTTCTCCCCCTCCCAACCTCACAACCCGACACCATCGTTCTCCCCCTTCTAAACCTTGACCACCCTGTATGCTTTCCTCTCCCAGTCAAACCTAGACCTCCCCCCACCACCCCCCCCACCCCCACCGATCATCTGTAACAGCCCATGACCAAGACCGCGATGTTCTGATGCAGACTCAAGACTTCAATGAAGAATTCCCACCCTCCAAGAGTTGCTTCGTGGCAGAACCATGTACAAGAGAATCCACCCAGCATGTGATGCATGTATTCCTTCAGGCTCCAGCGTCTTCTGCTCCTTGGATGTCCACGATCTGACCTAACAGTAATTCCCCTCTTCTGTCCAGATGTGCTCTGGGCCGGCGTGTTTTCCCAAGGTGTAACGATAAATCTGGCAGGTTCACACTGGCTTCCAGCAGCATTGGCGTCCTGCAATGGCGGACACCATCAGATGAACCTGCTGTGCTTTCATGCCATTGTGATACCGATTTTTGGCCTTCTCACCATATTGTCCATTCCCCAACACCCCCCCACCTCCTGCCATGATGCCTGATGCCAACGTGGCCAGAAAATTTCAGCCTATATCTCTCTAGATGCTGACATCAAGTCAACATCAGTGAGTGTGGTGTGCCATATAGATGTGTAATATCTCATTCTGTCACTAGGTATCTGGGAGAGCCCTCCTCTCCCTCATATTTCCAATTCCAATGGTCTGGCATTCTGCCACTCTGCTGATCTTCAGTGTTTTGGCCTCTGCACCAATCAAGGTAGCTATGAATGGAGGGCCATCCCCAGTTCCCTGTCTCTCCCTGCTGTTCTCCACTCTTTTCTCCTACAAGGAGAGAAAAAAAAGAGCTGTGAGTCTGAAAAGTGGAATGTGTTGAGAGGATGGAGTAACAACAGTTGTTGTGAGTGACTGTGAGGGATGGATGTAAAATGTCAATTAGTTGACGGTGAGTGTCAGTGGTGGCTGTTCAGATGGGGATGTGAGGAGGTGCTTGAGAGGGAGGAATGGGTGAACCTGCAAAGTATGTCGATCTAAGGAATTCTGCGCAGGAGATGGCTGGGAAAGTCAGACTGAGGGGCTGGCACTTGAATGTGGCATATTTTACCATTCCTGTCCTGATGAGGTCATTGAGCCGCTTGGGGTATTTTAACCATGAAAGAGGGCCAAACATGGGCTGTTCACCTTCTTTGCCACTTATGGCCATGCCAGCTTGGTATCAGAGGCAGTCTTCTCCCTTCTGGCTGTTGCAAACGTTATTTATCTGTGGGTCCTTATAGCCCACAGCATGCTCCAGGGATGCCTCAAAAAACTGGGCTGGGGAGCCAGCTGGCACACCAACTCTGAACCCATGTGCCCACTCCCAGCCGCCAGGACAAAGCAGTTCCAAAATTAACAATCCATTTCTCTTACTGATACCCATTGTTCATCTTCTATTCTTGTCATACCATTTTCCTCAAGGCAGATGGACTGTTAAGACTGCTTCACTTGAGTTGCTGTCTCATACTTTGCCAGTTGTAGAATGGTTCCATTTGTCCCTCACCTTTAAATAAGGCTTCAACATTCAACTGTGAGTTGTGATCACGCTCACCTGCTCCAATTGGTTGGGAAATCCAGAAGTGGGACGCTAATGCCTTGGTTCAATTAAAAAGCCATGAAAAATCCTGCTTCACGAACTTTCAGATTCCTGAACTGCCACTGGCTTCCCCCATTGTGAGTAGATCCAAATGTTAAAATTCAGTCCTAAATGTCTAACTACCCTTTCAGTTACTGAAAAGTGGATCATAAAGAGAAAGCTGAAGTTAGTTGGAGAATATTAAGTCCATTTTAAAAAATACATTTTGAGTTGTGGAAGTTAAGGAGGGCCACAGTGCCATATCTTTTAGATTTAAAACGGCGACACATTGCATTTTACTAAAAGCTGTTAGCTGCAGTCATGTTCTATTTTTACATTTGAACACTGTAAAAGGCTCAATGAATACATTTAATCAAAGATAATAACAAAATGGATGGCAGAAGAAGGCACTTCTTGAGGCTATTGTGAAAGCCATTAATGCCCATTTTATAGCACCCTGATTGAATTTCTAAAATCCCTGTTTTGAGACTGCTGGAGCACTTATAAAAAGAATGTTAAGTCCTTATTAACTTTTGATAGCTTTGCTATTATGAGCTAGCACAGTTGAAGCAATGATCAGCATGAATGGCACCTAGAACTAGAAATCAGTGACCTGGCCTCAGGATGGGATTTTCAATTTATAACTTTCTTCACTTAACTGGTAGCTAATCTGAATCAAGTTTTCAGCTGGACTCTGTGGAGATGATATTTGTCTTGAGTATTACAGCAAAGCGGGTATTTTACACCCCACCTAATTTTCTTTCCTACTGACTTCATGGATATGCTCAGCCAGAGCCAACAACTTCATTTTCTTCCCTATGGAGGCTACAAAGCTGGAAGGCAGAACCTTAGGCTTTGCAAGGACTGCAAGTTTCTTCTAGCAGGGTATCATCAACTGTACACCAATTCAAACCTTCACTCCAACCCAGGACATGAACAGGAACACTAAATGTGTAGCTAATGTGTGACAAACTGCAGCACCGCACACACATCCATGTCAGGAATCCTGATGGTTGCTGTGATGTGTTACCCTTGATTTCTCTATCTTCTTCAGTCAGACCATTGGGTGAGAAGCTGGCTTCTTGGGGACTAAAGCTAATCCCTGCAGATGTGGTTCATGACACTTGTTAGAAACTGTAGTAATTACAGTTTTGAGAAAAGTAGGACTGTAGCTTTAAGGATAATCCTGTGTTGTAAAATCACATGATCTGTGTAAACCAATGTGTTAGCAGCGCAGGGAATCTCTAGTAGAGGGAGTTCTTCTTTAGTTATGGAGTTTGATGCACACGTGTAAAAACATTGCTGTCTTGTAAATAAAGTTCAATGTTTCCACCAAGAAAAGTTGCCTGGAAAATCAACTCTATAACAGAAAACTACACACAAAAGATGAGATGAGATATATCAAAACCATGCCTTTCAACTAGGAAGACCATTACCAATTCAAGCAATGTGAATGGAGGAGGCAGCAGAGGGAGAGCACAAAGTGTGGCACATGATGAGGCTAGAGAAAGCATCAAGTAGGATATTTGGCCATCTTCATCTCTTTTTCTCTTGAGACTGAACTCTCTCTCTCTCTCCTCTTCCTGCATGACAATCTATACAGAGCCTTGGCTTTTGCAGAAGGGTGAAGCCTTCATGGCATCATAGAAATTTGCAGCACAGAAGGAGATTATTCAACCCATTGTGTCTGTGCTGGCTGAAAAGAGCTAGCCAGCCTACTCCCACTTTCCAGCTCTTTGTCCATAGCCCTGTAGGGTACAACACTTGAAATACATATCCAGGTGTTTTTTTTTAAAAAACAGTGAGGGCTTCTGCCTCAACCACCCTTTCAGGCAGTGAGTTCCAGACACCCACCATCCTCTGGGTGAAAAAAAATTCTCCTCAACTCCCCTCTAATCCTTCTATGCCCGCTGGCTATTGATCTCTCTGCTAAGAGAAATAGGTCCTTCCTATGCACTCTGTCTAGGCTTCTCACAGTTTTATACACCTCAGTTAAATCTCCAGTTCTGACAACACCCTCGTAAATCTCTTCTGTACTCTCTCTAGCACAATCATATCTTGCCAGAACTGTATGCAATATTCTAACTGTGTCCTAACCAATGTTTTATACTTGTATACTGCTTTTACATTTTGTCTCATCTAATAAATAAAAGTATCTGATAGGCCTTTTTAACCATATTATCTCCTTGTGCTGCTACTGTCAGGGAACCATGGATATGTTCTCAAAAGTCTCTCTGCTTCCCGATATTTCTCAGAATTTACTCTTTTATTGTGTATTTTCTTGCCTTATTTGTCATCTCCAAATGTGTTAGCTCACACTTCTTTGGGTTGAATTTGCCACTTTTCTAACCAGTCCATTGTTATCTTCCTGCAGTCTACTGCTTTTCTTCTTCATTGTCAAATACACAACCAATTTTTGTATCGTTTGCAAACTGCTAGATCATGCTCCCTACATTTAGGTTTAAATTATTGATATATATAACAAAAAGCAGGGGGCCCAGTAGTGAGCCCTGCAGAACCCCACTGGAAACAACCTGCCAGTCACAAAAACACCTGTCGACCATTACCACCCTTCCTTTCTGCCACTAAGCCAATGTTGGACCCAGAGCAATAAGGCAATATTGTAAGCAATCTAGATAGAAGTGTAAAAATGCGTAAAAATGTTAATAGATTAAATGAATGTGCAAAGCTGTGGCAAAAGGATTTCAAGGTAGACAAGTGTTAGGTCATCAACTTTGGACCAAAAAATGTTATGTCACCATATTTTCTCAATGGTGAAAAGCTAGAAACAGTGGAAGTCTAAGAGACTTAGGAGTCTAGGTACACACATCATTAAAATGTTATGGGCAGGTATAAAAAATAATCAAAAAGGTGAATGGAATGCTGGCCTTTAAATCTAGACGATGGAAATACAGACTTTTAGTAAAAGTTATGCTACAGCTAAACAAACATTAAAGCCCTGGTTAGGCCACATTTCAAGTATTGTGTTCAATTCTGGGCACCACACCTTAGGAAGGATATATTGGCATTGAGCACATAGTAGATTTACCAGGATGATACTTGGACTCTAATGGTGAAATTATGAGGAGGGAATATACAAATTCTGGTTGTATTCCCTAGAATATAGAAGATTACAGGGTGATTTTTGCAAAGTTTCATTTGTGGTACTGATAGGATATTTAGAGAGAAATTATTTCCACTGTTTGGACTTGGAGACATAGCCTAAAAATTAGAGTTAGGCCTTTCAGAAAGGAAATTAGGAAGCATTTCTATGCATAAAGGCTGGTAAAAGTTTGGAATTAGTAGGGATCAGTTGTCTGCCTCTACTTCTGCGCCATGTGTGGGGAAGTGTTAGGGAGTATATGTTGAAGAAATTGAAACCTTGTAGATGCGTTGGGAGTGGGGTCAATATTGCATGGGAAACCTAGCTTCAGTGGGTCTGTACGTGGCTTTTTATCATTGCCACCTCTTTATCATTTTAATTATAGGTTTGCCATTTAACATGCAGCAGCGAGTCTGTGGCAATAACATAACATGTTCTCAAATCCAGTATTTCAAGGACTAATTAAAAGATGGAAGTTGGAAGAGCTGTTGGAAACAAAGAAGACAAATTCCCAGTGTGTTTTTATCAGAATGCTCAAAGGCTGCAATCCGTGTTAATCTTTCCTCCCTTGATGTACTGCCGATGGCAGTGAGGAGGAGTCAGAGACAGGTACTAAATCCATAGTAAAGGGAGGAAGAAATATGCTGCTGACACCAAGAAGGCATTGAGTGGAGGTGGCACAACAGGAGTGTAGCGCCAAGCTCATGGGTTTAGTGCAGGATGCCCTTTAATGAGCTCACCAGGTCAGGAAAAGTGAGTAGAGCTGCAAATTCACCAACATCCTGCATTACCCCAACTCTTACTCTGTCTTCTGAAGTCTTCTCCATCAGATCACTCCTCACACCCATTTACCTTGCACACCCACCCATCTTTTTATTTATATGCACTTCCTCATATCCCCCTCCATCCATCCATCACTCCCACTCACTCTAAGCCTCATGCAATTTGATGCCTCTACCTCAGAGACACTTCTACCATTGGGTCAACAGTTGCTATTACGCTCATTCATAGATATATTATCTTCCTTGTTGTAGAAAAGAGCACAGAACAATAGGGAGAGGACAGAACTGAAAGTGGTCCTCCACACATTTCACAGCACACAATTGCAGAGGAGGAGGCACTAGAAATAAATGGAGTTTAGGGGCAGAATCTTCGGGCCCCACTCGCTAACATGTAAAATGACTTGTGGTGACGTCCGGCCATATAAAACTAATTAAAGTAATTAATTGAGCTGCCCATCCAAAGTTAAGGTTGGCAGGCAGGCGAAGAGCCCAGGCAGCCTTCGCATTTATCATGAAACCTCATCCACGAGAGGATGAGGTTTCATGAAGGGTTTATAAATTAAGTAAATTTTTAAATTAAAGTTCATTGACATGTCTCAGCTCATGTGACACTGTCCTTGTGTCTCTTGTGTCCTTGGAGCCATCCCTTAAGCCTACCTGCAGGTCTGAAGACATTAGGGGGCTTAGGCTGCCTCAGGATGAATGCATCATGCCAGCTCCATAGGTGTCTTCCGCATTCCTACAGGAATATCTTTTTGTAGAGGCATGGCAGCTTTGATTGAGTGGGAGCCCTTGCAGTTAATGAATATTCCTGGTTGATATGAGAGTACCCTGATTATCATAGGTGTACAGCCAATGGCACCCAGCACCTTTGGCAAGCCAGCCAGAGACATGCCAGATAGAGGCACAAACCCTAGCACTTGCTCACTCTGATTGGAGTTATCACAGATGGAGTTGAGGCAATTTCCATGCCTGGCAAACAAGCCATCAGTGACCTGTTTCTGAATGGGAGATCCCAGATATGTATCTGACCGAGCCCTGGAAGGATCCAGAAGCAAAACAGTTGAGAGCAGTGATGACTTTGACAGCCACTGGTAAAGCATGGTCTTTGAGTCCAGGAGGGGGTAAGTCTACTGGAAGGCTGCAGATGTCTGCAACCACCTGACATGACAACCTTAGCCCCCTGAAGCACCGCTGCCCAGACATTTCAATGAAACTCAGCCTCTGCCTTTAAACCCTATTTCATGGGTAGTGGTTCCTGCTAACTGCACGACTCAGCTGCTCCTATCTCTGCTGCACTCTCTCTGCAGCTTCCCTCTTTGCTTTCCAGCTACAGGCCTCTGATCGCTTTGATGGTGCTGTTGCTGTCATTTTGGGGACCATCGCTGTTGAGTACTGAAGAGCCCTCCAAACCTATCTGGGAATCTGAAATGTATCTTCATCATTCCAATGGCTTGGTGGTCATTGGTTCTCATTGTAGCTCTCCTGCATCTCCTTCATGGTCAGAGGTGTGATGAACTATGTTTTAAGCGGATATCCTTCGTCTCCTACAAGCCAGCCCTTATGTCTGCTTCCTTGAAAAAGAAGGTTTCGGATTTTGGACTGCTGTAGTATGAACGCATTATGACAGCATTCAGGGAATCTGGAGTACACCTGTATGAACATTTTCATGTGACTGCACACCAGTTGTGCATTGATGAACAAATATTCCTTGTGGTTTATAAAACCCACACCTGCGATAGAGCTGCTCAGAGGTGAGCATTGAGCAGAAACATGACCTGTTTCTCTCCGCAGATGCTGTCTGAGCTGCTGAGTATTTCCAGCATTCCTATTTTTATTTCAGCAGGAAACAGGCCTTCCTGTAAGAGGCTGCAGGTGACTGCCACCATCCAATGTGGCAACCTCAGCCTGTGAAAGTATTGCTTTTATGAGATATCAAGGAAGCTGAGCTTCTGTCTGATAGCCTCGTGATGTGAGTAGAGCTTCTTGCAACCTTGACCTGTTTCCTGTGCGCTTCACTCCTGTGAAACTCCCTTGTCCTCTTGAGTACATGCTGCCTTGAACAGTGTTGATCCTCCCCATCACTAGGCTGAATCCTGGGATGGGGGATTTGTCTTATGAGAAAAGATTGAGCAGTTTGGGCTTATACTCATTGGAGTTTAGAAAAATGATCCTATTGAAACATGTAAGATTCTGAGGGGGCTTGACAGGGTAGTTGCTGAGCGGATGTTTCCTCCTCGTGGGGTAATCTAGAACTAGGCAGCACAGTTTCAGATAAGGGGTCTTATGTTGAGATGAAAAGAATTTCTTCTCTCAGAGGGTCAATAATCTTTGGAATTCTCTTCCCCAGCAAGCAGTGCAGGCTGGGTCATTTAATATGTTCAAAGCTGAGTTAGACAGATTTTTGATTGGCATGGGAGTCAAGGGTTATGGTGGGCAAGCAGGAAAGTGGAGGTAAGGCATTGGAGAAAGTACAGAGGAGATTCACAGGAATGATTCCCAGGATGAAGAACAGTAGCTATGAGGATAGATTGGAGAGGTTGGGACTGTTTTCCATGGAGAAAAGAGGGCTGAGAGGAGACTTGATAGAGGTATTCAAGATCCTGAGGAGTATGGACAGTTCCCACTCAAGAGAACATAAAGAACGAGAGGGGCACAAGGCATAAATATTATGTGAGGAAAAAGAATTTCACCCAGAGGGTTGTTGGAGTCTGGAACAAACTTCCTGAAAAGGTGGTGGAGGAAGGTTCAATCGAGGTATTAAAAAGGGAATTGGATTGCTACCTGAAAAGAGAGAATGTACAAGGTTATGGGGATAAGGCAGGGGAGTGGGACTTGGTGGAATGCTCTTTCAGAGAGCCAGTGTGGGCTTGATGGGCCAAATGGCCTCCTTCTGAACTGTAAAGATGCTGTGATACTGTGAAGGCCACAATCGGATCAACCATGGTCTTATTGACTGGCAGAGTAGGCTCGAGGGCTGAATGGCCTACTCCTGCTCCTTTTTCTTATGTTTTTATCAAACATAACTCCAATCTTAAAAACAAAAAAACTGCGGATGCTGGAAATCCAAAACAAAAACAGAATTACCTGGAAAAACTCAGCAGGTCTGGCAGCATCGGCGGAGAAGAAAAGAGTTGACGTTTCGAGTCCTCATGACCCTTCGACAGAACTTGCGTTTTGGACTTTCTTGGACTCGAACGCAAGTTCTGTCGAAGGGTCATGAGGACTCGAAACGTCAACTCTTTTCTTCTCCGCCGATGCTGCCAGACCTGCTGAGTTTTTCCAGGTAATTCTGTTTTTGTTTTATAACTCCAATCTTGATGGCTTGAAATTCTGAAAGGGTGAGAAAAGCTGGATCACACAAACACTCTCTTGGTATGATTCCTTATGTTAGAATCAGTACAATCCTCTGTCCTCAATTCAGTTTGTTTATTGTTTCTTTTAATTGGCTGCAAGGGTTGAGTATTACGGATCATATATTAGCTGTATGCAGAGGATCAATATATGTGAACTAAGTGTTAACTGTTTCAGTTTAAATACACTAGCAATGTTGTGTTTAAGTGTTAATAAAGTTCTTCACTTAATTAGTTAATGATTAAATACAATCTAAAATTAATTGTGGATGACAACTTTTATGGGTTTTTAAACATTTTACATATTATTAACAGCTACATCCTTTTCCTTGCACTTACAATCATCTATCGGTTTGGACAAAATTATATTAATAGTAACTAAAGCATGTATTTAAGTCTTCTACAGTTAGGATGATGGCAGCTGCAAAATGCTTGTAATGGAAGTATAAGGCCCATTTTGTCTTTTAAATAAATGTTCAGTGTAATTCAGATTCACATTTGGTTCTTCAGTGCATAAACATGTCTTTTTCAGTGGCACCACTCTTTCCTCTCAGGCCCACTCCATGATGAGCATATAAATCGAGGCTGACATTTAGTCCTGAGGGAATGTTACATTTTCAGAGATGCTGTCTTTTGAATGAAATGAGAAATCAAGGCCCCATCTGCCTGTTCAAATGGACATAAAGGATCCACTGGCAGTATTTACAGAACTGATGAGGTGTCTTGGTCAACATTTATCCTTTACCAGCACTACTGAAGCAGAACACCTGGATATTTATCTCATTGTTGTTTGTGGGGCTTAACTGCTGTGTTTTTTCTACAGTAAAATAGTGAGTACACTTTGAAAGTAATTCATCAGCTTTGAAGTACTTTGAAATGTTCTGAGAATGTAAAAGTGCTGTATAAATCCTTTCTTAAATTCTTTATAAGGATGCTCTAAGAATAAAATAAGTTCTCTATAAGATGTTATACATCTAGAATCACAGTATCACAGAATGCTTCCAGCACAAAAGGAGGCCCCTTTGCCTGTCATGTCTGCACTGGCTCTCTGAAGGAGCAATTTATCTAATGCTACTTGCCGGCCTTCTCCCCATAGCCTTGAAAATTCTTTCTTTTCAGATAATAATCCAATTCTCTCTTTAATGCCTCAGTTGAACATGCCTCCACCACACTCTCAGGCAGTGCATTCCAGATACCAACTACACCCTGCACAAAAAAGCTTTTCCTCGTGTTTCCAATGCTTCTTTTGCAAATTACCTTAAATCTGTGCCCTCTTGTTCTTGATCCTTCTCCCAATGGGAAAAGTTTTTCCCTATCTACCTCTATCATTTCTCTCCTCAATCTTCTCTAAGGAGAACATACCCAGCTTCTAAACCTTTATCAGATCTCCTCTCAACTTTCTCCTTCAAGGCAACAGTCCAGCATTTCCAATCCACTTATGTAACTGAAGTTCCTCATCCCTGGAACCATTTTTATGAATCTTTTCTGCACTTTCTCTCTAATGTTTTCATGTACAATACTCCAGTTGTGGCCGAACCACTGTTCTAGACAAGTTTAACATAACCTCCTTGCTTTTGTACTCTATGTCCCTACTAATAAAGCTGAGGATGCTGCATGCTTTATTAACCACGGTCTCAATCTGTCCTGATGCCACATTCAATGACTTATGCACATATCCACCCAGGTCTCTCTGCTCCTGTAGCTCCATTAGTATTGTACCCTTTAGTTTATATTGTTTCCCCATGTTCTTCCAACAAAAATGAATCACTTCACACTTCTTTGCATTAAATGCTATCACGTCAAAAAACTCCAGTAAATTAGTTAAGAAGATATGCCCCTGCTGGCTTCCTTTAATTAACTGCATTCGCCCAAGTGACTATTAATTGTGTCTAAATTATCATTTTTAGAAGATCTCCCACCACTAGGTTAAACTGACAAGCCTGCAGTTGCTGGGCTTATCTTTACATCTTTTTTGAACAAGAGTATAACATTTGCAATTCTTCAGTCCTCTGGTTGCATCTCTGAAACTAAGGAATACTGGAAAATTATCCTTTTCTGAAGGGTTTAAAGCCACAATTCCATGAATATAGCTTTCCAGTGGGAGCTGTGTTCAATAAAAGAATGGGAAAGTGAATTGGATCTACATGGCACAAAAGTTATTTGCCCAAGCATCACTTGGGTGAAGGGGCCACAATTAGTGATTGGAAATAAGGTGGGTACAGCGCAAAATTAGTCCATGTACCTAAATACCACAATTGTAACATAGCCATGAGTAGCTCTGGCACCACCCTGGTCTTTATTTCAGTGCAGCCATCTTCTGCACACTGGAAGGGGTTGAGTATCAGTCTGGAGAAACCACATGCTCCAGGCAGTCTTTCCTTGTTACAGGTGAAGTCCTCATGAAAGGGAAATTGCAGAATGCACTGCAGGCTGATGGTTAATTGATTTTGCCATTCAGAGAGAAGCAATGGCACATCAAGAGAAAGACAGGGCTCCCAGATTTTATGGTGCCATCTTGGACTCACTCTGTCTAGAGGCCCAGACCAAGAAGGAGACCGTGTCTCCAGCAAGGGACGGGGTGGGGGGTGGTGGGGGTTGGTGTACAGAACAGAAACCCTCCAAAATAACCCTGCAAAGTGAGTGGGAGTAGGCACTAAGAGTCATGAATGCACCATGGACCTGACAACAATTGTAGATAAAAAGTTTAATTACCTCACTCAAGTAGTCAAAGTGAGTGCATGCATCTGGAAATCACCTCTCACAATGACCATACCACACACCTCTCAAACTACTCATTGCACCACACCCCCATCACTCATCCAGCAGCACTCCCTGACACTCAGGACTTACCCAAACATCTTTATACTACATCTCACTCATACATACTTCCAATCATGTCAACTGCACACAGACCTCTATACACCTCCACAAACCTCCAGCTTTTCAGCTACAGCAGCCACATCACTCAAGCACACTGACATACAGTCATTGGCATTCCTTCCTTTCTCTTGCGGGAGAAGGTGACACCCAATGGAAGGAGGGGTAGATGACAGGCGAGGATCAGCAAGGACCTATCCCTGCAGTTCACTCAAATAAATGGTCCTGAGGATCATGGGCACCAATGCTACAGACCCAGTGGCAAACAGCACGGCTAAGTTGCTGCCTCATGCATCTTCTCCACAAACTCCTCAGTTTCACCCTGAAAGATGCCATGAAATGGATCTGCCGAAAGAGTGGCTGTGGACCTTTTGCTTTCTTCCCCACTTGCCCTTCTCTCATCCTTACCTCCCTTTTTTTATTATTCACTCATTGGTTGTGGGTTTCACTGGCTAGGCCAGCATTTATTGCCCATCCCTAATTGCCCTTCAGAAGGTGGAGGTGAGCTGCCTTCTTGAACCGCAGCAGTCCATGTGGCATAGGTGCACACACAGTGCTGTTCAGGAGGGACTTCCAGAACTTTGATCCAGCCACAGTAAAGGAACAGTGATATATTTCCGAGCCATTGAGCAGCCTGGACGGGAATTTGCACGTGGAGGTGTTCCCATGCATATGCTGCCCTTGTCCTTCTATATGTTAGTGGGTTTGGAAGGTGCTGTGTAAGGATCCTTGATGAGTTTCTGCAGTGCATCTTCTAGATGGTAGACACTGCTGCCACTGTACGTCGGTGGTGGAGGGAGTGAATGTTTGTGGGTAGGGCACCAATCAGCCAAGCTGCTTTGTCGTGGATAGTGTCAAGCTTCTTGAGTGTTGTTGGTGCTGCACTCATCCAAGCAAGGGGAGAGTATTCCATCACACTCCTAACTTGTGCCTTGTAGATGGTGGACAGGCTTTGGGGAGTCAGGAGGCGAGTTACTCGCTGCAGGATTCCTAGCCTCTGATCTGCTCTTGTAGCCACAGTATTCATATGGCTAGTCCAGTTCAGTATCTGGTCAATGGTAACCCCCCAAGGATGTTGATAGTGGGGGGATAGTAATGCCATTGAATGTCAAGGGGCAATGGTTAGCTTCTCTCTTATTGGAGATAGTCATCACCTGGCACTTGTATGGTGCAAATGTTACTTGCAAATCTGGATGTTGTCCAGGTCTTGCTGCATTTGGACATGGGCTGCTTCAGTATCTGAGGAATTGCGAATGGTGCTGAACATTGTGCAATCATCAGTGAACATCCCCACTTTTGACCTTATGATGGAAGAAAGATCATTGATGAAGAAGCTGAAGATGGTTGGGCCTAGGACACTACCCTGAGGAACTCCTGCAGTGATGTTCTGGAACTGAGATGACTGACCTCCAACAACCACAACCATCTTCCTTTGTGCTAGGTAGGATGCCAACCAGCAGTGAGCTTTCCCCCATTCCTATTGACTGCAGTTTTGCTAAGGCACCTTTGATGCCACACTCAGTCAAATTCAGCCTTGATGTCAAGGGCAGTCACTCTCACCTCACCTCTGGAGTTCAGCTCTTTTGTCCATGTTTGAACCAAGGCTGTATTGAGGTCAGGAGCTGAGTGGCCCTGGCAGAACCCAAACTGAGATTCAGTGAACAGGTTATTGCTAAGCAAGTGCCACTTGATAACACTGTTGGTGAACCCTTCCATTACTTTACTGATGATACAGAGTAGACTGATGGGGCGGTAATTGGCCAGGTTGGATTTGTCCTGCTTTTTGTGTACAGGGCGTACCTGGGCAATTTTCCATTCAGTCAAGATATGCTGCCCAGACCCTGCTGCCTCATATGAAAGGAGGAATACAGTTTTGAGGAAGGAGCACAGTTGTTTAATCTAAAACGTGCTGCCACCAGCTCAGATACCATCACTGCACGAATGTGAAAAACTAGCTTACAGTAGGGGTTTGCAATGTGGCCTGTCACTGGACATGAATGGGTTGTAGCTAAGCTAGTGGGCTAGATCAACCCATGTGTGAATTCACCGGAGGGCGAGGTCACACAACAGTTCTGTTGCAGAGGATGCGGACAAGGACTCGTTGCAACAGATTATAGGAAAATGCTGATGAACTTGCACATCAAGATGTCTGGTGCATTGACGCAACAGCCAGATAGCCTCCAGTCATTGGATAGGAACATGGAGAAGTTGGGCTTCCCCTGGCATAGGGCATCATGAAGAGTTTCAAGCCCATCTTTTCTACCATGCCAACCAACCATGTTGAACATCCACTAGCTCCTGCCTCAGCTTCCATTAGGCAGATACCTCCAGTGTATCAATGCTGCAGAGGTCAGAAGATCCCTGGCATGCAGATTCATACAGCTGGCATCTAGGCATAGGCAGCTGCCATTGTGGGTCAGGTTTTGATCTCAGTGCTCAACAGGGAATTCAGGCTCTCTCAGCTGTCCAACAATCTGTGCTCCAGCACCCTGTGGGAGTGGCAGTGACACAGCGGAACACAATTCTGCCATACCCTTCCAGGATAGCTGTCATTCTTGCTTATATATTTTTTTCATTTGGCGGTCATTCAGTAAAATTGGTTATTTTGGATTATGGTTTTCCCACGGGAATTGTAACATAATTAATAGTGTAAGTACCCTTTTAACAACCTGATCATTGTTAATGACTCCCAATTAATCTCTCTGCCACAGAAAATGAACAACTAAAAGTATAGAGTTCCATTCCACCTGGAAATGAATTGATGCTGGAGACTTTAAACATGTCAAATTTTAAATTTATTTTTTCTTTCTCTAATTTTTCCTCTGTCCCTTAATCCAATCTTTCTATGCCTCTCATTTTTTCTCTCTCTGAACTGGTGAATTCACCCACCAGTTCACCCTCCTTCTCAGTCCTTCCTTCGCTTATTTCTCAATCCTTAAATGGTGAAGGAGATACACTGCTGATCCCAAGATTCACCAAGGTCCCAGATGCCCTGCAGCTCTTATGACATTGTCAGCTCTCATTTCCAGCAATTTTGCAGACAAAATAATTTTTGAGCTGAAGGATGAAGGAAAACCAGGCATGTCATGAGATTCCCTGCTCCAGCAAATTCAGTGTCATTATAAAATCATAGGAAAAGTTCTGGGCAGGAAAAGGCCACCTGGGCAATTGAAACACTTCCCTCTAATGCTTCAGCTTAGGATGTCCAATCATTCTCAAACAGTGGATCAAATTCAAGTGCCACAACTACTTAGTGGCAATCATAGGCCCAAATTATGAATTTGTTAACAGTACTGAGAGTGCCGTCTTTTAGGTGAAATGTTAAACCAAGGTCCCAGTTGCCCCTAAGGATAGATATAAAAGATATCATAGCATTATTTTGAAGAAAGGCAAAGAAGTTCCCCTAAGTGTCCTGGTCAATATTTATCCCCCAATCAACACCTAAAAACAGATTTAACTTCACTGTTTCATTGCTGTGCACAAATTGTCTATCATATTTTCTACATTATAACAGTGACTTTACACTTCAAAAGTTCTTCAATGGCTGTAAAACACTTCGGCCTCCTGAGGTCATGAAAGGGTCTGCCTAAATACAATTATAGCACAAAAGTGAGTCACCTACATTCCACTATATTTGTTTTACAGTTGTAGCTTAAGGCACCAATGTAAATATTTCATGTGTTGGAGGATGGAGATATTCTCTATAAAATCTGTACTGGAGAAATGATTTTGCGAATGTTGTAATACAAGTCATCGGAATGTTGATTAATTTTTGTAATATGCATCCTATAATATTCTAAAAGCTTGAATGGCTTTGGATATTAGCATATAAATGTTTAACATTTGGATGAAAGTTCTCTCTCACTTAACATTTGGATGAAAATAGTGTAAGGCCTCCTTTAAAATATTGGTGGAAGATATTTTGCATCAATCAAAATTGGTATGCAATTATCATTATCATATAATTTCATGGCCGATAATTTTAAAACGTTATATGTTGAGATTTAGAAGACCATAAGATCATAGGACGTGGGAGGAAAAGTAGGCCATTCGGCCATTGAGTCTGCTCTGCCATTCAATGAAATTATGCTGATCTGATAATCCTCAATTCCACTTTCCTATCTTTTCCCTATAACCCTTGATTCCTTAATGATTAAAAATCTGTCTATCTCTGCCTTGAATATACTTAATTACCCAACCTCTACAGCCCTCTGTGATAAAGAATTCCACAGATTGACTATCCTCTGAGAGAAGAAATTCCTCCTCACCTCTGTTTTAAATGGATGCCCCTTACTCTGAGATTATGCCCTCTGGTCATAGACTCTCCTACAAGGGGAAGCAACCTCTCAGCATCTACCCTGTCAAGACCCCTAAAGATCTTATATGTTTCAATAAGGTCACCTCTTATTCTTCTAAACTGTAATGAGTACAGGCCCAACCTACTCAACCTCTCCTCATAAGAAAATTCTTCCATCCCTGGGATCAACCTAGCGAACTTTCTCTGGACTACCTCCAATGCCAGTATATCTTTCCTTAGATAAGGGGACCAAAACCAATCACAATATTCTCAGTGTGCTCCAACTAGTGCCTTGTATAGTTTTAGCAAGACTTCCCTATTTTTATACTCCATTCCCTTTGAAATAAAGGCCAACATTCCATTTGCCTTACCTATTACCTGCTGAATTTGTATGCTAGCTTTTTGGGAATTATGCATGAGGACCCCCAAATCCCTCTGTGCTGCAGCTTTCTTCAGTCTTTCTCCATTTAAATAATATTCAGCTCCTCTATCCTTCCTGCCAAAGTACATAACCTCACACTTTCCCACATTGTATTCCATCTGCCACATTTTTGCTCAATCACGTAACCTGTCTATATCCCTCTATGTCATTGTGTCATCCTGACTAATTGCCTGCCCACCTATTTTTGTGTCATCTGCAAACTTGGTGATAGTACATTCATTTCCCTCATCCAAGTCATTAATATATTGTAAATAATTGTGACCCCAGCACTGATCCCTGTAGCACTCCACAAGTTACAGGTTGCTATCCTGAAAATGCCCCCTCCCATTCCTAACTCTCTGTTTTCTATTAGTTAGCCTGCCCTCTATCCATGCTAATATACTACCCCCAACACCATGGGCTCTTATCTTATTAAGTAGCCTTATGTGTGGTACCTTTTCGAATGCCTTTTGGAAATACAAATATATTACATCTACTGGTTCCCCTTTATCTATCCTGCTGGTTACCTCCTCAAAGAATTCTAATAAATTTGTCAGGCAGGATTTCCCCTTCATTAAGCCATGCTAACTCTGCTTGATTATATTATACATTTCTAAATGCTCTGCTATGACCTCCTTCATAATAGACTCCAACATTTTCCCAATGACAGGTGTTAAGCTATCTGGCCTACCTGTTTTTTGTCTCTCTCCCTTTTTGAATAAGGGTGTTACATTGGCAGTTTTCCAGTTCTCTGGGACTTATATAAGCAAGTTACTTTTTGTGGTATATTTCTCATTTTAAGACTGATTAAATCATCAATTTGACCACGTTAATACAGAAAAGTAATGGGCAATGAAATTAGAGGAAAACAACGGAATAAGGAAGCAGAATTGGGAGGAAAGGGGGTGGATGATGAATGAAGGAGCTCCAAGAAAGGTGATGGAAAAGGAAGATAAAAAGGAGGGGGGAGGAATGGGAGAGAAAATGGGGAAAGGAGAAGGAAGGAGGGGAGGAGGAGGAGCAGGAAAGAGAAAAGGAAATTATGAGGAAGGAGATTGAGGATGGGGAAAGGAGAGAGGGGGATGGACGGGCTTAATTTCTTTTGACTTCCTATGGAAATCCTTTCAGCCTCCAATTTAAAATTGCAGTCAGCCAGGTGGGGATAGGAATGGAGGTCCCTGCACCCACCCAGCCCACATTCCCACCCCCACCCTGCCATCGGGATTAGTACTTAAATCAATCCTCTGTTCCACACTTCCCCTGATGGTTTGACCAATATAGAAAACTCATCAGGTAGCAAAAGGTGGTGCAAATCTTTGTTCTACTACCTTGTAGCAACCTCCTCATAAAAAAAGCAACATCAACACTTTTTCTTTCTTTTATAAAGCCCATCTATGCTTGAATTCCTGTTCCATGACAGCAATTATGTTTGCTGTTTGTATTTTTATAAATGTTTACTTTCCAACGTCACTATTGGCATAGGCTAATTATATGTTACACGTTTCAATGAAAAACTGACAAATCTCCAATAGAAGAGAAAAGCTGCAGAGCCGGAATGTGATTGAAATTTCATGCCTGTATCAAATTACTGCAAAACCCACTTAAGATAAAAAAAATTCAAGATCCATTTTAAATTATCTTTTGATGTTCAAAACCACTCTCGTTGCTTGAATAATAATTTATTACAAATCTTATTTAAAGGGGAAGGAAATCCCAGTGGTGACTCAGACCTTCCATCACACACTTGGTTTTATCTCCAATAAATTACTATATTGTTGGAAATTGAACCCAAAAGCTAAGGGACTTCCCTTCCTTCTGGACTATGACTCTACTTGTAAAGACGAAAATGTAGCTTCAGGAGCCGAAATTAAACTGGCAAAAATAATTATCTTTTTAACACAAACATACAAATTATGTTGTTTCTTCTAAGTGATAACATAAACAATTGTTTAAACCAAATGATATAATGGCACAGCCATCTTGGTAATGTTACAGAGTCCAATAGTGTCAAGAGAGTGAACTACAATGTACAATTGAAATCACTTGAGGTTTCCTCTGTGGAGGCAATTTTCTGCCCATTGATTTCAATGGATGAAAATTCTCAGGCAGTGTAGATTTACATTAAATTTTCAGGTAGTAGACACTTTCTAAAGATTAGAATAATTACTCAGAGCAAAGAAAAATGTTGAAAATTAATCAGAATTCTTTTAAACAGGAGGGATTAAATCAAGGCAAGGGGTGTCAACAGTGGACAATGGAACATATTCATCCCCCTGCAGCACCTCTTGTCAGCATGAAGTATTCCAGAGTCATGCTCAGATGTAGGACAGGTTAGGCATACGCTAAAACTTCTGATCTTCCCCAATGTTGTACTCTAACCCAGCCTCAGAAGAGCACTGTCTGCTACAGCACAATGGGAGTACACTGCAAACCTAGAGACAGAGATTCTCAGTTCACAGCTTGAATTACTTTGTGTCTATTCACTTTAATGGAAGAAAAATCACTTGGATGTGAAATCAGGCGCATTGACTTCCATACCTGAAGTTTTGGTAAGTACTGTCTAACCACAATGGTCTGGATCAGGAACATTAAATCATAATACCCATATATTTTCCATTGCAGCCATTTTTCCTGAAAGTATTATTTGCTCCTGAATTATGAGCAGTTTTGTGCTGTGGATTCGAAACTGCAATTGATTCAGAAAGCTAAATTTAATTCTACAGATAAAGGTGGGAATAACAGCTGCAGGGATTGCAATGCCTGATAAACCACACACATTTGTTTCAAGGGAGGCAGCATGCAAACTTACTGCTGCCTGCTCATTTACGTGACTGCAGCATGCAGCCACTCAGCAAGGGGTGCAAAATTGTGTGAAGTTTAAGCTAACCTGTACTGCTTAAAACTAGCCTTAAAAGCAAGGTGCACATAGACTGGACCCGGTGCCTGAATTAGTTGCACAAGTACTTTGACCTGGTAAAGACACAGGAATGCCACAACATGACATACAATGGGCTCCAAGGTTCTCAGATGCTGCACTGGAGAGCTTGGCACAGGATGCTGACAGCTGGAGGGAGGTGCTCTACCCAAAAGGGGTCAAGAGGCTCTCCAGAAAACCTTGAGAAGGCAATAGGAGCAGATAGCTATGCAAATCAGTGACAATAGTTTGGCCCCAAGGAACTGGGCACAATGCCAAAAGAGGTCCAATGATCTCACACAAGTGGTCAAGGTTAGTGTATGCAATGTGACAATGCACCAGCTATACCATTAGCCTCAAAAAAACTGATCAATGCATCACCCTCAACTCTCATCTTTGAACAAATTCCATCGTTGACAATTCATACTGAACATCCTTAGCTTTACCTCACCCTCCATCACATAGCATTGCTGCAAACTTCATATCCACATCTCACACATTGCACACATGCCAGCTTTTCAACCATGACAGCCATAATGCCCAAATATATTGTGCCACACTCATCACTGACAGTCTTCTCTCTTTCTTGAAGGACAAGAGGGTGCATAACCAAAGGCAGCAGTGCTAACTGGCAGGAAGCAGGCTTAAATGGATGTCCTCACTGATGGAGAAGACGGGTGCTCAACACTGCTGGAGCATCCATGACTGAGGCCATGGCCATCAGTGGAGCTGAAAGGATTGATGAAGGCAGTATGCTCATAGCTAATCATCCTTCTTATATCCTACTATTCTCCTCATTGTACAATTCCTTCTGATTTACAATGTGCAGCTAGTGTAAGCATGCACCTCTTGCTTTTTCCCCCTTTCCCTCACTACAACCCTGTTCTTCTGCCTTTTTTCTTTCAGGTACCTGAGAGCTATGACCTGGCCGGGCAATGGCGCAAAGGCGTGAATTCTGAGAGGAACATGAGGCCGATACTGATTAAAAATCATTGATTGATCTCACATTCACAGCAAATGAATCAGCATGACATGTTATCTGGAATGTAACAAAGGTGGGATCTGCACATGGTGGGATCTGCATGTGGTGGGCTGAATTTTATCCCTGAGGTGCAGGTTACAGTGTTAGCAGCGTAAGCGGGTGCCATTTCTGTTTGTGCATTTGGCAGCCAGTCACACACAATCTTAGCCATCCAGTTAAGCAACGCAACACACAGGGGCCCTCCAATCCTGACCCTGAGGCAGCAGAAGGGCAATGAGGTCAAGATCAGTTGATGCTGTGCCAGGTTTTGGCTCCATACTTAAAGGGCTGTCTGCCCCGCATTTGTTGCTCCGTGTTTAAAGGACTCCGTTCTGTTCCTGATGCCTTGAGTTGTCCTGTTGCTGTTGCCTTGGGTTTTGCTGCTACTGTTGTTTTCAGACATCCTGCTGCTGTTGCTGTTCCCCTCACTGAAGACTCAAAGCAAACAAGGTGTTCACCAGAAGACACCACCAACAATGACAGAAGAAAAAATCTAGGTGGCCCTACGGTTCATTGATGCCTCCCTGCATGCTCTTCTCAAGGCTGCAAGAGCAAGGCAGGAGGTCCTCTTCTCAAGGGAAGGCAAGAGGAGTGGGACCCACCTGACCAAGCAAGCCTAGACAGAAATTGCAGAGGAGGTCATCAGCCATGTGGTCACCCCCAGATCCTGGATTCAGTGCTGAAAGCACATCAATAACCACATTCGGCCCACCAAGGGGATCTCTCCATACTTCTTTTCCTTTAAGGGCTTGTATATGGTGATCCAAGAAGGTTCGCTTGATACCAAAGGGTCAACCATCCAGTCTATGGCAAGGGGGTCAGGCAGCAACATACCTTGTCAAAAGCATAGCTGCCTTTTGGTGAGAGGTGTCCATAAGTCTTTGCTGACCCCCACAAGATCCCTCAAGATTGGTTATATGCAAGTGGCATTCATGTGCCCCTATCATGGTCCACTGGGCCTCTACCAACATAGGCAGTGTGCTTGAAAACTAACAGTCTACCCTTTTGTGCTTGCAGGGAAAGACACCATAAAACACTAAAGAGAGGGCCATGAGTAGCGGAGGAGTGCTGTCCCTGTGAAATCATAGACCTATGGAGGAGGAGGCTTTAGAGTTGGCAGGCCACTAGGGTGGCTGTGCAACTGCTGATGATGAGATTGAGGTGCTAACCTAAGGGGGCAAGTTAATGAGCACAGGTACACCAGGGTGCATCTGGCACACAGAAGGCATAGTGCTCATTTGACCAATGTTGGACACATAGAGCTCCAGAGCAAGCATGGCTGATATGAGGAAATGGGAAGCCCTTAACCTTTGCATGTTTCTGCTCTTTCATGCAGGTCAGGGTCAAGCCTATACACACGGAGCTCAAGAGATCAGGTGTCAACCAGCCAACTTTGAGGAGGAGGAAGGATATTCAGAGGGTGTAGTGTCCCATCATTCCTTCACATCCTCCACCAGTGTAGATACTTTCACGTCAATGCATATCTGTTTACAAGTAGGTTCAGTTCACAAGCTGGTGAGCACATCATGGATGCTGATGGAAACTGTGGCAGCCAAGGTCACTAATATTCAGCAGACTGGGGGAGTTGAAGCCCATGTTGAGCTCTAGGCTAATGACAGGCCTTTGGTGTTGGCTACAACAACACGGAAACTGCTGCAGCTACAGTAGGAGGGGATAGAACATCTGACAGAACTTCCAGAAGTTATGCACACCCATGAGTAGGTGATGGAGGAGACAATCCAGGCCATGAGTGCTACCATGTGCCCGCTGAATGCACGCTTAGCTTCCTCTATTAAGAGACTGGTGACACTCATGGAAAGTCTGACCAGAAGGCTGCTCAGTGGATGTTGGAGATGTACACAATTTGCAATATTTGCAGGATCTTTGAAAGGGTACATGGATCACAGGAAATGGCTATGCATTAGGACAAACAAAGCCTTCCTTGCACGTACCACACTGTGCCTTGCCTGTGCTCCAAGGGGGCCCTCATCTTACATCACCTGGTCAGCTGGCTCCTTCACAACCTCATCATCAGAGAAGGCATGGTAATAAACAAAATAAAAGCAAAAAACTGCAGATGCTGGAAATCCAAAACAAAAATAAAAATACCTGGAAAAACTCAGCAGGTCTGACAGCATCTGTGGAGAGGAACACAGTTAACTTTCAAGTCCGTATGAGTCTTCAACAGAACTAAGGAAAAATAGAAAAGAGGTGAAATATAAGCGGGTTTAAGGAGGGGTGGGACAGGTAGAACTGGATAGAGGACCAGTGATAGGTGGAGATAGCCAAAAGATGTCATAGACAAAAGGACAAAGAGGCGTTGAAGGTGGCAATATTATCTAAGAAATGTGCTAATAGGTGACATTAAGGGTAGAAAGCAGGACAAGCAAGGTACAAATAGCCCTAGTGGGGGTGGGGTGGGGGGAAGGGATCGAAATAGGCTAAAAGGTAGAGATAAAACAATGGATGGAAATACATTTAAAAATAATGGAAATAGGCCGGAAGAGAAAAATCTATATAAATTATTGGAAAAAAGGGGGATCGGAAAGGGGATGGGGATGGAGGAGAGAGTTCATGAGCTAAAATTGTTGAACTCAATATTCAGTCCGGAAGGCTGTAAAGTGCCTAGTCGGAAGATGAGGTGCTGTTCCTCCAGTTTGCGTTGAACTTCACTGGAACAATGCAGCAGGCCAAGGATGGACATGTGGGCATGAGAGCAGGGTAGAGTGTTGAAATGGCAAGTGACAGGGAGGTCTGGGTCATGCTTGCGGACAGATCGAAGGTGTTCCACAAAGCGGTCACCCAGTCTGCGTTTGGTCTCTCCAATGTAGAGGAAACCGCATTGGGAGCAGCGAATGCAGTAGACTAAATTGAGGGAAGTGCAAGTGAAATGCTGCTTCACTTGAAAGGAGTGTATGGGCCCTTGGACTGTAAGGAGAAGGGAAATAAAGGGGCAGGTGTTGCACCTTCTGCGGTTGCATGTGAAGGTGCCGTGAGAAGGGGTTGAGGTGTAGGGGGTGATGGAGGAGTGGACCAGGGTGTCCCAGAGGGAACAATCCCTGCAGAATGCCGCCAGGGGAGGGGGGGGGTGAAGGGAAGATGTGTTTAGTAGTGGCATAATGCTGGAGTTGGTGGAAATGGTGGAGGATGATCCTTCGAATGTGGAGGCTGGTGGGGTGATAAGTGAGGACAAGGGGGACCCTATTATGGTTCTGGGAGGGAGAGGAAGGTGTGAGGGTGGACGCGCAAGAGATGGGCCAGACACAGTTGATGGCCCTGTCAACCACCATGGGTGGAAAACCTCGGTTAAGGAAGAAGGAAGACAAGTCAGAGGAACTGTTTTTGAAAATGGCATCATCAGAACAGATGCGATGGAGGCGAAGGAACTGAGAAAATAGGATGGAGTCCTTACAGGAAGTGGGGTGTGAGGAACTGTAGTCGAGGTAGCTGTGGGAATCGGTAGGCTTGTAATAGCTATTGGTGGACAGTCTATCACCAGAAATTGAGACAGAAAGGTCAAGGAAGGGAAGGGAAGTGTCAGAGATGGAACATGTGAAAATGATGGAGGGGTGGAAATTGGAAGCAAAATTAATAAATTTTTCCAGGTCCAGCTGCACTGACCTCTACCTTGCAGAGGCTGAGTGTCAACTCGCAGACACTTCCTCCTATCTCCCCCTGGACCATGACCCCACCACTGAACATCACGCCATTGTTTCCAGGACTGTTACTAACCTCATCTCCTCTGGAGATCTTCCTTCCACAGCTTCCAACCTCATAGTCTCCCAACCTTGGACGGCATGCTTCTACCTCCTAACCTAAATCCACAAACAGGACTGTCCCAGCAGACCGATCGTATCAGCCTGTTCCTGCCTCACGGAACTCATTTCTTGACTCCGTTCTCTCTCCCCTTGTCCAGTCCCTTCCCATCTACATCCGTGATTCCTCTGACACCCTACATCATATCAACAATTTCCAGTTCCCTGGCCCCAACCGCCTCCTCTTCACCATGGACATCCAATCCCTCTACACCTCCATCCCCCACCAGGATGGTCTCCACTTCTTCGTCGAACAGAGGCCCGAACAATCCCCATCCACCACCAGTCTCCTCTGTCTGGTTGAACTTGTTCTCTCACTGAACAATTTCTCCTTAAACTTCTCTCACTTCCTCCAAATAAAAGGTGTGGCTATGGGTACCTGCATGGGCCCCAGTTATGCCTGTCTCTTTATGGGGTATGTGGAACATTCCTTGTTCCAGTCCTACTCCGGCCCCCTCCCACAATTCTTTCTCCGGTACATCAATGATTGCTTCAGTGCTGCTTCATGCTCTTGTCTGGATCTGGAAAAAGTTATTAATTTTGCTTCCAATTTCCACCCCTCCATCATTTTCACATGGTCCATCTCTGACACTTCCCTCCTCTTCCTTGACCTTTCTGTCTCAATTTTTGGTGATAGACTGTCCACCAATATTCAGTACAAGCCTACCGCCTCCCACAGCTACCTCGACTACACTCCTCACACCCCACTTCCTGTAAGGGCTCCATCCCATTCCTTCAGTTCCTTCACCTCCGTCGCATCTGTTCTGATGATGCCACTTTCAAAAGCAGTTCCTCTGACTTGTCTTCCTTCTTCCTTAACCGAGGTTTTCCACCCATGGTGGTTGACAGGACCCTCAACTGTGTCTGGCCCATCTCCCACGCATCCACCCTCATACCTTCCTCTCCCTCCCAGAAACATGATAGGGTCCCCCTTGTCCTCACTTATCACCCCACCAGCCTCCGCATTCAAAGCATCATCCTCCGCCATTTCCACCAACTCCAGCATGATGCCACCACCAAACCCATCTTCCCTTCACCCCCCCCAGCGGCATTTCGCAGAGATAGTTCCCTCCGAGACACCCTGGTCCACTCCTCCATCACCCCCTACACCTCAACCCCTTCCCACGGCACCTTCACATGCAACCTCAGAAGGTGCAACACCTGCCCCTTTACTTCCCCCCTCCTCACCGTCCAAGGGCCCAAACACTCCTTTCAAGTGAAGCAGCATTTAACTTGCACTTCCCGCAATTTAGTCTACTTCATTCGCTGCTCCCAATGCGGTTTCCTCTACATTGTAGAGACCAAATGCAGTCTGGGTGACTGCTTTGTGGAATGCCTTCGATCTGTTCGCAAGCATGACCCAGACCTCCCTGTCACTTGCCAATTCAACACTCCACCCTGCTCTCATCCTTGGCCTGCTGCATTGTGAAGTTCAATGCAGACTGGAGGAACAGCTCCTCATCTTCCAACTAGGCACTTTACAGCCTTCCGGACTGAATATTGAGTTTAACAATTTTAGATCATGAACCCTCTCCTCAATCCCCATCCCCTTTCTGATCTCCCCCTTTTTCCAATAATTTATATAGATTTTTCTTTTCCCACCTATTTCCATTATTTTTAAATGTATTTCCATCCATTGTTTTATCTCTACCTTTTAGCCCATTTTGATCCCTTCCCCCCACCCCACCCCCCACTAGGGCTATCTGTACCTTGCTCGTCCTGCTTTCTACCCTTAATATCACCTACTAGCACATTCCTTAGATAATATTGCCACCTTCAACACCTCTTTGCCCTTTTGTCTATAACATCTTTTGGCTATCTCCACCAATCACTGGTCCTCTATCCAGCTCTACCTGTCTCACCCCTCCTTAAACCAGCTTATATTTCACCTCTTTTCTATTTTTCCTTAGTTCTGTTGAAGAGTCATATGGACTCGAAATGTTAATTTTGTTCCTCTCCACAGATGCTGTCAGACCTGCTGTGTTTCTCCAGGTATTTTTATTTTTGTTATGGTAATAAACAATGCCCTCTGTGCTATGTGACCACCCCCCCCCCCCCCCCCCCGCCCCGCTGCAATGCTAAGTTGTGCAGTTCGCAGCTGACCACCACAACACGCGAGACCCTCAAAGGGGCATACTGAATAGCTCCACCAATTCATTGCAAGCATATGAATTGCATCTTCAAGAGGCCAACAGCCTGCTCAGTGGCCGCTCTATTTTACCTGTGATAAGTGTTGTACTTCTCTTCCCTCACCAGCATGAGTAGACATGCCTTTAGTGGGTAGCCATGTTTTCTTCGTGCCTTAGCATATCCAGGGAGCTGGAAAAACTGTGCAACTGAGGACTGCCTTAGCATGTAAGGGTCATGGTTGCTTCCTGGGAACCATGCACACACCTAAAGGATCTACTTTCAATGGTCACAGACCAGATGGGCATTGATGGAATAGAAGCTCTTCCTGTTGATGGATGTCACTAGATGGCCCATGGGAGCCCTGATGGTCACATGCATGAACTCAATAACATCTTGCACCTAGGAGAATCCAGCGATGGACCTGAAGCCAATGAACCTTTCACCTGACTTTCCGGATTGGTGCGATTGTGCACACTGTCATCAGGGCTCTTGAACATGAAATTGGTCACCTCTTTGATGCACCAATGGGCTACAGACTGGGACATTCTACATGTGTTCCAAGTGGATACCTGGAAAGAGCCAGAAATCTTAGAAGCTGAAGTGGACAGCGGTTACTTTTTGAATATAATAAAAGGGTCATGACATTGTGGAAACTTTGTATGGATACAGGGAAAAGCTAAGTTTACAATTACTATTTAACATTATTCATAAGGCTAACATAATCTAAGTTCTGCAAATGAGTTAACAGAGGCCTGAACTTTACCCTTGGTGGGCGATCGGTGGGCCCATGACCAGTCAGGAAACAGGCAATCGGCCCCCAACTGCGATTTCACGCTGCCTGGCCAATTAAGGCCCACCCAATGTGAAACACGTCTTCCCAATGGTCAAGAAGGGCTGGATGGGGGTGGGGGCCTGCTGGCCACTGAGTCCAATGGCGACCCAGCAAGCAGTTTAAAAGCGGCACAAGCAGCTCCTTGAAGGCTGCCAGGGAAGAACATATTTGCTTTAGTCTGAAGACCGAAGTTATAGCCTCAAGTGTGGCTGGAGACACCAGACAGGAGGCAGGTCATGTGGGCACACGGCCCCCTGGTTTTCAGGTGAGTGCCTCGCGGTCCTCCAAGAGGAGGTGGCTACCAGAAGGGACACCCTTGTCCCCAGAGATGGAAGGAGGAGGCCACCACATCTAACAAAAAGAACTTGGGAGGAGGTGGCAGCACATGTCAGCAATCATGACATTGTGTGGTGTACATGGGTGCAGTGCCGCAAAATGTTTAACGACCTGCTGCGCTCGGGGAGGGTGAGTGCCGTATTGGCATGGATCATTGTTAAGGTCTGGCCATCCGTGCCTCCTCTCCACCCACCGTGGAGCTCAGGGGTATTAGAGTCTGAGTGCCAACTGTCAATGATACCGGAGCTGGCCAATGAGGTGATCCTTGGCTGCTTGGACTGAGTGCCTTGTGGCTCAAGGGCCATGACTCGGATGTGCCCTGCGAGCTGTTCCTCAGGTGAAGTTGGCCAGGCTGCAATGGTGGTGCAGGTAGAGACTGGACTAATCCATGGTCCTCTGTCCCTTCAGGAGAAGATGACCCATAACAACATTGAAAGGTTGCAGACTGGCAGAGGCTCCTCACACACACTAATCCTATCCAGAAGCAGGATGCCTTGGAGCTGGAGAGGTGCCATGCACCTTAGTCAGCCGGCCACGGAGTGGTTGGGTTATCAGACGAAGATTAGAGTGCAGTGCACAGAGGTGAGAGTTTCAGATTGTGCAAACATTCTTGTTTTGTATCATCATTGATGCGAGCCTCAAAACTGGATCCCCCATTGATCATTGAAAGACAATGGCACCATGATATAGATCTCCATTGTCTCATCAGCATGCCTGGCATGCACAGTGACAGTGTGATGATTTAAACTTATGACATGTTGTTGTTCTCCCTTAGATTCACCAGCATGCAACCAGTCGCAGGACCCCGAAGAGCCACCCCTGACACCAGAGGACCGCCAGGCTTCACATGCACCTGTGCCACAACAGCTCTCCGAACTAGGCACCAGTGCAGCTACTAGCACCTCAGTGGGCATTAGATCTCCAGTTAAAATGTTGGAGCATAATGGTGAGGGCACTTCATGCTCGTTTGAGGTGCAGGCAGAGGCAGAGAGTGCCCAGGACATCAGAAGTTGGCGGACTACTGGAGATCAGGACGATGCTGAGTCAAAGGCAGATAGTGAGCCTCCGGAGCCGTCCATTAGGTGGCAGATGCTGGATGTCCAGTGGGATGTGCGGGAGGATTTGGCAGAGACCCTGCATGCCATGGTCTCTGTCGTGGAGGAGTCCATGCATAGCATAGGCACTACATTGACTGTCATGGCTGAGCGCACTGCCTCCTCATTGAGAAAGTGGCGACTGTCATGGAGAAGCAGCTCCAGGGACAGAATCGGGATTCCTTTTATTTGGACCTGCAAGCTCTCACACAGGCAATGACCTCAGGTGGTCAGTGTCCGTGTGGGAAATGGATGAGGCACCCAGTATCCCAGGTAGGTGACTGTCCATCAATGGCAAGCAAGGAGGTCCAGAATGAGTTGCTTGTTCTCTCTGCAGGTTCCTCTCAGGGCGCCCTGGATGCCGGCAGCAGGTCCTCCACCCCTCTGCCAGTGACCATGGCACCTGATGAGGCTGTAATGACTGGGGAGAAGCCAGCCATGGCACTGTCCACTCCCTCCCAGGTGGGGCCAGCACAGGTTCCACTGGCCAAAGGACGACTGCCAAGGTCATCAAGGCCAACAAGGCACCAGAGTGAACAGGCTGTCTCCAATGCTGCTGCTAGCGAGGTGAAGGGTTGTGCAGGGGCACCAAACGTAAGTTTGAGGCACCATGAGCACAAGGGCAACTGGGCACATGTGATGTTCTGTTGTGTAATGTTTTTGTTTATGTTTATTGATTTGGGAATGAGGACCAGAGAAGATTATGTTGGTTTGATTAGATTGTCAAAATGGGATAAAATTTGTTTTTGTCGTAATGGCCTGAGTATACTTCACCTTTTGTAATAATTATAGTCTTCAGAAACGTAGGATTGTAGCTTTAAGAATAATCCTGTGTTGTAAGATCACATGACCTGTATAAACCAATGAGTAAGCAGCATGGGGAGCCTCCAGGAGAGAGTTCTTCCTTGGTTATGGAGTTAGATTCGCACATGTAGCTGCTGCTGCTGTCTTACAAATAAAGTTAAATGTGTCCACCAAAAAAAAGTTGCCTAGAAGATCAATTCTATAACAAACTGAGGCAATGAGGATGAATCGAATCTGGTGCTATAACTCGCTGAGAGATTGTGAGTATGTAGGATAATTAAAAAGAAAGGAAGATATACTCATTCTAGATGCCATGGTTTGGCAGAATTGATCCCTTTGAACTAGCCACAGACTGGTCTCAATATATAGAACATCTTCCGTTCTTCTTTCAAGCCAACAAAATCGTGGGGGAGGAAGAGTGGAGAGCGATTCTCCTGAGTATTTGTGGGAGAAAAACCTACAGATTAACTCGGAGCTTGACGGCTGCCAGTGCCCTGATTCAAAACCCTTCAGTGAATTAGTAGACCTCGTTAAGGGACATTTCTAACCCAAGCCCTCGGTCACAATGCAGAGGTTCAGGTTCAATTCATGGAACAGAGCCCAGGGAGAGACCATTGCTACCTATGTGGTGAAATTATGTGAAACGACAATATTGTGAAACCCTGGATGACATGCTGAGGGATCGTTTGGTATGTGGCATGCAGGAGGATGCTATTCAATGAATATTGCTGGCTGAAGCAGAACTTGATTTTAAGAAATCTTCAGAAATAGTGCTTGTGATGGAAAGCGCTGTAAAAGATTCACATGCAGTTCAAGGGGTGAAAAATGGCATCGTTCTCCTGGTTGGGCAGGACCAATCAGCCAAAAGTGGCGCGAAAAGCCGGGACTCCACTGCACAGCAGGAAATGGCCTCCGCTAACTGAAAACCTAGATGAAACAGCTAGCAGCAAAGTCGAAAACTAAAATTTATTAATGTGGAAACAATCATACTCCTAATGATTAGCAATTTAAAAAAGGTGGACTGTTATTTTTGTCACAGAAGTGGACAAATATTGAAACATTGCAAAATGAGATTTAAGCAGCCTTCCAGGCAACTTTCGAAGTCCACTGAAGTATATAGTGTAGAAGAGCCAGAAACAATCAATTCTGACATTTATGCAACATGAAAGTTGGGAAGACAGAGCCAATTATTGTCACAGTGCAAGTGAATGGTAAACCCTTAAAAATGAAAATAGACACGGGCACTTCTACAGATATTTAAATGAAGGTGGTCAACAATTAAATTTGAAACAAAATACTGCCATGTTAAAAATGTACACAGGTAAAGAAATCCAAGTAAAAGGTATCACCGGAGTAACAGTTCATTACAGACATCAATTGGCACAGCTACCAGTGATGGTCATAGAAGGTGAAGAGCCAAACCTTCTAGGTCGCGATTGGTTGAAAGAGATTAAATTAAACTGGTCCGAAATCTTCCAGTTGTATGCAGGGGGCTGACAGAGCTGCTAAAAAAAATGACATTCTTCAAGGATGAACTTGGAAAAATCCAAGGCCCACAGACCAAGGTTCTCGCTTCTCGATAGCAAGACTGATACCATACACCCTGAGAGAGAAGGTTGACGCTGTGTTGAAGCGGTAGAGAGGCTGAGTGTCATGAAAGCGGGTCAGTTCTCAGAGTGCGCAGCACCCATAGCCCCTATCCTTAAACCAGACCACAACATCCGGATCTTTGGGGACTATAAATTAATGGTCAACAAAGCAGCCAAAATGGACAGGTACCCTATTGCCAAGATTAAATACCTCTATGCCAAACTAGCAGGGGGGACAATGAATACAAAGTTTGGCATGAGTCACGCGTATCAGCAGCTGGAGCTGAATGATGCCTCCCGAGAATTTGTGACCATAAATACCCACAAAGGGTTATATCAACATACACACCTGCCCTTGGGTGTTTCTTTGGCTTGTGCCATTTTTCAGAGCACGATGGAGAGCTTGCCGCAAGGACTACCTCAAGATGTGGTCTGCCTGGATGAGGTACCAATAACTGGATTTACAGAAAAGGAACATTTGGCTAATCTAGAGCAAGTCCTGAAACGATTTCTAGAAGCAGGAGTGCACCTAAGGAATGAAAAATGCACTTTTTAGACAAATGAAGTCATTTATTCAGGTAGATGCCCAAGGGTTACACCTGTTGATGAGAAAGTTAAAGGAATCAGAGAGGCACCTGCACCTAAGAACATCTCTGAACTTAAACCATTTTTAGGGGTGGTAAATTATTATAGCCGATTTCTACCAAATTTATTAATGGTTCTAGTCCCTCTACATTCACTGCTTCTTATGACACAGCAGTTGGTAAAGGCTGTTTTTTAAAATCCCAGAGGGAAACTTTAAACAACTGTCATAACCTATATTTTCAAATGGTAAGTTTTGAGTTGCAGCTCTAAATTCAGGAATAAGACCACCAGTTCTTGAGAGGTTTTTATATCAAACTACATGAGACATTTATTAATTTTCTCAAGTTAAACATATATACATGGCAACAAATTACTACTATCATAACTTTTTAAAAAATTCCCAAAATAATCTCCACTAAGGCAACAACGACCAATAAACTTAACCAGACACCAGGCAAAGCATTTTCACCTTACAAATTCAAGATGAGGTTCTTTTGCAGACAGTTGTAGGCTTGATGTTACATTCCTCTACCCTGTACGCATAATACTACTTGCTGTTATACCCAGCACTTCTCTTTGAATGTAAATTCTCATTGTATCTCCAGGCCCTTTGAACTACAACTTTTCTAACAATAAAAACCCTTTCATCGTACCAATTTTATTAGTAATATAAACATATTTCTTGGTAATTTCTAGCTAGTACAAGATTTCACCATCCTTCTTGAAAGCTCCATTCAACAAAATGCAAATGTACTCTACATTACTGTTTACATCTTAAAACTACTATACAATCAAAGCACCCAGACTAGCTGACTTTAATCCAATTAAACCACACACAGACACACCCACAGACTAAACCTCTATTTTAAAAAAATAATTTCCAATAACATTATATACATTAATAGCTTCATGGCACTGCAACCCCAAGAACATGTGTTCATTACAGTCAAACAGCTCTTGCACTTTTCAAATGTGTTAGTGCATTATTACCTGACAAATGAATTAGTGCTAACTTGCAATGTATCCCCCTATGGAGTGGGAGCAGGACTATCTTACAAGATGGACGATGGTACAATAGGCCATGTATCCATGACTCTTACCACAGCTAAGAAAGGATATTCTCAGTTCGAAAAGGAAGGTCTGCTGATTACTTCTGGTGTAAGAAATTTTCACCAATATGTGCACAGGCGACATTTCACGATAGTATCAGACCACAAACCAGTTTTGGGTCTGTTTAGCGAGGAAAAGGCTGTACCTCCCATAGCTTCTGCATGAATACAAAGATGGGCCCTAATTTTGGCAGCATATGAATACATCTTTGTACATAGACCAGGGATTCATTTAGGAAATGCTGATGCCCGAAGTCGCCTTCCTTTGCAACACAACAATGACCATGTCCCAATTCCCCAAGAACTCGTATTAGTGATGAATTTCCTGGATTTCTCATCAATCTGTGCCAGGCAAATAAACTGGACGAATCATGATCCAGTCCTGTCTTGAGTGAGAGACCAAGTGTTTCATGGTTGGTCCCAGGAACCAGTGTCTGATGTATTGAAACATTTTTCAACGGAAGGCACAAGATGAGCAGTCAAGATAGTATTCTATTTTGGGGTACACGAGTAGTAGTTCCTTCACGAGGAACGGAACCACTCTTCATAGAGCTAGACAGTGCCCATACAGGAATCTCACGTATGAAGACGATAACATGAAGTTATCTTTGGTGGCTGGGGATGATCAGCGATATTGAAAAGGTGGTAAAAATCTGTGTGCAAGGTCAACAGTTGCAAAAGTTGCCGGTGGCAGCCCCATTCCACCCATGGGAGTGGCCTTGTAGACCCTGGGTGAGATTGCAAATAGATTACGTTGGTCCTTTCCTTGGAACCATGTTTTTACTGATTATAGATGCTCATTCCATGTGGCTAGATGTTTGCGAGGTGAAGTTGCAAATGGCAGTTGCTACTGTAGAAAAACTACGCCAAAGCTTCGCCATCCATGGATAGCCAGAGGTAATTGTCTCAGATAATGGTACTACATATACAAGTGCTGAATTTCAACGATTTGTCAGCCTCAGTGGGATCAACCACATAAAGACTGCATCGTACCATCCATCATCTAACGGACTGGTGGAAAGAGCAGTGCAAGCTTCTAAGGCAGGAATGAAAAAACTAACAGGTGAATCATTGGAAACTAGACTTGCTTTTTTCCTGTTTCACTACAGAACAACCCACTACACTACGACAGAGGCAACACCTGTATAATTATTAATGAGGCGCCATCTTCGACCAAGGCTAAGTCTGATACCTCCCAATTTGGAGGGGAAGGTGGAGAAAAGTCAAGGGAACCAAAAAGCAACTCATGATTTGCAAACACGAGTGACAATTTACTGATGGAGAAGCAGTGTATGCAAGGAATTTCGGTGGAGGACCGAAGTGGTTACCTGGTAAAGTAAGCTCTGTGACCGGACCATTGTCATACTACATGAGAGTGGTTGGCCGGAGCACCCATAAGCATGTGGATCATTTAAGAAAAAGGGCGATACCCCAACAAAATGATGTTCCACCTGCAACCATTGCTGAACTTGTAGTTCCCATTGAAGTTGCTCAACCAAGGACAGACATGCCCAATGTCTCTGTTAGAGTGGAAGGCCATAAGACCATAAGACCATAAGACATAGGAGCAGAAATTAGGCCATTCGGCCCATCGAGTCTGCTCCGCCATTCAATCATGGCTGATAAGTTTCTCAACCCCATTCTCCCGCCTTCTCCCCAGTACCTTTGATCCCCTTACCAATCAAGAACCTATCTATCTCGGTCTTAAATACACTTAATGACCTGGCCTCCACAGCCTTCTCTCCTACTAATGGAAACATCTTCCCCACGTCCACTCTATCCAGGCCTTTCAATATTCTGTAAGTTTCAATCAGATCCCCCCTCATCCTTCTAAACTCCATCAAGTATAGACCCAGAGTCCTCAAATGTTCCTCATATGTTAAGCCTTTCATTCCTGGGATCATTCTCGTGAACCTCCTCTGGACCCTCTCCAGGGCCAGCACACCCTTCCTGAGATACGGGGCCCAAAATTGCTCACAATATTCTAAATGTGGTCTGACCAGAGCCTTATAAAGCCTCAGCAGCACATCCCTGCTTTTATATTCTAGTCCTCTCAAAATAAATTCCAGCATTGCATTTGCCTTCCTAACTACCAACTCAACCTGCAAGTTAACCTTAAGAGAATCCTGGACTAGGACTCCCAAGTCCCTTTGCACTCCAGATTTCTGAATTCTCTCCCCATTTAGAAAATAGTCTATGCCTCTATTCTTCCTACCAAAGTGCATGACCTCACACTTTCCCATGTTGTATTCCATCTGCCACTTCTTTGCCCATTCTCCTAACCTGTCCAAATCCTTCTGCAGCCTCCCCGCCTCCTCAATACTACCTGTCCCTCCGCCTATTTTTGTATCATCTGCAAACTTAGCCAGGATGCTCTCGGTTCCTTCATCTTGATCGTAATGTATAAAGTGAAAAGTTGTGGTCCCAACACTAATCCTTGCGGAACTCCACTAGTCACCGGCCGCCATCCTGAGAAGGACCCCCTTATCCCCACTCTCTGCCTCCTGCCAGACAGCCAAACTTTTATCCATGCTAATACCTTGCCTCTAACGCCATGGGCTCTTATCTTACTACGCAGCCTCCTGTGCGGCACCTTGTCAAAGGCCTTCTAGAAGTCCAAGTGGATAACATCCATTGGCTCTCCTTTGTCTAACCTACTTGTTACCTCCTCAAAGAGTTCTAACAGATTTGTCAGGCATGACCTCCCCTTGATGAAACCATGCTGACTTTGCCCGATTTTACCATGCACTTCCAAGTATTCTGAAATCTCATCCTTAATAATGGACTCTAAAATCTTACCAACGACCGATGTCAGGCTAATCGGCCTGTAATTTCCCGCCTTTTGCCTCACTCCCTTCTTAAACAGGGGGGTTACATTAGCGATTTTCCAGTCCTCTGGGACCCTCCCTGACTCCAGTGATTCCTGAAAGATCACCACTAACGCCTCCATTATCTCTTCAGCTATCTCCTTCTGAACTCTGGGGTGTAATCCATCAGGTCCAGGTGATTTATCCACCTTCAGACCTTTCAGTTTTCCTAGCACCTTCTCCTTGGTAATGGCCACCATACTTACCTCTGCCCCCCGACTCTCTTGAACTTTGGGGATGTCACCCGTGTCTTCCACTGTGAAGACTGATACAAAGTACCTATTCAGTTCCTCCACCATTTCTTTGTTCCCCACTAGTACTTCTCCAGCGTCATTTTCCAGCGGCCCAATGTCCATTTTTGCCTCTCTCTTATCCTTTATATATCTAAAAAAATCCTTGCAATCTTCTTTTATATTACTGGCTAGTTTACCCTCATATTTAACCTTCTCCCTCCTTATTTCTTTTTTAGTTGTCCTCTGTTGGTCTTTGTAGGCTTCCCAATCCCCTGGTTTCCCACTGCTCTTCGCCGCATTGTATGCTTTCTCTTTAGCTTTTATGCTGTCCCTGACTTCCCTTGTCAGCTATGGTTGCCTCGTCCTCCCTTTAGTATGCTTCTTCTTCCTAGGGGTGAATTTTTGCTGTGTCTCCCAAATTACTCCCAGAAACTCCTGCCATTGCTGTTCCACTGTCTTTCCTGCTAGGCTCATTTCCCAGTCAATTCTGGCCAGCTCCTCCCTCATGCCTATGTAGTTGCCTTTAATCAACTGTAATACCGTTACATCTGATTCCAGCTTTTTCCTCTCAAATTGCAGGGTAAATTCTATCATATTATGGTCACTTCCTCCTAAGGGTTCCTTCACCTTAAGCTCCCTTATCAAGTCTGGCTCATTATACATCACTAAATCTAGAATTGCCTGTTCCCTAGTGGGCTCCACCACAAGCTGCTCCAAAAAGCCATCTCGTAGTCATTCCACAAATTCCTTTTCTTGGGATCCACTACCAACCTGATTTTCCCAGTCTACCTGCATATTGAAATCCCCCATGATCACTGTAACCTTGCCTTTCTTACACACCTTTTCTATCTCCTGGTGTATCTTGTGCCCCACATCCTGACTACTGTTCGGAGGCCTGTACATAATTCTCATTAAGGTTTTTTAACCTTTGCGATTCCTCAACTCTACCCACACAGATTCTACATCATTTGACCCTACCTCATTTCTTGTACTCGATTTAATTTCATTTCTTACTAACAAAGCAACCCCACCCCTTCTGCCAACCTGCCTATCTTTTTGATAGGTGTATATCCTTGGATATTTAGCTCCCAGTCCTGATCCCCTTGCAGCCATGTCTCCGTAATGCCCACATCATACCTGCCAATTTCAATCTGCACCACAAGCTCATTTACCTTATTTCATATACTGCGTGCATTCAGATCCAACACCTTCAGTCCTATATTTCC
This sequence comes from Carcharodon carcharias, assembly GCF_017639515.1. Taxonomy (NCBI): domain Eukaryota; kingdom Metazoa; phylum Chordata; class Chondrichthyes; order Lamniformes; family Lamnidae; genus Carcharodon; species Carcharodon carcharias. The sequence continues at coordinate 139,304,047 of NC_054468.1, read as the reverse complement.
CGTCCCCTTTCTCATTGTCATCCCTTTATCTGATGTGCTTGAAGTTAGATTCCTAGCCCTTTCCAAACACTCTGTCCTATTTTGTGTTCTGGAGACTTTAATAACCTCTCCTGGGCTCCCCTTTCTTTTCAGTTTTTTCATAATTTTCCATGAAGTTGAATCCACCCCCGCCACACTCTAACCTGCTGCTTTGTTTCCCATTAGTCATGCTTCTTGGAGTTTTTCCCCTTCCCTTTCCACCACTGCCCCCCCCCAATTTTCTAGTTTAAAGTCCTGCTGACCATCCTTTTTACCCTTTTTGCTAGAACATTGGTCCCAGTTTGGTTCAGGTGGAGACCGTCCCAACGGTACAGATCCCTCCTGTTCCAATACTGATGCCAGTGCCCCATGAAATGGAACTCCTCTTTCCTGCACCACTCCTTTAGCCATGTGTTTACTTCCCTTATTCTCATGTCCCTATGCCAATTTGCACGTGGCTCAGATAGTAATCCGGAAATTATAACCCTTGAGAACCTGTTCTTTAATTTAGTTCCTCAAACAGGTCCTCTTTCCTAGTCTTACCTATGTTATTTGTCCCGACGTGGACCACAACAACTGGATCCTCCCCCTCCCTCTCCAATATCCTTTCAAGCCAGTCAGAGATGTCCCTCACCCTGGCACCGGGCAGGCAACATACCATGCGGGACTCTCGATCCTGCTTACAAAGGAAGCTATCGATTCCCCTAATTATAGAATCCCCTACAACTACCACTTGTCTTTTTGCTCCCCCCTCTTGAATGGCCTCCTGTGCCATGGTGCCGTGGTCAGTTGGCTCATCATCCCTACAGCCCTCTTCCTCATCCACTTAGAGAGCAAGTACCTCGTACCTGTTGGACAAGGTCAAGAGCTGCGGCTTCTCTGTTCCTGAACACAGGATCCCTCTACCTGCCTCACTTGCAGTCACACTCTGCTGACCCTGACCACTTGCCGGACTTGAGGTACTTAATCTACCATGTGTGACCACCTCCTGATACAAAGCGTCCAAGTAACTCTCCCCTTCCCGGATGTGCCGTAGCGTCCGGAGCTCAGACTCCAGCTCATCAATTCTGAGGCGGAGTTCCTCCAGCAACCAACACTTGCTGTAGATGTGGTCACTGCAGCTCGCAATGGGATCTACCAGCTCCCACATCATACAGCTACAGCACATCACCTGCCCAGCCATCTCTACTTAGATAATTAATTTATTAATTAGCTTTGCAGTGTTTTTTTTTCAAATTTGGTGCAGATTTCCTACCAACCAATCAGGTCACAGCTTTCCTGTGACATCACTTTTTCAGTTTTGGCTTCAGTTACTCTGTGCCCTGAGGTTACCGCTCTGGTGCTCCTCCTCCGAGTCTGCTCCCTAGAGACAAGACCGCGAATCCCCAAGATATGCTAGATTTATACTCACCGCACCGGTGCTCCTCCCCCCGAGTCTGCTCCCTGGAGACAAGTCCGCGAATCCCCAAGGTATGCCAGATTTATATTCACCGCGCCAGTGCTTCTCCCTGGAGACAAGACCAAGAATCCCCGAGGTAAGCTAGATTTATATTCATCGCTCCGGTGCTCCACCCTCCAAGTCTGTTCCCAGGATTACTCACCAATCAGCTGCTTTTTCTTTAAATCCACTTTCAGAAGAGTGCTCCTCGCAGGTCTGGTGCACTCCTGAAGGCACTGCCTCTTCCTTTTTCTCTTTTTTTTCGGTTTGAGGGGGAGGGAGGGATGGAAACACTACTGCAATGTAACGTTTGGGGCTATTCCATTCTTTGACAGTGGGTCCTCCTCGATTCCCTCCTGAGTCGCGGTGGCTGCGATGACTTCTCCCAGAACGCTTCAGTCACTTCTCACCAGCGCCCTATGTTGGATGCCCTTCCTCCTGTTGAGTGCAAGAGTCCTTCCCCTCCGTTCCCTTCTGTGTCGCAGTGGCTGCGGTCACTTCTCCCAGAATGCTTCAGTCACTTCTCACCAGTGCCCTCTGTTGGATGCCCTTCTTCCTGTTGAGTGCAAGAGTCCTTCTTCTCGGTTCCCTCCTGAGTCGCGGTGGCTGGAATGACTTCTCCCAGAATGCTTCAGTCACTTCTCACCATTTGCCTCTGTTGGAACCCCTTGTGGTTTCAATACATCTCTGCATATAGATGCGACACCCTCAAAGCAATGTGTGTGCAGTCAATGACACCCTGCACTATTGGAAAGCCCATTACCTTGTGAAGCCATGTGCACACCCCACATTCTTCTCTCAGGATAAGAGAATGCAATGTATTCCATCTCCTGTGTTTCAGTGCAAAACTGACCTCTTGTATGCAGCAGTGGATAGTGAACTGCGAGATGTTGGGGATGTTGTTTGCCACAGTCCGGAAGGACCCTGGAAGAAGTGAAGAAGTTCATGGCAATGGTCACCTTTACAGCCACTGGCAGTGCTAGTATTCACCCTACTCTGAGGCTGCAGGTCTACCTGCTACAGGTGGCAGATTTCAGTAAGCATTTCCTCTGGGATTGTTCCTTTGTTGAGGTTAAGATAAGAACCTGGGTGGATATGGCCTCCTGCTGAAAGCCCGTCTCCCACCCGCCCCCCCGCCTTCCTTCCTCTTTGAGCAGCTTGTTCTCCTCTATTATAATGAAGAAGAGTGACATGGATTTGAAACGTTAACTCTGTTTCTTTCTCCACAGACGCTGCCAGACCTGCTGAGCTTTTCCAGCATCTTCTATTTTTACTAATGTTCTCGCCTGTGTTCCCTGTGTTGCTTCTGCACAATTTCCCTATCATACTGCAATCCAAGTGGGATGGTAACTACAAAACCCATAGAGACTAAATTCTTATGAGCAGAACCTTTGAAGTCACAACCAAGGCCTTTACCACGTTCAACATCACTCCTTAAAATAGTTACCAACTTTAAATAAGAATACAAACCACCAAACATCTCCATTAACTCAGAAACATTCAGGAAAAATCAATCTGCAACTAGCCTGAAAGTAAATGGCGATCCCTTTAAATAACAGTGGTGTGGAAGGTGTCCTCCCTGCTGCTGAAAGCATGTGAGGTTAAAAGAGGGTGTTAGCTGAAGTGTCATAGTTGAAAATGGGACTGCATCAATCAATTTTACATACTGGCTGTGATTTTCCGTGCCCGCTGGCGTTGGTGGCATGAGCTCGGTTTCACAACGGCTTGAAACCAGTTTGTGGTCATCCACTCAACCTGCTGACAGCAGGCCATGTTTCCCACTATTAGACATTGGGAACCTCATTGTAATACATCAGCAGATCATTATTAGGCCGGCCCACCAGAATCATCCACCCCTCTGCTGCATCATCCGTTTCCCGCTGATGCGTTTTACAACAGAATATAAAAGGTGTGAATTTGGCAGGCTGCACTTTGAGAGGAACTGGAAGGTGAGTGCACAGTAACATTGCGGAGTGCTTGCTGTTGCGGCGACTTGTGTGGGGGAGACAAGAACTGCCTTGCAGATGAGGTGATTTGTTGGGGGGGGTGGTGGGCAAGGGCAGCCTGCTATTGAGGTGACTTCTGCGGGGTAGTGGGGGGGTGGGGTGCGGGAGTCACGGGCAGCCCTGCCATTGAATATAGTGCACGAGCATCAGGGTCGGGGTGGGGGGGGCCGTGGGCATGTGGGGGGTGGGGGGTGGTAGGGTGGGCAAGGAAAGTGGCCACGTTTTAAGGAAACCTGTATAAAGTGACCATACCTCTGCAGCTGAGATAGTTCAGGTGCAGCCACATTGATATGACTGGAGTCGGGCTTCTAGCTTATATGCCCACTCAAGCAATGCAGAGGCATCAAAGTGCCACCAAGTGGTCCAATGCTTTTTGCCCATCTGGCACAGACTGTGTTATAGAGTTGATTTTCCAGGCAACCTTCTTGTTGGAAACATTGAACTTTATTTACAAGACAGCCATAGCAGCTACATGTGTGTACCTAACTCTATAACTAAAGGAGAACTCTCCCTTAGAGGTTCCCTGCGCTGCTAACTCATTGGTTTACACAGATCATGTGATCTTACAACACAGGATTATTCTTAAAGCTGCAGTCCTATGTTTATCAGGACTATAATTATGACATTCCCCCCCTTTAACTTTTCTGTACATTTTATATTTGCAAGGATATTTATCTCATGACATTACAATATTTACACAGGTCATGTCTTTCAAGTAGTTTCATGATCCATGTGGAACGTCGTAGCTCCATGACTTCCGATTCTTTGACAGGAATCACATTCTCTGGAAAAACATTAACATCAGGTACCTCATTAGGCACATGCAGTTCAGTGTCTTCCACTCCGACAGAGACATCGGGCATATCTATCCTTGGTTGAGCAACTTCAACAGGAACCACAGGTTCAGCAATGGTTACAGGTGGAACATCATTTTGTTGGGGTATCTCCCTTTTTTTTAAATGAACCACATGTTTACGGGAGATCTGGCCCTCCACTTCCACGTGGTATGACAATGGTCCGGTCACAGAGCTTACTTTACCTGGTAACCACTTCGGTCCTCCACTGAAAATCTTTACATACACTGCTTCTCCATCAGTAAATTGTTGCCCAGGACTATGCAAATCATGAGTTGCTTTCTGGTTCCCATAACTTTTCTCCACCTTCCCCTCCAAATTGGGAAGTATTAGGCTTAGTCTTGTTCGAAGAGAGTGCCTCATTAATAATTCTGCAGGTGTTTCTCCTGTTGTAGTGTGGGGGGTTGTTCTGTAGTGAAATAAGAAACAAGCAAGTCTAGTTTCCAATGATTCACCTGTTAACTTTTTCATTCCTGCCTTAAAAGTTTGTAATGCTCTTTCTGCCAGTCCGTTAGTTGATGGATAGTACGATGCAGTCTTCATGTGGCTGATACCATTGAGGCAGCCAAATTGTTGAAATTCAGCACTTGTAAATGTAGTACCATTATCTGAGACAATTACCTCTGGCAATCCATGGATGGCGAAGCTTTGGCGTAGTTTTTCTATACTAGCAACTGACATTGGCAACTTTATCTCAAAAATGTCTACTTGGAATGAGCATCTATAATCAGTAGAAACATGGTTCCAAGGAAAGGATCGACATAACCTATGTGTAATCTCACCCAGGGTCGACCAGGCCACTCCCATGAGTAGAATGGGGCTGCTACCGACAACTTTTGTAGCTGTTGACCTTGCACATAGCGTTTTACCACCTTTTCAATATTGCCATCCATCCCTGGCCACCAAAGATAACTTTGCGCTATTGTCTTCATTCGTGAGATTCCTGGATGAAATGCTCACCTTGTGTCTTCAGTTGAAAAATGGTTTCAATACATCAGAGACTGATTCCTGGGAACAACCAACAGGGCTGGATCACAGTTTGTCCAGTTTCTTATCTGCCTGACACAGACTGGTGAGGAATCCAGGAAATTCATCACTCTTGGGGAATTGGGACATGGTTGTTGTGCTGGTGCAAATGAAGGCAACTTAGGGCGTCGGCATTTTTTTATTATTCGTTCAAGGGATGTGGATGTCATTGGCTCGGCCAGCATTTGTTGCCCATCCCTTCCCTTGTTCAGGCAGCCTTAATCCACATTATTGTGGATTTGGAGTCACATGTAGGCCAGGTAAGGACAGCAGATTTCCTCCCCTGAAGGACATTAGTGAACTGGATGGGTTTTTACAACAATCAACAATGGTTCCATAGTCACCATTAGACTTTCAATTCCAGATTTTTATTGAATTCAAATTCCACTATCTGCAGTGATGGGATTCAAACCTGGGTCCCCAGAGCATTATCCTGGGTCTCTGGATTACAAGTCCAGTGACAATACCACTATGCCTCCCCTTGCTATATGAATTCCTGGTCTATGTACAAAGGTGTATTCATATGCCACCAAAATTAGGTCCCATCTTTGTAGTCATGCAGAAGCTATGGGAAGTATAGCCTTTTCCTCACTAAACAGACCCAAAAATGGTTTGTGGTCTTTTACTATCGTGAAATGTTGCCCATGCATGTGTTGGTGGAAATATTTTACACCAAAAATAATCAACAGACCTTCCTTTTTCATCTGAGAATATCCTTTTTAAAGTTGTGGTAAGTGTCTTGGATACATAGCCTATCGGCTTCTCTGTGCCGTTGTCAATCTTGTGAAATAGTACCGCTCCTGTTCCATTGAGGGACACATCTTAGGCTAGCACCAATTCCTTTGTCAAGTCATAGCGCACTGGCAAATTTGAAGAGTGCAAGAGCTGTTTTACTTGTATGAAGGCTTCTTCTTGAGGTGACTCCCAAGCCCAGTGCTGGTTTTTCTTTAGCAGTGAATGTAGAGGGGCTAGAACCATTGATAAATTTGGTAGAAAACAAATGTGATAATTTACCATCCCTAAAAATGATTTAAGTTCAGAGATGTTCTTAGATACAGAAACATTTCTGATTGCTTTAACCTTCTTTTCCACAGGGTGTAACCCTTGGGCATCTATCCAATGGCACAATTAGATGACTTCATTTGCCTGAAAAGTGCATTTTTTGTTCTTTAGGCGCACTCCTGCTTCTAGAAATCATTTCAGGACTTCCTCTAGATTAGCCAAGTGGTCCGTTTCCGTGAATCCATTATTAGTACATCGTCCAGATAGACCACAACTTGAGGTAGTCCTTGTAGCAAGCTCTCCATCGTTCTCTGAAAAATGGCAAAGGCCGAGGAAACATCAAAGGGCAGGCGTGTATATTGATATAACCCTTTGTGGGTATTTATGGTCACAAATTCTCGGAAGGCATCATCCAGCTCCAGTTACTGATATTCGTGACTGATGTCAAGCTTTGTATATGTTGTCCCTCCTGTTAGTTTGGCATAGAGGTATTTGATCTTGGGAATAGGGTACGTGTCCAGTTTGGCTGCTTTGTTGACCATTACGTTATAGTCCCCACAGATCTGGACTGTCTGGTCTGGCTTAAGGACAGGGACTACGGGTGCTGCCCACTTTGAGAACTGAACTGCTTTTATGATGCCCAATCTCTCTCATCAGTTCAACTCAGTGTCAACCTTCTCTCTCAGGGCGCATGGCACCGGTCTTGCTATCGAGAAGCAAGGGGTTGCTGCTGGGTCCACGTAAACCTTGGTCCGTAGGCCTTAGATGTTTCCCAGTTCATCCTTGAAGACAGTATCATATCTTATTTAGCAGCTCTGGCAGCCCCCTGCGTGCAACTGGAAGATTTCGGACCAGTTTAATTTAATCTCTTTCAATCAATCATGACCTAGAAGGCTTGGCCTTTCATCTTCCACCACCATCACTGGTAGCTGTGCAGACTGATGTCAATAATAAACAGTTACTTTGGTGACACCTTTTACCTGAATTTCTTCACCTGTGCATGTTTTCAACTTGGCAGATGTTTGTTCCAAATTTAATTGTTGAGCACCTTTAGTTAAATGTCTGAAAGTGTGTTCTCCTATTACAGTGGTGGAAGCACTCATGTCTACTTCCTTTTTTAAGGGTTTACCATTCACTTGCACTGTGACAATAATTGGCTCTGTCTTCACAACTTTCATGTTGAATAATGAATAAATGTCAGAATTGGTTGTTTCTGGCCCTTCTACACTATGTACTTCATTGGGCTTTGATTGTTGCTGGAAGCCTGTTTAAATCTCACTTTGCAATGTTTTAATATGTGTCCATTTCTGTGACAAAAATAACACTCCACCTTTGCAAATTGCCAATTGTTAGGAGTATGATTGTTTCCACGTTGATAAAATTTAGTTTTTGACTTTGCTGCTAGCTGTTTCATCCAAATTTTTGGTTAGCGGGGGGCTGTTTCCTGTTTCATGGTGGAGTCCTGGCTTTTTGAGCTACTTTCGGCTGACTGTTCCCACCCAACTAGGAGAACAGCGCCATTTTGTGACCCTTTAATCGCTTGTGAATTTCTTATAGTACTTTTCATCGCAAGCACTTTTTCTAACGCTTTCTTAAAATCAAGATCCACTTCAGCCGGCAATCTTCACTGAATAGCATCATCTTGCATGCCACAGACCAAACGATCCCTGAGCATGTCATTCAGGGTTTCACCAAAATCACAATATTCCATTATTGTTTTAATTTCACCACATAGGTAACAATGGTCTTCCCTGGGGCTCTATTCCTGAACCTCTACATTGTGACTGTGAGCTTGGGTTGAAAATGTCCCTTAACGAGGTCTACTAATTCACTGAAGGTCCTCAAATCAGGGGTACGGGAGGCCATCAAGTTTTGAATTAAACTGTAGGTCTTGCTCCCACAAATATTCAGGAGAATCACTCTCCTCTTTTTCTGCCCCGTGATTTTGTTGGCTTGAAAGTAGAATGAAAGATGTTTTATATACTGAGACCAGTCGACTGTGGCCGGCTCAAAGGGATCAATTCTGCCAAACTATGGCATTTCCGATGAGTATATCTTCCTTTCTCTTTAATTGCTTAGATACTCACAATCGATGGATGAGGGACAGCACCGGATCTGATTTATCCTCATCGCCAGTTTGTTATAGAGTTGATCTTCCAGGCAACTTTTCTTGGTGGGCACATTTAATTTTATTTACAAGACAGCAGCAGCAGCTACAGGTGTGCATCTAATTCTACAACTAAAGAACTCTCTCTCTTAGAGGTTCCCCACACCACTAACTCATTGGTTTACGCAGATCATGTGATCTTACAACACAGGATTATTCTTAAAGCTACAGGCCTACATTTATCAGAACTATAATTACTACAAACTGCAAAGTGATGAGCGTTTTAGTGGACTGCATAAGAGTTGGATGATTGCACATGTTGTATAATCTCTTCACTAAAGCTAGCCATGGAGCAGTCACTGCTGGAGGTGCTCACAGCCCCTTGCAATGTCAGCATCCCAGTTTGGACCAGTCTCCCCCATGGTTCAAGCTAACAGTGCAGCCTTGCAGTGCAGGTTAGGAGAATGCCTGCGTCTGAACTGAGAGCACAGCATGCAGTCCAATCGGCAAAGCTGCTGCCAATTGGTCGGGTGGAGTGGGGCGGAGGGGTGTGGGGTTCCGGACAGCCATGCAGCGCACTAATCTCTGGCCATTTAAGTGGTAGCTAGCACTCTGTCGGAAACATTAAGGGGCCCTCACACTTAACTAGGACAGGTTTGTAGTACACCCATGCTAACGACGTGTCTCTCTCTTTCATCCTGCAAGAGGAGTATATCAGGATCATGGAGCCTAGTGATCTAGCTGTATGCCAGATGGCCTACAGAGAGCAAATATGATGGAGGAGAGAATGACTGAGGCTCCTGGCTGCACAGATGCAGGAGCAGCAACCTCAGGAAGAAGGGGTGTCTGCGGCTCCTGCATACACTGCCAAAGAGCCACAGCAAGCCATCGCTAGTCGGCGCCTAGCAACACCCAGGGTCTATAGATGTCGCCTTTCATTCCTGCAGATGACCGAGAGCCAGTGTCGCCGAAGACTGTGCATGTTGTAGGCAACTACTTTAAGTTTGTGAACTCTGCAAGACATGACTTAAAGCATTTGCAGGGGGTTGAGAAAAACAAGTCTCTGAAAGAAAAAACAGAGCTTGCTGAATAGACATAACGCATAGTGAAGTGAGGCGGGAAATGGGGAAGTAAGCATATTAGAGTCCAGAGGTCCGTAAGGTGAAGGAGTGAAGGACTGCTTTATATACATTAACAATGTAATCGGGACTGGTTGCTTGGAGACCTGAAAGGCCACGAAATGAGATAATGTCTATTTATCTTCCTGAGCAACAATAGCTAAGGGAAATGGCTGCCCTGTGCAGTCGAAACTGAGAGATAAGACCATTGAAAAACAAACAGATGTTTGGACTGGTGAAAGGTCAACCGACTGTGGTGGATGTGGCACACTTGCGACACCTGCCAGTGGTCAACAGAACAATCATCAGGAACTGGACACTGGAGTCGACCTATCAGAGCCTGATCATGCAGGATGCATGTAGAGAACAGGGTATGAGAGAATGTGATAAGCTAGCTAGCTCAGGAACGAAGTAGTCTGATCAATTACTTGGAGACCAGAATGAGGAGAACTGATTGTTCCCTCCGATCTGATTCTTGGATCTTCCAAGCAACCAGCAACCCGGCCCAAGTGAATACATTTGTATATAATTGTGTTAGAGTCATGAAGCACGAAATAAATTTTCTTGGTGTGGACAAACTTGGTAGTTTTGAGTTGTTGATGCCCAGAGTAAACCTAGAAACCAGGGATAGGAACGTTCTACAACATCTAGGGAACTGATCAGTCACATCTGCCAGCTACCACAGTATATGGCATCATGGGGACAAAGAGGGCATCTACTGCCAGTGGCCATGAAAGTGATGGTGGTGCTCAATTTCTATGCCAGTGGCTCCTTTCAGGGCTCCACAGGTGACCTCTGTGGGATCTCACAAATCTCCATCCACAAAGGCATCCATGAGGTCATGGATGCCATCTTTGCGAAGGCACACAACTTCATGAATTTCACCTATGATCAGGACAGCAGGATGCAAGACCGATTGGATCTCAAGTTTCCTACAGGTGCAGGGTGCGATCAACTGCACTCACGTGGTGTTCAGATCTCTGTCATGATACCCGGTGAACTACATCAACTGCAAGGGGTTCTGCTTGCTGAATGCGCAACTGGTGTGTGACCATCAGAAACACACCCTGCAGATGTACGCACAGTTTCCAGGGTGTGTGCACGACTCGTACATCCTCAATCACTCACAGATTCCTGGAGTCTTCCAGGCTCCACAGAAGCTGCAGGGATGGCTCCTCCGGGACAAGGGCTACCCGCAGAGGCCGTGACTGATGACATCCATGCAGCAGCCTCAGACTGTGGCAGAGCGATGGTATATTGATGCTGCAGCTCAGAGGTTGGTGGAGCAAATCATCGGGATGCTGAAGATGAGGTTCCAGTGCCTGGACCAGTCTGGAGGAGCACTGCATTATAGTCCGCAGAGGGTGACGGGGATGAGCGTGAGGAGGTCCTCGAAGGCAACAATGATGGGGATGAAGCCTTCGCACTGGCAAAGTTGGGCAGACATGCTCGGAGGCCTTTATAGCTGCTAGATTTGTGGAGGATGATGATGACATGCAGTGAGGTGACCCATAGATCCTCACAGTGCACCTGTGAATGTTTGACTCCGGTCTGATTTATGGCAGCGTGAATACCCTCTGTGAGAATGCTCCTGTCATGGAACACAGTGGAGGCCCTAATAGTTGCTTGAATGCAGGAGGATGATGACAACATGCAGTGAGGACACTCCATAGATCTTCACATGAGAATGTCTGAGTCCTGTCTGGCCGAGGGCAGCTTGCTTGATCTCTGTGATCAGGGTCATATCATAGAGACACAGCTGTGAAACTTCAGATGCACCTGATCCTTTGTCCGCCTTCAGTACCTGAGCCCTTCAAGAGCACAACATCACTGGTCACAGATGCTGAAGAGATGGGAGTCAGCTTCACCTTAAATGCGCTGAAAGCACGCAGAGAGAATGATGGAACTCTGTGTCGCCTGCCCTCTACATTCTGGCAGCAATGACAAGCACCGCCAAGGTGCACGCATCAGTAATGTGTCCAGGGATTGTGAGGCCGGACCAGCACTTTGGCCTGAAGGCTGCACAAAGCACAGGGAAGAGGCCCTGGACTGAGACACCTGCCTTTACCTTGTGCAGAAAAGTTTCACATCTGAGTGACAAGAACACTGCTAATCAGAACAAGGAGTCATAGGCAGGGAGACATTGTTGAGAGTTTATTGACAATAGTTTACAGTATGTAGAAGTGATTAACACCCGTGCCCAGGCTATGCAACTAATTCTTCTTAACTTTCCTAACCCTGCCGTTACGCTTTGATACTCCCAGGACATCCACAGTGGAGGTGAAGGCAGCCTGCTGACTGTGATGACCTTGGTGAGCTGAGAATTGGAGGGCCCCTGCCTGCTTTCGGGTTCCTGCTGTGTGGCAGACCATGAGGACCTTGATTTCAGGCATTCCTTTACTGGTCTGCGACCTCTCCCTGTTGTTGTGTGCCAGCTTGTCCTGCATGAATATATATGGAGAACATGTAAGCCTGATGATAAGTATGTCTGGCATGTGTGGATGGTGAGTGGTCCCATGTATGAGATGAGGACAATGACGGTGAGTGTGAGAGAGTGAATGGTGATGTCCCTTGAACCGGCAGTGAGTGAGGGCCCTGTGGATGTGATGGGTTTGTAGGTGTGTGAACTGAGGGTGATGAGTAGAGTGACCTACCCTGGCGGAAAGGAGGAGATCATTCATCCTCCTGCGGCACTAGTTGACTGTCCTCTTTTGAAGGGTGTTGGCACTGACCATCACTGCCACCGCCTCCCAAGCCTGGTTGTTCATGCCACTGCCCATCCTGCTGCCAGAGCGGGGGTAGACGACATCCTGGCGGGACACCAAGGCATCCAAAAGGTATTCCAGTGATGCATTGCTGAACCTGGGGGCTTTTGCCTTTCATGAACACCTTCCTTGCAGCAATCGTGGGCTGGAAGCACTGAGACATGTGCACATGGCTGGACTTTAAATATTGCACCTGGCGTGATGAAGCAGCGAGGTGATGGCGGGTGGGTGAATGAGAGCCTGCCCACCATGGAAACAGCATGTTTCCCGGGAATGCATAAATAATATGGCGGGTTTGGGACGATATGGCATGAAAACCCGCCATTGCGGCCGGCAGGTAAAACATCATTTTACCTGTCCATTACTGCACTTAATGCAAATCTGGGACGATTCTGCCCACTGACGGACAGCATGATATGTCTACCTTGCATACAAATGGTGCAAACTCTTAATACTTGGGCTAAGGGCCACATCATAATGTCATTTTCTTCTGGTGCACTTTGCGCCAGAAGAAAGAATGTACAGTGTGGAACAGAATTTTGTCATTTGCCACCAAATGTTTTTACAGTCAGCAGAGAAGAAATTTTCATCCATTTTGTCTAGTCTAAATTCAAATCCAGGTTTGGAGGTGAAAGGGCTGTATGCTAGCCCACTGTACCATCTATTGTCCATAAACATGAGTTTTAAGCTGCATTTAACAATGTGTGCAAACAGCCTAAATGTGATCCCATATTATGGAAATATTTTTTAATTGCACAACATGAGACCCCTTAAGTACTGTAAAATAAAATTGAAATATGGACTTCCATCTGAACTGTTGCTATATCAAAATTATTGAAGCAATGACTGTTTAGATTATTCACACAACCAGGATTTGACACTAGGCAAAGATATCAAATACAAATGACTGTTTCACTGTGATCTTTTTGTGCACATAAATTAGCATATTTTATAAAGCTGGAAGGATTAAAGTGCTACCACACAGATTCATGTGCTGTGTCACAGGTGTTGTTTTAAACTGTGCAACACCCTTAACGTAGGATCTCATTTGAGTAGCTACCATGCAAAAGTTTTCATTTGGCAGAGGACGCAGACATTCATATAAACATTTAAAATGCTCAAGGAGAATGAGTCACATAGAGATTTCATGTTTACCAGTCTGTTTGCTCAAGAAATGTTGACATTGTACGCTGGGATAGATTTTGGATTCAAACTCTATCAGTGTTTTCATTCCCATATCTTTAGAATTATACCAGCATGAAAATCACTTTGGTAAGAGTAGATTTCCATTCTGCTGAACCCTTGGGCTATGCAATTTGACAGCTCTTCTTTATTAATTTCAACTGTTGGAGCTAGTACTGGATTTATTTCAAAAGTAAATAAGTTAATTGGAGTATCTCATAGACAATAATATTTTAAAAATGCAATAGATAAGGGTAAATATTCAAATTAATTTAGAATTTGTTAGCTAGGGAAATCATTTCCTCGACTGCCAGGGAATAGGACAAATATTGAATGTCAGAAAATCTGAAACATTTCTACTACCACCCAAATGTTCCACTGTATATATATCTGTAATTAGTCAGGAAACTGGATAGATACCCTGAGAAAGAAAGTCTTTCACAACCTTAGAACATCCTAAGGCACTTTAGTTGGCAATTTATAGCCAATTAAGTACTTTTTAAAAAAATGTAGTCACTATTCTAATATCGGAAATGCAGCAGCCAATTTGCAGAAAGCATGGCCCCACAAATGCAATGCAAAAATGACCAGATAACCCATTTCAATGACCTTTTTTGAAATATAAATATTGTCCACATCCCAAGCAGAACCCCCTGGCTGTCCTTCAGAGTAGTGCCTTGGGATCTTTCTCTTCCTTTTGCTTAATTTCCACCCAGGGGTTAAAATTGAGCACTAGCTCTTTGCTCCCTTTATGTTGCCCTGAAATTTTTATGGCTCCCCCTTACAGGAGACATGAAAGATTATGCAGAATAGGTTAAGGCTAAACACTGAAATGTTAATAAGGCAGCAGGTAGCATTGAGATAAAAGCAAAAAACTGCGGATGCTGGAAATCCAAAACAAAAACAAAAATACCTGGAAAAACTCAGAAGGTCTGACAGCATCTGCGGAGAGGAACACAGTTAACATTTCGAGTCCGTATGACTCTTCAACAGAACTAAGGAAAAATAGAAAAGAGGTGAAATATAAGCTGGTTTAAAGGGGGGATGGGACAGGTAGAGCTGGATAGAGGGCCAGTGATAGGTGGAGATAACCAAAAGATGTCATAGAAAAAAGGAAAAAGAGGTGTTGAAGGTGATGATATTATATAAGGAATGTGCTAATAGTGACATTAAGGGTAGAAAGCAGGACGAGCAAGATACAGATAGCCCTAGCGGGGGTGGGGTGGGCGGAAGGGATCAAAATAAGCTAAAAGGTAGAGATAAAACAATGGATGGATATACATAGCATTGCCTGGCCCTCCTGCCTTTTTTCCTGTTTGATTGCTAGTTTGATTATTAATGATCTGCCAATTCTGAAGGGCACATATTACAAATGGGCCTTAGGCCCTTGGTAATCCTTTCTCAGATCACAGATTCAGAGACAAGCAGGAAGCAACAGCAAGGTCCTTTTCAGATGTTTTTTTTTTTGCCTGGGAGCATTGAGCCAGAAATTCAAGTGGCAAGGGTAGTACAAATAATAGATCTAAAACAAGGGGAAGGGACGAGAGTAGAGCAATAGCCAAAAATTGTGCTTTAGGCAATACAGGTAAAAATGAAACTGAAAGGTAGAAATTAAACCATGTCAGAGAAATAAGAAATATTTAAGTATAACATTAAAGCAGAAAGACAAATTTGGGTGTATGGCTCAAATGTTCTTTATACAAATGCACAGAGTACAATGAACAAATTGAAAGAATTGCAGGGACAAATTCAACATGGAGGGTATGACACAGTAGCCATTCCTGAGACGTAGCTGCAAGGTAATAAGGACCGTGAACTAAAAATACTAAGCCGTAAAGTCGAGGGGCAATATTAGAGAGGGAGGAGTAGCTTAGTAATTAAAGATGAAAACTCTTCTATTATGAGAGAAGATACCTGTATCATGAGAGGCAATAATGCTTTATGGGTAGAATTAAGAACTAGAAGAGGAATTCAGACTGTTCTGGGAGTTATGTAAATGTACCCTGGTAGCACCTGCGAAGTGGCAGAATGTACAAGTATAGAGGACAGAATTTCCCGTGGCTGCTGGCATCGGGTGTGCTCGGTGACATGAGTGGACAATATGGCAAGAAGGCCAAAAATCAGATTCAAGATGTCATGAAACCAGTTTACAATTGTCTGTTCAGCCCATTGATGGGAGGCCGCATTTCTCACCATAGGACGGCAGGAACTTCATTGCAATACACCTGCATGTTATTATAAGGCTAGTCCGCTGGACTCATCCCTCACGCTGGATCGTCTGCCCATGTCAACGTGATTGCGCGCCGACATGTTTCACAGCTGTACATAAGTGACGATTTCGCTCGGGACTTCGAGATTTGTTTGCCTACCTTGCTTTAGGCAGCACTCTAAGTCATCAGTGCCAAGCTTCGCAGACAGCACCACAGGACTTTTAGTTGGACTGATGGGCAGGTCTCTACATATCTAACCAGCTGTAAGGTAGGTGTGGGTTTGTACAGCTGAAGGGCTAGGGCTTGCTTGGGAAAGGGGAAGATGTGGGCTCAGGCAAGGGAAGAGGCTGCAGGTTGAGAGCTGTACTTGGGAAGAGGGGGTATCTCAGGCTTTGTGTGGGGGTACAAGTTGATCTGTGCAAGTATCCTCAAGATGGTGAGGGCTGAAGAGGCAGTCTCCAGAGCAGATGAGGCCAGATGAAGATGTGAGGGTGTATGTGAAAGAGTCAGTGGTGATGTCCCTTGAGCTGGCAGTGAATGAGATGCCAGTGAATGTGTAATAGGCTTGAGTGTATGAGTTTGGAGTGACGAGATAGTTGCCTTACCCTGGCGGCACGGATGAGGTCTTCCATCCTCTATCTGCATTGGATGGCCAACCTCTTCTGTGCAGCATTGGCACTGATCACCATTGCCAATATCTACCAAGCTAGAGTGGCAATGTTGCTGCCCTTCCTGCAGCCAGAGTGGGGGTAGAGGACATCACGGCGGGACTCCACGGTGACCAAAAGGCACTCGAGGGACACATCACTGAATCTGGGGGCTGCAGTCTTCTTGCCTTTTGGGGCCATGTCTCCTTTGCAGCACTTTTGGGCTGGAAGGACTGGGAGGTGTGCGCCCAGCTGTACGTTAAATGTGGCGACAGGCATGATGAAGTGGCGAGGTGATGGCATGGCTGGCAAATTGGAGCCCGCCCGCCATTTAAATGGTGTTTTTCCTGGGAATGCATAATTTTTACAGGGGGTTTAGGATGATACAGCGTGAAAAGACACCATTGCGGCCGATGGGTAAAATGTTGTTTTACCCGCCTGCCACGGCACTGAGTGCAAATCTGGGATGATTCCGATTGGATGAGCATGTATGGCAAGGGCAGGGTGGTTTTAATAGGGGATTTTAACTTTCGGATGGATTAGGATAAGCAAATGAGCACATGTCAAAAAGTTAGCAAATTTCTTGAGTGTTCAGGATATTTCCTGCAACAATTTTGCCTTGGAGGTGGAGGTGTATTCCAGAGGCGGGTGAATGGGGAAATTTGGATAGTTGCATGCCATTAGAGCTCCCTGCCTCTGGTGAGGTTTCCCAGAGGCAGAATACCACGAGACATGGCAACACATTTCACAGAGACGGGGATCCAATTACGTCAATTAGGCCTGTAGCCATTTTCCAAATGTCAAATTCAGCCCGGTGGCTGGAATCCTTCATGCTGGAGTCTAAGCTCAGTGGTGAGCACAAGAGTGACTGCTGTGGGCATCCAGGTGCAATCTTGCACTGTTCAGCTCATTACCTATGCTTCCACGAGGAGCTTGCCGAATCTCACAGCAGGGGCAGGCAGGAAGTTGCTGCCCGTCATTACCCTATGATGTTCGAAGGTCCGGGTGCCATATTTAAAGGGCAGCCATTCACTCACTGCAGTCAGGAGCTCCGGATTCTACTGAGAACAGGATGTCAGACCAAACAACATGTGGCCCCACAGTTCAGTGAAGATTCTCCTCCTGGCCATCTGAGAAAGGAGGGAGGTGCTGTTTTGCCAGGGATGGCAACAGGAGGCCCTCCCATCTGGCCTGAACGGAGGTTACAATGGAGGTTAGCACTGTGGAGCCCATAAGAGAACTGCCCACCAGTGCAGGAAAAGGATGAATGCTCTGCTGTGCTCCGCCTACTACCATCTACTCACTGAAAACTGACATTCATCAGGGCATTAGGCAGTGTAAGTGTGCAAGCGCAGAGGGATGTCGGACATGAGTTTGGGTTGCAGAACTTAGCAGCAGATGGGACACATGCACTGAACATGTGGCAGCCACTTCATGCTTTCAATGTTCTATCAGTTGCAGGACATCCTGCTTGTTAATCACTTACTGGAGAGGGCTCCATAAGACCAGAAGACATAGGAGCAGAAATTAGGCCATTCAGCCCATCGGGTCTGCTCCGCCATTCAATCATGGCTGATAAGTTTCTCAATCCCATTCTCCTGCCTTCTCCCTGTAACTTTTGATCCCCTTACCAAGCAAGAACTTATCTATCTTGGTCTTAACTACACTCAATGACCTGGCCTCCACAGCCTTCTGTGGCAATGAATTCCATAGATTCACCACTCTCTGGCTAAAGAAGTTTCTTCTCATCTCTGTTGTAAAAGGTCTTCCCTTTACTCTGAGGCTGTGCGCTCGGGTCCTAGTCTCTCCTACTAATGGAAACATCTTCTCCACATCCACTCTATCCAGGCCTTTCAGTATTCTGTAAGTTTCAATCAGATCCCCCCTCATCCTTCTAAACTCCATCGAGTATAGATATATAGGGTATAGGCTTGAGCTGCCATAGGCATGCATGCTCCTAACCTGCTCATGCACTCGTTGGGATGACACTCAATCCTTCTGTCTGTCTGCAAAACAAAATGCCAACAATATGAGGGAGCGGGCCAGGACAGGAGGTAGCATTTCAGACATCCTTTCATCATTTCATCAGACATCATTTTAGAGTCCTCACCGCTTTCAAGGAGGAGGCTGCCGAGCTAACCTGGGAAGAGCAGGACCATGCCTGTGTTGAAAGCAAGGTGAGACTCCACCAGGAAGCCAGTGAGGATGCCTCCAGTCTGCAGTTGTCAGATGCGCCAACAGAGTAACACATTGCTTTATTTAAGGAGCCTGCTTAGGCATCCATTAGATCCTTCTTTTCCCCTTTCTGAGTACCGCCAAGAAAAGGGGGAGGCCCAGCTCCATCACCTCAGAAGCCTCATAGGAGACACTGTCACGGCATTCACCTACACGCTCCACCAATGCAGAGACATTCACTTATGTGGGTGCACATTCTAAAGTAGGCTTGGTGTCAGAATCTGGTAAGCATATCAGTGTCATGGGTCCACAGCTGTCAGAGGAAGTGACAGCCAAGATCTCTGACACTTGGAAGACTACTGGGGGCCAGGACCCAATTCAGCCCCATGCAGATGATAAGCCGCTGGATTTGGCCGTGAGAGATCTGTTGCAGATGCAGAGACAGGCAGTGGAACACCAGGCAGAGATGCCAGAGGCCATGCCCATACTGGATTGAAGGCTGGAGGTGTCCGTCTACTTCCTGTCTACTGTCGTGGCTCCGGCATGCGAACACTTGGCTGCCTCAAGGGAAAGGCTGGCAGCCCCTCGGAGACAAAGTGGATTCTAGGAATGCACTTGGACCTGCACTCCATCACTTTAGCCATGGGTGCAGTGCAACAGTGGCTAGGCAAGAAGAGTATGGGCCACCTCAAACTCCCTCTAGGCGGCCCTTCTCCTCAAGGAGTCAGGGAGGTGCCATTGGGCCATAGGGAGGAGAAGCACCAGTCAAGCACCCAAGGGGCTTCATCCTTGGATACTAAGGATGGCCTGATGCTCCACCTCCCCTCTGCCAGTGACCCCATCACCTCCAGCATGTCAGGGCAAGGAGAATCCACTGTACCTGAGCTGGAGACCCTTAGCAGGCCGGGGCCCTCAAGGCCTCAGGCTACCAGAGGATGTCTGCCAAAGCCAACAGGGCATAGCAACCAGCAGGCTGCCTCCATTTCAGCTGTGGATATTGGGGCTGTACCTAAATGTAGTAATAGGAAAAGAAAGACACTCTCGGCGGTGAGTGTTGGAGACCCCCGCCTGAGCGGTCCAAATACCTGAATTTCATCTTTAGAAGACCTATCATCCGCCTAGTCGTGGGCCTAGTTAAGGTATGGGTGGCATTGTAGTTTCATCAACCAAGCCCCTTGGAGGAATCCATCTTCCTCCCTATCTTCATCCCTGCCTCTGACAGCAGCAGATGGCAAATTGCACAGGATTAATGGCAGCTCCAGACCTTGCTGGGATCTCAATATTATGAGGCCAGTCAGGGAGCAAACCTGCTGCCATGTGCGCTTCACCATAGATAGGAGAACACAACTGAGCGTGGTTGTCTTCCAGTTACCTCATGATTATTAAGGTGTATTTTTAGTCATCTAATTGTGCTCACCTTGAACTCCCCCCACCCAAAAAGACCCTGTCCCCTCTTGGAGGGATCAATTTCAAAGCGACAGTATTGCTTAGCTGGGAATCAAAAAATGGTGCACATGATATTCGAGACTCACTCCATCGTTTTCTACCCTCCCCCTGTCACCCGCCAACTTCCCCCATACCCTTTCCCACCCAATATGACCATTCCACTCCCCTTTGTAACCCTTGAACCTCCCCCATTATCCTTGCATCTATCACCATCACCCTCCACATGCCTTTCGTCTTTCCGAGCCGACACCTGTTAATGTCCCCTTGCCCACACTGACTCAGACCCCTCCTGTTATCTGATCCACTTGTTCTGTCTGTTTCCATGACCCGCCCCCATGAAACCTTCAGCGACCCAACCACTGCCCTGGGCCTTCCACCCTATTGCATTCCACACTCTTTGTCACTTTGACTGTTCCCTCCACTGCCCAGTACCCTCTGTTTAACCCCCAGGACCCCAGCACAGACAGCTCTGACCCTGCCACATAGGACCATCTCTCTGCCCAGAAACCCCCTCCCTGACCCAACCACAGGACCCTGAGATCAAATAATCGCTGCACCCTTGCATTCCCTTGCTGTTTCCATCCCTGCCCTGACAATCTGTCTTCCTTCCCCAGGTTCATGCTACTTATATACAGTCATAAATGTGAACATTCTAATTTCTTGGTGGTGGGGAACTTAATTTGGACGGGGAACTTAATTCTGGCAAGATGGCCTTTTAATTAGTATACCTGACATGCTAATGCATGCAAAAGGGCTTCCTGATAGTGTTCATCAGAAAGCTTGACCCATCTTTAACCTGCCTTTAAAGTCCCAAGAACCTAATTGCTAAAGTTAATTCCGTTGTCGGGAAACTGATTTTTGGGTTCCTGCCAAATTAAGTTTCCTCACCTGCCAAGTTTCGCGCTGTTGGTGGGACCAGAAGATTCTACGCTAGGACCAACAAGGGGACGTGTTATAATAGGTTCAGTAATGTGGAATCAGGCAGAATTAGTTAACAGCCAGTGTGTGCACAAAAGCAATCATCATAAGGATTGAGTTCAATCTAATGTTTGAATGGGAGAAACACAAAATAGATAAGATTCTGGGGGAGAAATTCATTCAGGGCACTACACGACTTTACCGCGATTCCTTGGGACCAGCAGAAAACAACAGATGACAACCGGAACAAGCCAAATCAGCAGCTGGCAACCGGTGTCAACTGCTTTCAACCGAAAAAGTTAACCGGCGATGGTCCGTGGCAAATGCTGCCGCTGGGAAAGACCAACTGGTGATAACCAGCATTAGATGTTTCCAACGCAGGAAAGACTGCTGACAACAACCAGTGTCAACTGTTGCCAGCTGGTCCAAATTTCCACTGGCCCCTGGATTCAACTGTTCTAGTTAGACTTGTGCTTGCATGGTATTCTTCAATGATCAGCTGGTGCTATGTAAATCACTGCATATATATGTGTGTATATTAAAGTAAGGCTGGCTGCAATGCAATAAAATGTAGGTAGCAAAGCTGGGCTTCGTAGCGCCCTTAGTTTTGACACTAAGGATGCCATTCTGCTACCAAAATGGTGCTGTGCCACTTCCACATACTTCCAGTGTGATCATGCTGAAAAACATCTTGATAAGGGCATTCGTGTAGGTGGTAGGTGTATTTGCCAGAAGTATGCACAGAAGGCAGATTGTGATGTCAGTCAGCGTGTAACACTAATTTGATGCCAATGCTGCCATTTTTAATCTTGACACTCCAGCTATTGCCACTCTTAAATACAGAGCCAAACATGTGCTGAAAGGTGTCCCACCAATGCTATTTACAATAACTTGCAGGTTAGCTGCTGATTAATCTCTACTGGCTCTGTTTGAGTTTGTGGAAGTGCTTGATGGTTTGAAAAGTTGCTTAATGTTGGTAAAGTTGACAGGGAGTGGTTGCACATGGGGAAAAGGCCTTGGTTGTGAATGCAGGGACTCTGGTCAGACCATCTGCTCCCAGTATTGGGTGTACAGTCGCAGAACAGCCGGGGCTGCAGCATGAGAGGGAAATGGAGCAGGTGCAGCCAAGAAGAGAACAGGTTGCTCACAGAAGAAGGAGGAAGAGGGAGGCAGGCTCTCAGCAAGCAGCCTTATCCGACGCCTGGGAATACTTCTCTTCTTCCACCTAAGCCAAGAGGAGTGCATGTGTTGTCTGCACTTTCTAGAGGAGTTGCTCACAGAACTCTGCCAGCTCTTGCTACTCGACCTGCAACCTCAGCAGAGCAAGGATGGAACTGCTAGCTTTGAAAGTTACTATGGTTCTTAGCTTCTTTGTATCGGGGAACTTTCCAGGCTGGAGAAGGATGTAACATCTCCGAATTTACCATCCACTATTGTATCAGAGAGGTGACAGACTCTATTCCAGTAAAGGTCTGTTCATTGTTTTGGAATGCACCACCTTGGCATGCGCAGCTCCAGTCTGGGCTGGTTGGCTGACATGCAACTGGCAAAATGGCAGTGGTTATCCTGAGAGAGGACAAAAGGCCACATGTTCCAGAGATCTATGGGCAGTACCTCAGCAATCCTAGTAATCTGTTGGATCACAGATATCTGGACTGGTATACTGAAAGTCCCTTTGAGCACTGGAATCTGCAGCTATGATGGGAGCAGCATGAGCATGCTTGGCATCAAGCTTTGCTTGCATGGCAACAGGCTGAGATTTCATGATCCCAGTCTGAGCTTCCACTGCAGCATTCAAATGTTTGTTGGCTTCTGCTTGTCCTGCAATGAAAGCTGAGACATTGGCCATCAGATGCTGCACCATAGTCAAGTCCACAAGTGTTCTAATGGAGTTGGTCACAGCTTCCACATCTGGAAGAATGTACTCCAAAACCTGCGCAAGCCACAATGCCAAGTTAGAATTAGACTAGTCCATGCTCCTTAACAGTGACGAGCGTTTCTGACAGGCCTGCCAATGCACCAAGCATTTCTGCGTGCATGCCCATCAATCCTTTTATATAAGCCACACCATCAATGTCCTCATCTGATTCCTTTACAGCAGAATTCATGTGCAACCTCACTCTCCAGGAACTAGCACCCGTGCTATCCTTTCGGCCTGCATTGGTTGAAGCCCACTTGCACCTAGTGACTTAAGGTGTACAGAATTTTCCTCAAAGCTACCCTCTAAAGTTCACAGAATGCCAGTATTTAATCTGGTGGGAATCTGGTGGCTGCAAGTGAGGGACCAAGAAGTCATGTTTGATCTTCACAGTCATTATTCCCCTTGGACTTCAAGCTCCTGCACCAGTTCTTGATCAGGTGGCAGCTCTTGGAGACTTAAAAGGATAAAAACACAGGGTAGTATTCAGTTGAGGGAAGTGGCAGAATGCAAGAGGTGTATTCTTACACCATCTGCAACTCTTAAATCAGAACAGAGTTTGGAATGAGTGAAAAAGTGGATTAGAAAGGAGCAGACCATCACCCTCATTGGTTTCAGCCCTACTGGCCACACCAGTAATTGCCTGCATCATCTCCTCCGTGGGGGTGAGGGCATGCAGCAATGCCTTGTCACCTGCCATTTAGGTGCTGCTACCTCCAATTATGGGCCACTATATCCTGTAAGAGAGAACAAAGAATGTCAGTGAGTGTTGTGCAACATGATTAAGTGATGTGGTTGTCATGATTGAATAGCTGGCAGTGTATGTAAGCTGTGAGATCCGATTGTAAGGCTTCCAGCAGCACTAAGTGTGTGAGAGTGAGGCGAGGCTATGAATGTTAGGTAAGAGTCATACTTGATTTAGCCCGTTGATAAATGGGTGAAGAAAAAGTGTGAACAGTGTGTGAGGATTGTAGTTCATTTGTAAAGATATGGCATGTGAAGTCATTAAACTTCTTCCTAAACAGCATCCAGATCCTCAGGCTAGATTGCTGGCATTGACAGCGATGCATACCTGCTCTCCTTGCCTTTGTAATGTCTATCTAGACACCTCCTGACACCCTGAGGGAGGGGACCTGTTTCCTCTTGTTCACCTCCTGCCTCAAGACCTCCAGTGCTGAATCAAAGTGCTTTGGGCATGCTCTCAGGCCCATTTTGGCATTTACACTAGTCTTTCTGTTCATAAGCTCCTCTCCAACCAGTTCTAGCACCAACTCCAGCCTAAATGTACCTCACCTTTAAGAGGTGTTGGTTGCCTTTAAGTAGTGCAGGCTAGCTTAAGGTGGTCCTAGCCTCAAATGAATTTGGGCCCGCTGCTGAGGTGTGTAGCAACTCAGCAATGTGCTTATCACTGGGCTGCACACCACAATCATTAAAATTAGCAGGCAGCATAATGCTTGAGCCCTCCCTGCATCACTATGAACAGTCTTGGGTTAATCACACATCGCAATTCCTGTGCCCGATTAGCCAATTTTCTCCCCAGCTACTTTCCACAGTAAACTACACAAATCTATAAAAGGTAAAAGGAAAGAAAAACAATGGGAGATGTTCAAAAAAGAGTTTAATGTGGAACAGAACCAGGTTCTACCATTATGAGACAAGGGTTCTAATTGCCAAATAAAACTGTCATGGAGGCTTAAAGAGGTAAGGGACCATATAAAACTAAAAGAGAAAGCATAAAAGATGCAAAATCTAGCACAGATCCTTGCAACTAGAAGAGATACAAACAACAACAAAAGGTGACAAAACAGACAGGGCTACCAAAAAGGAGTATGAAAAGATACTTGCAAGGGTGATCAAAATCGAAAGTCTGACAATTATACTTGGAAAAAAAGAGTAGTCCAGAACAATGAACTGATAATGCTTTTATTATCAATACAAATTACGAAATGGAGAACATGTTGAAAATTATTCTACATCAGTGGAAGGAAAGGATAGCATGCAAATCATACGAAGGAAATTAATATTGAGTCAAGGACAGAGACACTACAAAATTAACATCAGCAAAATAACAGTAAAGAAGAAAATAATGCCATTGAAGAGTGGGCAAACCCCAGGATCACACAGTGAATGCTTTTGAGGTCGTCGGGTGGGACCGGTGGGTGGGCCCAGGAGCAGCAAGGAAACAGTCCGTCACCCGCGATTGGGCTCCGACCATGATTTCACGCTGGTGGGCTAATTATGGCCCACCCAGTGTGAAATGCAGCTCTACACTGGCCAGGAAGGGCCAAGCGGGGGGTGGAGGCCTGTCGGCTGCCGGGTCAAATGGCGACCCAGCGGCCAGTTTAAAAGCAGCCCAGGCCCTAGAAGGCTGCTACGGAAGGATGCATCCTGTACTTTTGCTATGGAGTCATGTGCAGCTGGACACAGCAGGCGAAAGGGCGGTTGGGTGGGCACTCAGCCCCTTGCTTTTCTGATGAGTGCCTCGCTGTCCTCCTGAAGGAGATGGCTGCCAGGAGATGCACCCTTGAACCGGAGGATGGGAGGAGGAAGCCACCACACCTCACCAAGAGGACAGGGGAGGAGATGGCAGGAATGGTGAGCAGCCATGAGTATCGTGCACCTAGGCCCAGTGCCGGAAGCGCTTCAATGACCTGCTGCGCTCAGGAAGGGTGAGTTACCATGTTGGTATGGGTCAATGTGCAGAAGCGTTAAGGTGTGGCCGTAGTCCCGTGGACCTCAAGGATGCTAGAGTCCGAGTGCCAACTATCAATGATGCTGGAGTTGGCCAAGGAGGTGAGCCCTGGCTGCTTGGGCTGAGTGCTTCGCGGCTCTAGGTCCTGCTAGGTGCTCCTCAGCTGGGGTTGGCCAGGCTGCAATGGTGCTGCAGGTACAGGGTGGACTAATCAACCTCCTCTGTTGTTTCAGGGGAAGATGCCCACAACAATATTGAAAGGTCGCAGATCAGCGGAGGCCCCGCTAGCCTCCTAATCCTTTCCAATTACGAGCAAGATGCTCTGGAGCTCAAGAGCCAGCACACACCCCAGGGCATGGAGAGGTGGGGTGCCAGAAAAGGTAAGAGTGCAGTGCACAAAGATGAGACGTTCGATTTGTGCAACCATTCTAGTGTAGTCTCTTCATTGATGGGAACCTCGAACCTGGAGTCCCCATTGATCATTGGAAGATGAGGGCATTATGATGCAGATCTCCATGGTTTCACCAGGGTGCCTAGTATGCACAGTGGCTGAATGATGACTTTAACTATCGACATGTCCTTATTTTCCCTTTTAGGCTCGCCAGCAGGCATGTGCTCTGCAGACCCTGAAAGGCTACCCCTGACACCAGAGGACCACCAAGCTTCTGTTGTACCTATGTCACATCTGTTCTCTAAAGCAAGTAATTAGTACAGATACCAGCACCTCGGTGGCCATTAGATTGGCGACTAGTATCTTGGTGCACATTGTTGATGGCACTTCACACACGTTTAAGGTGCAGGTGGAGACAGAGTACCCAGGGCACCAGCAGTCAGAGGACTGCTGGGGACCAGGATGATGCTCAGTCAAAGGCTAATGATGAGCCTCTGGAGTCATCCATTAGGCGGCAGATGGGGATGTCCAGCGAGATGTACAGGAGGATCTGATGGAGCTTCATGAGGGTATGCATAACCTGGTCTCTGTAATGGAGAAGTCCATGCGGAGCACCAGCACTGTGTTAACTGTCATGGCCGAGTGCACTGCCGCTTCCATGGAGAGAGTGGCGACTCTCATGGAGAGGCAGCTCCAGGAACAGAAGCAGGGGTTCCTGGGGTTGTGCTCGGACCTGCATTCCCTCACACAGGCACTGACCTCAAGTGATCAGTGTCCGTTTGGGAGATGGAGGAGACACCCAGTATCCCAGCTAGGTGCCCGTCCATAATGGTGAGCAGGGAGGTCCAGAGCGACCTCGCGTTGGCTCATGAGTTGCCTGTCATCTCTGCGGGCTCCTCTCAGGGTGCTCCGGATGATGGCAGCAGCTCCTCCACCCCATGGCATCTGATGAGGCTGCGGTGATTGGAAAGATGCCAGCCTTGGCACTGGCCGCTCCCTCCTAGGCCGGGACAGTTCAGGCTCCAATGGCCAGAGGACAACCGCCAAGGTCATCACATCAGGTCATAAAGTTCAGAGCCACCAACAAGACAGCATAGTCAGCAGGCTGTCTCCAATGCCAGTGCCAGCGAAGGGGGAGCACCAGGATGTAGCACTCGCAAACATAAGTTAAAGACACCATGAATGCAAGAGGCACAGGTCACAGTTGATTTAATGTTTGTTTATGTTGACTTTATATACACTGATCTGGGGTTGAAGACCAGAAACGTTTATGTAAATATTATTGAACTGCCAGAATGAGATAAATTGCGCTGAGCATGCTTCACCTTTTTATTCCATAAGTGTGAGGAATGCCAGTAGGTAATGCTAGATGTAGGTGGCTCTGAAATTTATTGACTGGAACTGACTGTTCTTTGTGTTCAAATGAAAGGGTCTTTTCAGACATCTGGGATGGAGGTGGCAACCCTGGCATACAGTTGAAGCTGGTCTTTGGTAGCCAAGCTGAAGCAATGTTGGATCAAGACGTCCTTGGTGTCCCTGCCTCCCTGGATGATACTGAGGTCTGGCTCCATGCCCTCAGCATTCTTCTCACCATGCTCATCTTTGGACTCACTACTGGACTCATCATCTGTGGCTTGTGCAGCTGTGTCAAGATCCTCTTCCTCCAGTCAGTCCCCCCTTGTCAGTGCCAGATTGTGGAGAGCGCAGCATGCAACCACTATCAGTGGGGGGTATTGTAATTCTCTCCCTGAACAGTCCAGGTGTCGGAAGTGCAACTTAAGAAGACCTATGGTCCTCTCTACCACCGTCTTTGTGGAGGCATGACTCATATTGTAAAGCTTCTTTGCTTCTGTGCTTGGATGGTGGAGAGGTGTCATGAGCCAGCTTTTCAATGGATAACCCTTGTCACCCAGCAGCCATCCATCCAGCTGGGCTGAAGCATTGAAGAGACTCAGCACCTGGGAGTGTGTCAGGTTGTAAGCATTATGAGAGCTGCCAGGGTACTTTGCACAACTTGTAGAATCTGCATCCTGTGATCACACGCTATCTCCACATTTATGGAGTGGAAGCCCTTCCTGTTGACGAAGGCACCCAGCTCACCTGCTGGTGCCTTGATGGCCACATGTGTGCAGTTGCTGTCACCCTGGACACGGGGGAACCCAGCAATCACTGCAAAGCCTCTGGCTCGCTCAGCCTGTCTGGCCTCATCCATACGGTAAAGGATGAAGGTCACTAGCTGCCTGAACAGAGCTTCTGTCACCATCTACATGCAACTGTGGACAGCTGATTGGGAGACTCCACACAGATCCCCTACTGACCCCTGAAAAGAGCTGGAGGCATAGAAGTTGAGGACCGCTGTGACCTTCAGAGCCACTGGCATGGGGTGTCCACCCACACAGTTGGAGCTGATCTGAGGCCCAACCATCTGGCAAATGGAGGTCATGCTGTCCTTTAAGAGGCAAAGCCTCCTTTGGCATTGCACCTCGGACACACTTAGGTAGCTACATCACCGCCTCTAAACCCCGGCAGCAGGATAATTGTGTCTTCTGTGGCCCCTTCCATCTTGGACCACCTGCTGGCCTTGCACCCCTTGTACCTGCGCCTCTCCTCCCACAGGGTCCCTCCCCTGGAAGGTGCATTGGGACATTTGGCCTCCTCTCCCTTCTGCTCCTCTTTTCCTCCTCAGAGATGCCTCCAGCTGATACCACAATCCCCTTTACCAGGGTAACAAAGGCTATTTGATACCTGGAAGGGTCCACATAGTCAAAATCCCCCAGGGCCTTGGAGATACCAATGAGTCCTAAAATGAAGCCTGGAATTACTAAGATTGAAGCCCTCAACTGAGTTGAGGCTGCCAAGCACCAATAAGAAACCAGCAGCAAATTATCTCCAAAACTCCTCACTACTCACACTGGCAATGCTGCTGACTCTTTTTATCCTGCCCATGGGTGAGGTTTTTAAAAATGTCAGCTGGCCGCTGCCCATTTTGCCCATGTGACGAGCACGAAATCACCCAGGCAAGGAAAAATCGCCATTAATAGGACTGTTAAGGGCCTTACGTGGCCTGTTAATTAATGGTGGCGCCGCTCCAGCACCCACACCCGATGTCCAACCGAAATATCACGCAAGTGCACGATGACGTTGGGACACTCACCCGACATCATCACGCACAATATTATGCCTGATCGGGTCAGGCGCATGCCCACCCGCGGGATGTAACATTCTGCCCACGGTTTCCATCCTGGGTTTAAAGGAAGTAGGTAAGAACATTGCATGTGTACCTAATTATATTCTTCAAAAGTTTAAGGAATTAGTGGACTGGGAAATGTCTATGGATATTATTTATGTAGACTTCCAAAGATATTTGATAAAGTCCTCAAAAATATCTGTTGACTAAAGTTCAAGTCCATGGAACTGAAGGCAAACTCTTTGACCTGGTTAGGAAGGTGGCTAAGTGGTCGGAGACAGAGAATATAGATGGGCTGTTTCTCTAATTGATGAGCTGTGATTAGAAGTGTCCCACAAGGACCTGCACTGGGGCCTCAGCTAGTCACTGTGTGAGGAATTTTATGGCCCCGTCATGGTGGGGACGGTGCCCTAAAATGTGTGGAGCCATTTAAAAGTCCATTGACTTCGGTCCGACCGCAAAATCCCGCCGGCGTAAAATTTCGTCTTGTGTTTATTAGTGACTTAGTTCATGATATAGAAAGCTATATTTCCAAGTTTGCCACTGATAGATGGCATTGTAAGCAGTGCAGCTGGAAACCGAAAATTACAAAGTGATATTAATAGATTAAGCAAATGGACAAGACTGTGAAAAATGGGTTTTAATGTAGGTAAACATGAGGTCATCTGCTTTGGATCTGAAAAGGATAGGATGGAGTGTTTTCTAAATGGTGAAAAGCAGGAAGCAGTGGAAGCCCAATGAATATAGGGTCCAGGTATATATATAGATTGTTAAAATATCTGAACAGATACAGAATATAATTAAAAACACTAATGGAATACTGGCAGTTATATCTAGAGGACTAGAATAAAAGGGGATAGAACATGTACTGCAACTACCACACCTGGAGTACAGTGAGTAGTTCTGGGCACCACACCTTAGGAAGGATATGCTGGCCTTTGAGAAAATGCAGCATTGTTTTACCAAAATAAGGGTTAAATTATGAGGAGGTATTACACAAACTAGGTTTGTATTCCCTGGAATTTAGAAGGTTACAGGGTGATTTTATCAAAATTTTGAAGATATTAAGGGGAGCTGATGGAGTGGACGGAGCCATACAATTTCTACTAGTTGGCATAGTTGAAAAATTAGAGTCAGGACTTTCAGGAGTAAAATTAAGAACCTGCAAAGGATGGTGGAAGTTTGGAGATCTCTTTTGCAAATGGCAACTGTTGCTGGGTCAATTTTTTAATTTTGAATTTAAGATTGTCAACTGAAAGTATTAAGAAAAATGGGGAAAAGGCAGGTACATAGAGTTAGATCACAGATCAGCCATGATCTCATTGAATGGTGAAACATACTTGAGGAGTTAATGGCCTACTCCTGTTCCTAGGTGGTTGAGTTCTCCAGCTGCTGTTTTTAGACATTTGGTACTTCCCTGATGGCTTGTTTCCAAAACAGCGGGCCCTCACCTGCAATCATCAAATCTTCCACAGTAACATCAGCTTCTTGTAGATTTTGTCTCTAAACTTGTGTAGCATCCATAGGTATAAATCATTCATACCTGTGGATTTACTTGATTTGAACCCTTTTAGCCTGCCTGGGTACTCTGTGCAAGTGACACCAAAGTTATTAAGTTGACTTGCAGAACATCCTATGATTGACTGCATGTTAGAAAATCAAATATTTCTTGTAAGTAATCATTTAGTATGTTAACTTTTTGTTCATCATCAATTTCAATTCTGTATTCTTAAGGAATCTCAGTTCTTTTCTGTTGGCCCTCATTTTGTCAAAATGCTGGACGAATTTCTTACTTTAGCATGAGTGT
The DNA here is from genome assembly GCF_017639515.1 of Carcharodon carcharias. Classification (NCBI taxonomy): domain Eukaryota; kingdom Metazoa; phylum Chordata; class Chondrichthyes; order Lamniformes; family Lamnidae; genus Carcharodon; species Carcharodon carcharias. The sequence continues at coordinate 139,273,140 of NC_054468.1, read as the reverse complement.
CTGTGCCCTCTTCGCAGTTATGACTGCCACTTTTTATATTTTTTGAAAGTCTACATTTTGTCATGCCACAGGGAATGAGATGTATAACCATCACAAATGCCTATATAGTCTGAAGAAGCAAGCTGTCTAATGTAAGTTGATGGAATTAAAGTAACAGCTGCCTTAAAGAAGTGATGCATTTCCTGACCCATTAGAATGCCCTTCCACTGGGACACATAGTTGAATGGCATTAGGGAGTGAACAAATGGTTGTAGTCACAATTTGCACGAACAGCACAGTAACAATCAGATAATTAGACATTTTTCTGACAGTTAATTAAGACAAAAGAAGACAACCATTCCCAAAATGCAGCAGCTATTAGTAAGCACTTCTCTTCTGATTGAATCTCATTGCTGGCCTTTAAGGTGAAAATGGCATTATTCTCATCAGCACTTTAAACATCAAGTAAAGGAGATTTTGTCCCTTGGTCCTTGAACACAATAAATCTACCCATTTGTATTTTATATCCTCTGAACTGCACGTAATTTATCACTTTATTGAAAAGGTTCCATTATGCTAATGTTTTACAAAAATCTCTTGATCTTCTATGAGGTCAAAAGGCCGTTTTCTATGAATATTTTGGACTATGACCGATTTCTAATGTCACTGAGAGCAATGCAGGAACTATAATGAAGGTTATTCCCACATAGAAAGGCGTAAGAGAAAGAAAAGCATAAGAAATCTCAGGCGACAGTACAGTTAAAAAACATTGTCTCCAATCCATGTAAGCAATGAAAGAAAAAAATCATAAAATAACAGTGTGAAAGCAATTAACTATTTGAACAATTAACTTTGTTTGGTTCAGAGCACATCGAATCGTAGAGTAGAATTATGTAACACAGAAGGAGGCCATTAAGCCTATTGTGCCTGTGCCGACTTTTTGAATGAGCTATTCAATTCGTCTCATTCCCCTGCCCTTAACCCAGAGCCCTGCATTTTTTTCACTTCATATATTTATCCACTTTCCTTTTGAAAGTTAGTATTGAATTTCCTTCCACCACTCTTTTAGGCTGTGCATTCTAGATCATTGCAGCTTGCTGCGTAAATTACTTTTTCCTCATGTGACCTTTGGCTCTATTGTCAATTACCAATGTGTCCATTGGTTACCAACCCTTATGCACTGAGGGCTGCTTCTCTCAGTCAAAGCCCTTCAAGATTTTGAACAGCTTTATCAGATTTCCCCTTAGCCTTCTTTGCTATAAAAAACCAACATTAGTTTATCTAGTATCTACATCAAAAATGATGTATTTCTTGGAAAAACTCAGCAGGTCTGACAGCATCTGCGGAGAGGAACACAGTTAACGTTTCAAGTCTGCATGACTCTTCAACAGAACAGTTCTGTTGAAGAGTCATAACGGACTCGAAACATTAACTATGTTTCTCTCCACAGATGCTGTCAGACCTGCTGAGTTTTTCCAGCTATTTTTATTTTTGTTTTGGATTTCCATCATCCACAGTTTTTTGCTTTTATGAAGTATTTCTTCCTTGGCACTATTCTAGTAATTCTTCTCTGTACCCTCTTTAAGCCTTGAAATCCTTCCTAAAGTATGGTGCCCAGAACTGGTCACAATATACCAGCTGGGGCCTAGACAGTATTTTATAAAGAATTAGCATATCTTCCTTGCTTTTTTTAGCTCTATGAACTATCAATAAAGTCTAGGATCCTGCAAGCTTTTTCAACAGCCTTCTCAATTTGTCTTGCCACCTTCAAAGATTTGTTACATATTCTCAGATCTCTGTTCCTGCACTCCCTCTAAAAGTATACAATTTAGTTTATATTACTTCTCACACATTTCTTTACATTAAATTTCATCTGCCATGCGTATGCTCATTTCATCAGCCTATGTCCTTCTGAAGTCTAATACTTCCCTGGATATTGTTTTCTACAATTCCAAGCTGCTTTATGTCATCTGCAAAATTTGAAATTATGCCCTCTATGTGCGGACAACGTCATCAATATACATCAAAAACAACAGCAGCCCCGATACCAACCCTGTGGGGTTGCACAGTTCTTCCAGTCTGAAATACAACTGTTCACCAATATTTATTGTTTCTTGTCCTTTAGCCAATTTCATAGCTATGAAACTACTGCCTTTTTAATTCCATGGGCTTCAATTTTTTTTAACAATCTGTAATGTGCTTTATCAAACATCTTTTAAAAGTCCATTCAGACAACATCGACCACATCACCCTCATCAACCTTCACCATTACTTCAAAACACAATCAAGCTAGTCAAATACAATTTGCTTTTAAAAAATCCAAACTGGCTTTCATTTATTAACTCGTACTTTTCAAGTTTCAATTGAAACTATTTTGAACAGGGATATAGCACATGTAATTCTTCAGTCCTCTGGCATCACTGCCATAGCTAAAAAGGTTTAAAGATTATGGCCAGATCATCTGCAATTTCCACCCTTGCTTCCCTTAGCAACCTAGGATGCATCCCATTAAGACCAGATTACTTTTCCATTTTTTCCACTGTCCATGTTTTAAGTACCCCCTCCTTATCTATCTTCTATAGTGAAGAGGGATGCAAAGTATTCATTTAGTACCTCAGCCATGTCCCCTGCCTCTAAATGATTTCCATGTCTCTAATCGATCGCCCCATTCCTTTTACTATCTTTCTATTTAAATGTTTATAAAAGACCTTGGGTTCCCTTCTATGTTACCCACTATTCTGCTCTCTTATACTTTATCTCCACACCCTTTGCCCCTCTTATTTCCTTTTGCCAATTTGCCCTGTTCTTTTTTGTTTTTAGCTTTTTTCTTCAGCAAGTTATGAAGCTACCATTTACCATAAGCCTCCTTTACTTGTTTCATTTTAATCTCTGTGGGGTTAAATGGATATTCCCTGAAAATGGTCACGGGGATTGCAGTACATGATTATTCTGAGCCTGGGCATTGCATTGCAAGCAGCATGTTAAATTTTTGCTGCCTGCTGTTTTACATGATTGCTGTTTGCAGCCAGCACTACCTGTGCTGATCAGTGGATGAATGCATGAGTAGGGGAATTAATATCACAATTTTCTAGTGCTACTTAAAGGCAACCTGCACCTATTAAAGGGAAGGTGCATTGAGGATACAAGAAGTGGTGGGAGTCGCTTGAAATTTGAAACTGTGTTGACATTTGAAGGAATGGCTTAACATGCAAGATACCATGCAACGAGATTTTCTGATAATACATTGGAGGTTTTAGTGAAGGATATGAAGACAAAGAGGGATGTCCTATATCCACAGGAGGTCCTTGAGACACATGCTTAGGAGGCAGTGATGGAGGTTAATGCCAGGAATATAGCTCCAAGCATATGGATGCAGTGAAGGAAGAAGTTTATCAATCTGACACAAGCTGTCAAGGTGAGTGATTTCAATCTTCAAATGGCATATCCTACCACTAGTTCATCCACTGCTCAATTCACTACACCTCCATTACTCACCTACTAACAATCTCCGTCAGTACTCACCCTTCAATTCTTATGCTTTATCTCACCTTCACACACTTAGCAATGTTACAAGTCTCGCAGCCACAACTCACAGCTTGCACAGTCTGACAACAATTCAGCTATGACAGCCACATGTCCCAACATATCATAAACAACTCACTGACACACTTCTCTCTTTCTTCCAAGAGTAGATTGAGCACAACAGGAGGCAGTAGAAAAAAGCTTGAAGAGCCCTGTACAAACATGCCTGTTTGTTTCAACCCGAATGAAAGAGACATCACGTAAAGAGGCATTGTTGAGATTCTAGCCACTAGAAGGCTGGAGAGGCAGATGATGGGAGTACCTGCATACCTAATCCTCTCGTTCTTCTTGCTTCTCCCACATCCCACAATCAATTCTGACTCAAGAGCTGCAAATGGTATAAGCACACACTCCCTATCTTCTCCTCTCTCCTGATCACAGTCCTTGACACATTTTCATTTCAGATACTCAACAGCTGGAAGCTTTCCAGTCAGAGGAGGAAGAAGAAGAAGACAGTGAAGTTGAAGAGACTCTGTCAATCTTACATCCGCAGCCATCAGCTTTGAGACTGACACAGAGCATATTTTAGCTGAGCTATCTGCCCATGTGAGACACCTTACATAACTGCACAAGAACCAGGATGGAGGTGGGTGGTGGAAAGGATAATACAGGTGCCACTCACTGGACAGTAAAATTGCACACTGATTTTGCTGCTGATAGGTATACACAACCAAATGATTTAGTGCACTCGAAAGGTTGCCAGAAATCCTGCGTTCAATGTCACTTGGCACAAAGATTTGCACAGAGCTTGGAGCTTAATATTTCCAACATAGAAATGGGGCAGAATTTTCTGCTCTTTGGGCAGGGGTGTGCCTGACCTGAACGAGCATAAAATAACATCGCGCATTTGTGATATTTTGGTTGGCAGCATGCTTTCTGACAATTAAAAGGCCTATTAAGGCCATTAACAATCTAATTGAATTAAATTTTTTGCTGCCCATCCAACCTTACGGTTGCATTTTTTGTGAAACCTCATCCACGGGTGGGATGAGGTTTCAATCGGTCATTAAAAAATAAAAAATTTTCATGCTAATTTCTAACATGTCCCTGCTCATGTGACAGAGAGTCACATGAGGGGACATGTTTTTTAACATCTTAAAACGCTTTATTTTTAATTTTTTATGTTTTCATCTCCCTGAGGCAACTCTGTGCCTCAGGGAGCTTTTCCTGCGTGCACCCATGCACATGTGCGAAGTTCCCCGCTCGCCCTCCTCCCCTCCCACCCACACAGGGAGCACTGTGTGCTGCAGCACATGTTTCATGCTGGGCAGGCCTTAATTGGCTCACCAGTGTGAAATCACTGTTGGGATCCAAGTGTGGGCTTCCTGACCACTCCCAACCCTCCCTGCCAAGCCCGGCCGATGAAGGTAAAACCCTGGCCATGATGTTTACCTCCAACAGCATATCTGTGCAACCCACCAGAGAGCAGTGTCTGATGGCTGTTATCACAGGTTCCATTCTGCAGTCTCTTCAATTGAAGCACAACAGCCTTCCATCATCCAAGCTGCCTCCACAAGGAAAGTTTGCCATGGGGGCACTAGGATATGCAAAGGCAAACAGAACACAGGCAAAAGGTAATGCAACAACAATAATAACTTACACTGATACAGTGCCATTAATATAGCAAACATCCCAGATGCTTAACAGGAGCATTGTCAATAAAAAACATATTTTTGACACAGAGATATTTTTGGAAAAGATATCAGGACAGATGACCAAAAACTTGGTCAAAGAGATAGGTTTAAGGAGAACCTTAAAGAATGAGGAAGAAGAGGAGCTGAGATGGGGTGAAGTCAGGCAATGTTACAGAGGTGGAAACGGACGGTCTTAGTGATGGCACAGATGATTATCTCAGCTTCAAATGCAACACCAAGGTTCCAAACAGCCTGGTTCAGCTTCAACATTTACTGGGAGAGGGATGGTATTAATGAATAACGAAGGGAGTTTCCAGCTCTCTAGGCAGGAATTCAAATACCCCAGTGGTGGGGGTCATAAAAACGAGCACAGGGGCTGAATCATCCCGGATTTGCACTGAATGCAGTCGTGGGCATGGAAAAAACGTTTTACCCAACAGTTGCAATGGTGGGTTTTCATGCCCTATCATTCCCTTCACACTTCATTAATTATGCAGCCAAAGGAAACACCCCCTCTTGCTGGCAGGTGGCCTCCGATTTTCCCACCACATCATTGCCTTGCCGCTTCCTCACGGCAGGTGCCATATTTAAACTGCAGCCGCACACACACTGCTCAATGCTTGCAGCCCAGGACTGCTCTGGTGGAGACATGGCCCCAAAAGACAAGAAAAGTGCAGCCCATGATTCAGTGAAGCATCCCTGGGATGCCTTCTGGACACCGTAGCGGCCCGCTGCGATATCCTCTACCCCCGCTTTGGCTGCAGAAGGCCCATCAGTCTCACCACTCTGGCTTGGGGGATGGTGGCAGAGATTGTCAGTGCCAACACTGCACAGAAGAGGTCAGCCATCCAGTGCAGAAAGAGGATGAATGATCTCGTCCGTGCTGCCAGGGTAAGGCAACCATTTCATCACTCTAAATTCACACACTCACAAGGCCATCACACATTCACTGGCACCTCACTCACAACCAGTTCAAGGGATATCACCCCTCACTCTCTCCCGCACACTATCACATCTCCATCTGGCCTCATCTCCTCAGGAAACTGCCACCTGAGCCCTCACCATCTTGAGGCCACTTGCACAGATCAACATGTGACCCTACACATACCCTGAGATACCCCCCTTCCTCAATACAGCCCTTGCCCTGCAGCCTCTTCCCTTGCCTGAGGCCACTTCCCCAAGCAAGCCCTGGCCCTCCATCCATTGAAAAGCCAGCCCCACCTTACGGTTAATCTGGTAGGTAGAGACATGCCCATGAGCCCCATAAAAATGATGTGGTGCTGCCTGCAAAGCCTGGCAGTGATGACTGTGAGTGCTACCTGAAGCAAGGTGGGCAAACAAACCTTGAAGTCCCGAACAAAGTGCAGGTCAGCAGGTGCATGTCTCAAATGTACAGTTGTGAAACACGTTGGTGTGATCCCGGATGATCCAGTGTCGGGGGATGATTCTGGTGAGTATGGCTTATAATGAGATGCTAAAGTGTTGAAATTAGATTCGCAAAATGTAGTGTTGGGAAATGCAGTGGCCATTGACGCGTGGAGCAGACAATCGAGTGGAGTGGCCTTCTTACCATCTTGTCTGCTCCCACCCGCCATGATGCACGTCGTCAACAGGACTGGACGATTCTGCCCCTGGTTTTTCCCACTTCAAAGAGGATAAAACATTTCACCTTAAATTAGTCAATTTAGGTAATTCACCTTAAAGGTAATTCACTGTCCTCAAGAGTGCACAATTTTTGTTTCCTGTGCTAATGAACTATCTATAGTAGTCTGAAATGTGATTAACTATTGTTACCATGTGGCAAAATTAGCTTTGTTACAGGGTAACACTTACTTGCAGGTGGCAAATAAAGAATTCCAAACCATCACGCCTTTGTTTACAATGATCTTACTCTTACAATTTGCCGACATTCTTCTTCACAAAAATTGTGTTACATGAAAAAATATTAAACGTATCAAACGTTGGAACCTTTCAATGCTCCTCAGTCTTGACATTTGACTGATTCTTGTTTCAGATGCATAGAAAGAAAGAAAGAACTTGGCTGCAAAATTCATCTCTTTTGCACCCAGATTTTTGGTGCAGTAGGTGCCATTTTACCTCCAAAATGGCAGTGTGGACGCACATTCTGGTGTGAACCATGCCGGATGCCATTTTGGTGAGGACATTGATGTAAATGAAGAGAGCATCACCAGCAGTATATAAAATAGGCAGATCATAATATAAATCAACATGCAATATGCATATTATAGCTAATGCTCCAGCTAATGCCCTCTCTTAACATCACACAGCTGAACATGCATTCAGTAGATGGGAGGAGCCTTCAACTATTTAGAAGGATCACCAACCTCTTTCAGATTAGCTGTTGATTAATTTCTACATGTTGAAGGAGTTTTGCCCAAATGCAAGGATTCTGCACAAAACACTTACACCCTGATGTGGGTGCATTAGTTTACATCTCCCTACAGCATGACAAGGGGAATGAACAGAAGCAATTCAGAGTAAGACAAACTGCTGGAAGAAGGAGGAAGAGAAGAAGGACCCTAAACAGGAGACCATATCAGCAAAAGGAGTAATTCTCCCACCTGATATCAGATATCTCTGCTTCATAAAGAAGTCCTCACTGAAATCTACCATATGCAGCCATAACTGAAGCCTCACAGCAGGGTGAGAATGGCATTGCCAGTGGCTGTGAAGGTGGCCCCTGCCACGAACTTCTATGTAGCTGGTTCCTTCCAGGTTGGAGCATATTTTTAACTTCTCCCAGTTTGCCATCTACTGTTGCACAGGGATAGAGGCTGAGGCTAGGTGTCCCAAAGGAGTTGAATATATATGACTCTCTCTTGCCACAGAGAATCAGGTAGAGCAAGCATGAAGTTTTTTGAGGATTGCAGGCCTCCCCAAAACACAGGGCACTGTGGACTCATGCATGTTGCTTTGCAGGCACTGCATGTCAACTCTGAGGTGCTCCATTACTGAAAGATATTTCACTCCTTCAATGCCCTGCTGATGTGATACCATATGCAGCCTTGCATGCAGGTTAATGTCCAGTGGCCCTGGCAGCAGTGAGCTGTATCACCACAACAAACCAAGGAGTGGCTCCTAGACAAGTAGCCATTAGGCTGTCCGCTGTTCACATGGCTCATGACTTTGCTGTGCAACCCACACACACTTGTGCAGCATGAAAATAATGAACACCATGCTGCCACACAAAATATAATGAGCTGAAAATTGTCGTACTGCCTGGACTGCACTGGAGGAGCCTTGCAGTACTTGCAGAGTGCAGGTCAAGACTCATTGTCATCTATTGCATGCTGTGTAATATCACCATCGTGAGGGTGTAGCGCTTGACACAATCAATATAGCAGCTGAGGAGGAGGAGGAAGAGTAAAGGCCACCAAAAGTGCCGCTTTCTGCCTGGATGTCAGTGATTGACTCATCTGACTGCAATGCCAATAAACACTACCTCAATTCTCCACTCACCAACAGTCCCACACCTCACCTTCCTTCAGTTACTGCCAATTACAGTATCCATTTGGCCACAATGCAAAAATAAAAGCCACCACAAAATAAACATTCCAAACCAAATTTATAAGCCAAACCATGCCATATTGCAAACAAACATCAACTAATTACCCTTCGTGCATTCCCATAGCGCTTGTTTACATTGTGCTTCCGCCTGCCTTTGCGCTCCTACGCAGTGCTATGCCAGTCGCTGCAGCATGGCTGGTGGAAGGCTGATAACTTTCATTGGGGATGACTGCAAATGCAGGACAATCTTGAACAGCTCTGGCCCTAGAAAGCCTGGCTTCAGACTGCATCACCTCTGCATGAGTAGTCTGGGCTGAAAGGCAACTGATGGAGCGGCAGATATTAGGGAACCATGCTGTCCTCCTGAGGGAAGACAACAGGCTTGTACTTTGTGGTGCTACTGCCACTTCTCCCATGCTGTGTTGTTTTGGAGGACAAATTTCTGCACTTCTGTGACATCCTGAATACTGGAATCTGCAGCAATGATACCAGCAGTCTGAGCTTTCACTGCAGTATCCAGATGTTGGGTGGCTTCTACTTGTGCTGCAATGGAAGCTAAAACATTGGCCATCAGATGCTGCATGATGGTTGGGTCCTCAACTTTTCTCATGGAGTTGACCATCATTTCAACACTGTAAAGGATAGACCCCAAATGCTGCACAAAGCTCTTAGTTGAGTTGATGCTGGTCTCCTCCGTGCTCCTTAACATTGACTGCAGGCTTTCTGGCCTGTCAATGGATCAAACATTCCATTGTGCATACCCATCAGCCTTCTTCTGTCAACCGACTCATCAAAGCCCTCAGCTGAATCCTTCACAGTAAAACTCCTCTGTGACCTTGCCATCTGGCAAGCTGGCATATGTGCTAACCTTGCCTGCTGGCCACCAGGCTGCAGGCCAACCACGCCTGGTGACTCACCATGTGTAGATTCAACCTTGAGGCTATCCTCTAAAGCACTTGTAGCAGCAGTATCTGATTTAGCGGCTGCAACAATGGGAGTGACTTTGTTCCTGCTCTTCCATTTCTTTCTCTTCCACCACTGCCTGGCCAGGTTGCAATTAGAACCATAGAAAAGTTACAGCACAGAAGGAGGCCATTCGGCCCATCTGGTCCATGCCAGCCCGCGGACACCCAGGTGCCCTTTCGAATCCCACCTTCCTGCAACTGGCCCTTAGCTATGCAGCTTACAGCACTTAAGGTGCAGATCCAAATACTTCTTAAAAGAGTTTAGAGTTTCTGCCTCTACCACCAACTTGGGTAGCAAATTCCAGATACCCACTACCCTCTGCATAAAAACGTTCTTCCTCATTTCCCCCCTACACCTTCTGCCACTTATCTTGAATCTATGTACCCTGGTTCTGGAATTCTCAATCAAGGGAAACAATTTTATCCTGTCCACTCTATCTATTCCCCTTATAATTTTGTACACCTCAATCAAATCAACTCTCAGCCTTCTTTGTTCTAAGGAGAATAAACCCAACCTATCGAATCTCTCCTTGTAGCTACACTTTTCTAACCCTGGCAACATTCTTGTAACCTCCTCTGCACTCTCTCCAGAGCTATTACGTCCTTCCTGTAATGTGGTGACCAGAACTGCACACAATACTCCAGTTGTGGCCTCACCAGTGTTTTATACAATTCCAACATTATATCCTTACTTTTATATTCTATATCTCTGCCAATGAAGGAGAGCATTCCATATGCCTTTTTTACAACCTTGTCTACTTGAACTGCTGCCTTCAGGGACCTGTGTACTTGTACGCCAAGACCTCTCACTTCATCTACCCCTCTTAGTATATTCCCATTTATTGTGTAATCCCTGTAACTGTTTGACCTCCCTAAATGTATGACCTCACACTTTTCTATGTTAAAATCCATCTGCCACTTTACCACCCGCTCCACCAACCCATCTATATCATTTTGGAGATTATGGCTATCTTCTACAGTATCCACTACTCAGCCAATCCTTGTGTCATCTGCAAATTTCCTAATCGTGCCCCCCATGTTCACGTCCAAATTGTTAATATATAACACAAAGAGCAAAGGTCCCAACACTGACCCCTGTGGAACACCACTTGAGACAACTTTCTATTCGCAAGGGCATCCATCGACCATTTTTTTCCTGTTACAAAGTCAACCTTTTATCCAGTTTGCCACATTACCCTGAATCCCATGGGCTTTTACTTTCCTGACCAATCTGTCATGTGGGACCTTGTCAAATGCCTTGCTAAAATCCACGCACACAACATCCACTGCACTACCTTCATCAACCCTTCTTGTCATTTCGTCAAAGAATTCATTCAAATTTGTGAGGCAAGACATTCCTTTAACAAATCCATGCTGACCATCCCTGACTAGTCCACGCCTTTCCACATGACAGTTAATCCTATCTCTCAGAATTGATTCTACTAATTTGTTCACCACCGATGTAAGACTAACTGGCCTATAATTGTTTGGCGTTTCCTTTGATCCCTTTTTAAACAATGGAACTACATTTGCATTTCTCCAGTCCTCCAGTACCTCCCCTGTATCTGGTGATGATTGGAAAATCATCCTCAGAGCATCTGCTATCTCCCCCCTGACTTCTTCAGCAGCCTCAGAAACAATCCATCTGGCCCTGGTGACTTATCAACTTTCAAGGATTTCAACCCTTTGTGTACTTTCTCTCTCTTTATGACTATCCTGTCCAATATCTTGCAGTGTTCCTCCTGGACTACTATATCTACATCCTCCCTTTCCTTTGTAAACACGGAGACAAAATATTCATTCAAAACCCTGCCCACAGCCTCTGCATCTACACACCAGTTTCCATCTTCATCTCTGATAGGTCCCATTTTTTCCTTAACTAACCTTTTAGCATTAATGTACTGGTAAAACATCTTTGAGTTATCTTTAACTTTACTTGCTAATCTTTTTTCATGCCCTCTCTTTGATTTCCTTATTTCCTTTTTTACTTTGTCCCTGCACGTCCTATAGTCGTCTAGGCTATCTGCAGTGCTTAGTTCTTTGTGCCTATCGTACACTTTCTTTTTCTGTATGATCTTCCCGTGTATTCCTCTAGACAACCTGGGAGGTCTAGATTTGGCCGTGCCACATTTATTTTTGTATGGGACATGTCTACTTTGTACAATTAGGAGCTCGCTTTTATGTGCTTCCCACTGGTTTTCCACTGTTTTATCCTCCAACAGTGCTGTCCAGTCCACCTCAGCCAAGTCCCTTCTCATTTCTGCAAAATTTGCCTTCCCCCAGTTCAAGACTTTTATTCCTGCCTTTTCTTTGTCCTTTTCCATGGTAATGCTAAACCTAACTGAATTGTGATCACTGTCCCCAATATGGTCATTCCCCAAGACTAGGTCTAGAATTGCATCTCCTCTCGTTGGGTTTGTCACTAATTGGTTGAAAAAAATTTCCTGGACACACTGCATGAATTTTTCTCCCTCAGTGTCCCTTTTTTGTTTGAATCCCAGTTGATATTAGGATAGTTGAAGTCTCCTATTATTATTGTTCTTACAAGCAGAAATTTGCTTACATATTTGTTCTTCTATCTCCCTTTCACTATTTGGGGGTCTGTAGTATACTCCCAGTAGTGTGACTGCCCCTTTTTTATTTCTAACCTCAATCCATAAAGCCTCGTTTGTTGACCCATTTAGTATATCATCCCTTCTCACAACTGGAATTGATTCTTTAACCATTGGTGCTCCTACCCCTCCTTTTTTATCTCCTACTCTATCATGTCTGAAGACTCTATAACCAGGGATATTAAGCTGCCAATTTTGTCCCTTCTTTAGCCAGGTCTCTGTTATAGTAATGACATCCTGCTGCCATGTGTCTACCTGTGCCCTTAACTCATCTACCTTGTTTGCAATACTCCCTGCATTGAAGTATAAACAGTTTAACCCCTGAAGGGTTCTCAAAATTCCCACATTTTTCATATCATTAACAACAATATGACTTTTGGACTTTTACCTGAAACCAGAGAATGAGAGGAGACAGAATACACACATTCTTCCCTTTAAATCAATCAACCCCAGAGAAAGACTTCATCTTACACAAAACTAAAGCCCATCAAAATCTTTCATAAATAATCGCTACTAACTACTAAGGCAGGAAGACAACAATCAATGCAATTATGCAAGCCCATCAATACTCCACATATACGATGGCTTTCAGTTCAAGATGATAAACATCATGCGTGCCCATTAAAAACAATGAGGCAACAATCACCTGAAGAAGCCCAAATCAGACAAAGAACTAACCTTGATTTGGTTTCAGACAAGAAATTTGAAAAAAAACAGTATAACTGGGCCAGGAGTGAGGAGGGGGAAGCGGACACAGGAGGGTGGGCAGTTTTGGGCAGTGAGCAGTTGGGTGCGGTGAAGCAGAGTTTAAGCAGGGAGCTGAGCCAAGCAGAGGAAGGAGATCTGGAGGTTTTGCAGGCCCGCAGGCAACATCACAGCGAGGGGCACGGCGTGGCAGCCTCAACTGAAGACAACAAGGCCGCAACCACAGCCCTCCACGAAGATCGATCATCCACAACCTCCACCCAACTGAAGAACCTTCACAGATTCCACAGACCAGGATCACGTGGGGACGGCAGGCCCCAGAGGACACAAAGAGCGTACCCCAAAACTGCAACCGACTTACCTGGCTAGATTTCAAACTGTCAACCGCTCCCAACTGCTCACTGCCCAAAACTGCCCACCCTCCTGTGTCCACTTCCCCCTCCTCACTCCTGGCCCAGTTATACTGTTTTTTTTTTTCGAATTTCTTATCTGAAACTAAATCAAGGTTAGTTCTTTGTCTGATTTGGGCTTCCTCAGGTGATTGTTGTTAATGGGCTCACCTGGTTGGTGACCATGATCCCTGACCGTTCCTAGTTCAATTTAGTTAGATTTTGGGGGTGGGACAAGGGTAAGGGGATTAGTAGCGTGATTTTCCTTCATTATGCCATGTGTTCCCCATTTTTAACTAAGTGTATTTTGTAAGTCTGTATAATCTCAATGTAATCCTAATGCTTGTGACTTCAATAAATACAGTCCTTTTCTTGCACCAAAACCAGTTGTCTGCTGCACTTTGTCACAACCCCCAAATAAGTCCAAGGTCTAGAACCCAGGGAGTGGGAGTGATTTGGACTGCTCAGAAGTCAGAGGTGAAGTTGACACACACCACCACCCTCTACATAATGGCGACCATGACAGGACCTTGGCAAAAGGGATGCGATGCACTGGACACTGATTTGGAAGAGAGAACTGTAATGGAAGAGAGGATTTCAAATTATGTGTTCAGTCAGGTGAATATGGAAAAAAAAATTGGGTTACTAATCTGCTAAATGCTGGGTGCCCAGTAGATGCTGCAGCTAAATGGACAGAAGGGAAGGATCATAAAAAATCCATAGAAAAGGCAGTCTGCTGATGTGCTTCAAGAAACAGATCCAGCTTTTGGACAGGCTCGTTGAAGGACAGGCAGCTGAGATTCGGGAGTCAGCCCTGGAAGTCCAAGCAAAGGCCCTAGCAGCGGATAAGTTACTGTTAGCATTGCAGGCTCTGAACCAGGAAAGGGTGCAGTTAGTGGGGGAGCATATGACCCAGCAGGAATATTTACAGTGTCAGGTCACCGAGGCCAAGAACAATGAACTGGGGTTGTGGGAAAAGAATGCCCGCTTAGCAAGACAAATAAGAGAGCAGGAGGAGAAAGTAAAAGGCTTACAGGCAGCCTATAAGATAGTGAGTGCACAGGGGTTTGAGGATGCAGACCATGGCCCCTGCCAGAAGCAGATAGAGAGTCTGAACCTTGCTCTAAGGATGGCAAAAGGCATGGTATGTCTCATAAGCCCTAGTGCAGCCCAGGTCGACTTCACAGGGAACCTGGGAAGGACGGTTCAGACGCCACAGGCAGTGCTGGTTGAGGAGCAGGAGGGCCCACGACCACCACCCATGGCGCCAAGCTTCAGTGAAATCTGGCAGTGGGGGAGGGGTGGAATTAGGGGCAGAAGCTGAGGAGGAAAACCCCCAACAAGAGAGGCTGGGACCAGGGCTGATGTGCCCGGCCCAGCAGCAAAGGTTCGGCCCGCCCGCTGATAACGGGGATGAGGGACCCCTCCAAAACCAGTTTGTAGTTCCCCACAGCACCCAACATCCTAGGGCCATGGTAAGCCATTTAACTAAACTTGCGGCAAATGGGGATCCCTCGGTCCACTTCAGGGAAGTGGAACAAGCAGCAAGCATCAACGAGTGCAATGATGCCGAACAGGCCAAAATGCTGTTATTCTCCCTGTAGAGTAAGCTATTCCAGTCCCTCTTTGACCAATGTATGATGCGACAGTGTGATTATGGGGAGCTCAAGGAGGAAGTTCTTGAGGCCATGGGGATGAATGAGGGAAGTCCTTTCTCCTGGGTGGAAAAAAACAGTACAGCTCATAGGTGAACCCCTGCAGGCTTTTGCAAACAGGTTGTGGCCAGTGTATAGGAGCGCATGCAGTGGGACATCTACCCGGGCTAACCTGGACCAGGATCAGCAGGCCCACTGACTCCATTGCCTGGTGGCAAACAGCTTGCCACAGGTCAGGGCCGCAGCAGGAATGTGGTTTGACCCAAAGAATCCCCTGACTACCAAACTCACAGTGATCAGACAATTGACCATAGTTTACCGTAACGGTAAAAGAACCAATGCACACCCACCTAAAGGGAAAGTGCATGAAATGAAACCCGGCCAGGTTAGGAAGGAGTGGCATCAGGAAGGGAATAACCCTTCCAGCACAAAGCTCAACTGTTATGGGTGTGGGAAGAATGGACACTGGAGGAAGGAGTGTAAGAATCCTTGGAAAGATAACAAGGGAAAGAATTCCTCAACCCCAGCCCAAAAGGCAGAGACAGGAATCCCTCCCGCCACGGTCAAGTCATTTTTGGACGCCATGAGAACCCTATTGACTGGCCCATGGAAGGTAGCAGCCACCACCAGCGCACTGACCCCATCAGCCACATCTAACCCACAACCCTGACTAGAGCCAGCACAGCCTGTTTACCTGTGTTCCCTTACCTACGACTTATGGAAGACACCCCTCATTGAGATGGAGGTAGAAGAGGTAAAGGAGATCTATCTGTTGGACATGGGAGCATCATGTACTGTGATCCATTCAAGTAACCCAACCACCTCACCTCTATCTAACGGGGTCCCATACAATCTGTCGGGATTCACAGGTAAAGAACAGGCTGGCTCACTTTCCATCCAGCTGACCATTCGTTTAGGAACACTCCGCTCTAAGTGGACCTGTATCCTAATGAATTGGGAAGTGGAGGGTGGAAAAGGGATCCTGGGAGCCGACTTTATTGTAGGCTGTGGGGTCCTAGTGGATTTGAGGAATCACTGTCTATGTGGGACAAAAATAGGAAAGGAAGGCAGAGTAGTAGTCATCCCAGGGAAACAGGGGAAGGGGACTCTGTGCACCATGAAGCCTAAAGAGAGTTTTAACCTTGAACTCATGGTCAGTAATACCCCAAGTGAGTTCCAGGCATTTGTGCGAGCCCACCTAGCCACATTTGCCACACACAAACACGACCGTGGGAGAGTCAACATGTTCAAGGTCAGTGTAGATGGGGACCCTATGGCCCGACCACAAAAGCAATATAACTTCCCCAAGGAAGCGGATCCAGACATGGAAGCAGCCATGTCCTCCTTAGTGCAACAGGGGGTCCTGAGACCAATAGCTACCCACGTGAACTCTCCACTGTGGCCGGTTAGAAAACCGGACAACTCCTGGAAGGCCACTGAGGACTATTGGGTGCTCAACATTAACATCCCAGCATGTGCAACCACGGTAGTAGCAGTTGCCGACCTGATAGGAAGTATCCCAGCATCAACGACCACTTTCACAGTGCTGGATATCTCCAACGGGTTTTTAAGGAGAGAGGATCAGTACAAGTTTGCCTTTACCTTTAAAGGGCAACAGTACACCTGGAACTGTCTGCCTCAGGGCTTCCACAATAGCCCCAGCATTTTCCACCAATGCATGGCAAACAGTTTAAAGGGCTTCAGCCAGCCCAGGTGGCTGGTACAATACATGGATGACCTGCTCCTATTCACCAATTCGAGAGAGGAGCATGGCCCACTTCTAGCCGAACTGCTAGAACTGCTCAGGCAGGAAGGTTTAAAGTGAACCCAAAGAATGCGCAGATCGGCCAGCAGGAGATGAAATTCCTGGGCCTGACAATACGCGCTGGGGAAAGGGCCATAGATAAAGCTAGACGGGAAGCAGTCCACATTAACCAATGTAAGTTGGTTAAATCCAAGAGAAGAGAACAGCCAGTTGGGGCAAGGTCTGAGGATAAAAATCCTCAGCCTGCAGCAGGAGCAAACTCACAAGCTGCACAAGCAGGTGCAGTGGCTTGTTTTAAGGGAAGGACCATCCCACCCACCGTTTGGGACACTCCCCTGCTCATCTGGGACTCAGACGAGGTGGGACCTGAAGGCAGAGAGTTACCTGCCCCTGACACAGGTTTAGAAGAGGTACAGCCTGAGGATAGAAATCCCCAGCCAGTGGCAGTGGAGATTCCACAGACCGCACAAGAGGGGTCAGTGGCTCGGGTTGAAGACCCACCAGCCAGAAAACCCCCACCAGCCAGAGTCTCTAGAAGGTCCCCACCACCGCCACAGCCAAAGAAACTGTGGTCACCAGCTCCCCAGTTTAAAAGGGCAGCCCCTCAAGTCAGGGATCGATCTGAGGACGGAGGTCCCCAGCCAGCAGCTGCAGGGAATGAGGGACCAAAGGTACAAGACAGGGCGGACACACCGAAGGGAGTAGTGTGCTGTAGCCCGAACAGGGATTAATCTGGCCGCCCGGGGATGGGCGGCCGATGTACATAGCTTCTGTTATTTAATTTTGAGATTGTTAAGTTTGGGTGTTTTAGTCAAATTTTAAACAAGGTGGTTGGTAGCTTAAGTGTTATTGTTTAAGAGTGTTTGTACTGAGTCGAAGTCGCAAGACTCGACTATGCTTTACCCAAGCCAGTGAATCTGTTTGGGACCTGGCTATATGCTCTTATGTCTCCCTACAGAAAGGATTTCGATAGGATGGGAGGCATACTCCTACTCGCCCTGATAGTAATGGCTGCTGGGAGGCGAGGTAACATGAAGGACTCCCACATTTTTGGGTGGTCAGGGGAGAGAGCACCAGTTGTGACTGCGGGGAGCAGCAAAGGTAACGTGGAGGAGATCACTACCTATTCCCATGTGGGAAGATGGCCAGGGTGGCTGGGATCTAACTCCACCCGATACTCCAGTCAGACTGGGTTCACCTACGGGAAGGCCTCCCTCCCATGCCCCAGCATACAGGTTGTGGCCACACGGGTCGGGGTCACTGAGGGGAAATGCGTGTGCCTGACCTGCAGAGGACAGATTCCCCTGGGAGGGTGGTGGCTCAAGAAGCTGAGTAGAGACATGGGGGATGGTACAGCTGACTGGGAGCGACTGGGGAACGACACCCATTGGACCATTACCGGGAACCATGGCGGGGGCGGTGAGCGTGTGCTAGGACAAGTGGTGGAAATTGGAACATCTGCATGTGGGGATCGCAGAAGACCTGCCCCACAGGCGTATCCATTACCTTTTCCGCAGCATGGCTGGACAAGGGGAAGGGGGTGGAATGGGATTCCCACCTACACACTTGCATAACCCCATCGTCTCCAGCCTCAGTTTAAGGAGGTACACTTACCTGAGTGGTGCCCCAAGGAGACAGAACAGCTATACCAGACCCTGTTAAGAGAAATGTTCAGGAAATTCTAAGAGTTCGTTTTTGCCAATATAGACAAAACTGAACTGTACATTACCCACACTGAGTACTTTAGCAATGCACGGAGACAAAGAAGGGGAACCTGGAACAATGTTTTCACAGCAAATAATACAGGATCCTCTGTGATAAACAGACTGGATGACATAGAATTACAGACACAAATAAACGGTTTAAAAACACAATTACGAAAAATCTTAACAGAGGAGAACACAGTGATAGGCTCAGAGCTACACGAGGACCAGGCCATGACGGTCCATTTAAAGGAGATTATTGCTGAGTTGGAAAGGCATGCCAAAACAATGAATGCACTCATTCGAGAGGATAGGAATGCATCAGACCAGGCTGCACAGAGTGAGGTGTGCGTGCTGTACGGGGCATGGTTGCTGGGCGAGGGCCACAGCAACCTGGAGGATTTAAAGCAAGATTTAGTCCCCTACTGGATCAGAAACAAGCACCTCGCAGCCCTCCACCCATCTGAGAATTCACTAAGCCCTTGTCAGTTCTGCCTAGCCTCTGAAGCCTACCCTGTCCCAGTAGATTGTGGGTGCTGCAACCGCACCAACATGGGTATAGTAGTAAGGATGCCGGTCATGGGTGGGACAGCCCGACCTGCACCAGTATGTAGGGTGAAGAACATTGGAGTCATTCAAGGGGGTGCACACGTCCATTTCACAGCGGTCCCACTTTACGTCGTAAAGTGGGAGCACATAATGACAGCCGGGGTGCACACGTAGTACTGTGTCCCCAGCATTTGAACGCCTAGACCACAGTGCGTGTTTAAAACTGCTAGTGCACAGCCTATAAACTGTACCATGGAGGTAATGGCACAAGGCCATGTTCCCCCACAGGTAGCATATATAGGGGGTGGGACATATTGTGTCATCACAAGTGCGCCCCACTATCAGCTTGGACAGCATATCTGGTGTCCGGTAAGTGACAGCAGTTTTTGTTTTAAACCCGAGGCAGAAGTTCAAGTGACCCAGGAACGGATTGTCCCCATTCTTGAACCCTCCACTGTTCACCTCACTGTTAGGGAAAACATTACCAACCTGCAGAGCTGTCACACATTTCGGTTACGAAATTCCCCCTCTACCAGAACATCTTACAAAACTACTAAAAGCTGCTGAGTTATCACAAAAGTATTTCTATACTTTGGAACAGAAAACACACAAGATAGAGGGAGAGATTCAAGGTATCACAGTCCCACCCTGGTGGGACATTTTCAAAAACATAGAGGTCCCTTCATGGGTCAGAATGACTTCCCACATCCTCGAGGTTTGCCAGCTGGGAATAGTGTTGTACCTGTTGTGCTCTCAGTGCATGGGAAAAGGCAAAATCCTAGAGTGCCAAAACGAAAGGACCTGGAAAAACATGCTAAGGTGGAGAGAGATACACCTGTTTGAACCTTTCATATATTTTTTTGTGTTCTTGGATAAAGATTGTTGGTTTTTTTTGTCTTCGGTGATTTTTAAGAAAGACTTTTATGTGTTGTTTTCTTTTAATGAAGATGTATGCGCACCAAGTGGGGTGTTGGACCCCCTAAATGTTTGGAAGTATGTAAATAATTGTATTTTGCCTGTGCGTGCTTACATACACCACATTTTAAAGAATGGGGAATGTATGTGTCATGAGATCTTAGATAGGTAATTACAGGGGAAGATTGACTACAGAGGGTACCCCAAAACTGCAACCGGCTTACCTGGCTGGATCGAACTGTCAAGGAACTCTGGTTGTTCAGCATGATCCCTGACCTCTCCTAGCTCAATTTAGTTAGGTTTTGGTGGTGGGACAAGAGTACGGTATTAGTAGCGTGATTTTCCCTCATTATGCCATGTGTTCCCTGTTCTTAACTAAGTGTACTTTGTAAGTCTGTATAATCTCAGTGTAATCCTAATGTTATGAGTTCATTTGTGACTTCAATAAACACAGCCTTTTTCTTGCACCAACCCCCAAATAAGTCAAAGGTCGAGAACCCATGGAGTGGGAGTGATTTGGATTCCTCAGAAGTCAGAGGTGAAGCTGACACACATCACAACCCCCTAGGGTAGGGAAGCGGGACAGGCCACGCCGGAGGGTAGGGTTGGGGGCCAATGTGCCCCTTGTTTTTTGGATGACTGCCTTGCTGCCCTCCTCGAGGAGGTGGCAGCACAGCAGGAGGTGCTGGTGCCCCCAGGATGGGAGGAGGAGGCCCCTCCACATGACGAAACGCACTTGAGAGGAGGTGGTGGAGGTGTTGAGTTCCCAAGATGTGGTGCGCGCACCTGGATCCAGTCTTGCAAGTGCTTCAATAACTTGTTGGAATTGGGCATTTAACCCAGCAGGTCGGCTTACCCCCTGCTGCACTCCCCACCCCCTCAAGTCCGAGTGTTGTGACTGCATTGAATCATTGGCGGCATTTGGCCTTTGCTGGGTGGGCAAGCAGATAATGCCCATGCTGAGGCCGGCCTGAGAGGTTGATGAGGAGATGTTTGCCCCGCAGCATGTGTTACACTGAGTCCCACATGACTGGTGTGGGGGCAACCTGGAGGAGCTGCACCTAGGCACCATGTTAGAACTCCAGGGCATGTCCTAGTCAGGGTGATGACCTGGTGGGAGGGGAGCTTCAAGACAATGTGGCAATGAACCATCTGCTGCACTCTGCGCTCCACGTGTTTGCGCCTCCTTACTATGGAAGGATACACCATGTGGTGCCTAATGTGATCACAGAATCACACAGAATCACAGAATCACAGTGCAGAAGAGGCCCTTCGGTCCATCAAGTCTGCACCGACACATGAGAAACACCTTACCTACCTACCTAATCCCATTTACCAGCACTTGGCCCATAGCCCTGAATGTTATGACGTGCCAAGTGCTCATTCAGGTACTTTTTAAAAAATGTGAGGCAACCCACCTCCACCACCCTCCCAGGCAATGCATTCCAGACCGTCACCACTCTCTGGGTAAAAAGTTTTTCCTCACATCCCCCTAAACCTCCTGCCCCTCACCTTGAACTTATGCCCCCTTGTGACTGACCCTTTAACTAAGGGGAACAGCTGCTCCCTATCCACCCTGTCCATGCCCTTCATAATCTTGTACACCTCGATCAGGTCGCCTCTCAGTCTTCCCTGCTCCAACGAAAACAACACAAGTCTAACCAACCTCTCTTCATAACTTAAATGTTTCATCCCAGGCAACATCCTGGTGAATCTCCTCTGCACCCCCTCCAGTGCAATCACATCCATCCTGTAATGTGGCGATGAGAACTGCACACAGTACTCCAGCTGTGGCCTCACCAAGGTTCTATGCAATTCCAACATGACCTCCAAACTTTTGTAATCTATGCCTCGATTGATAAAGACAAGTGTCCCATATATCTTTTTCACCAGCCCACTAACATGCCCCTCTGCCTTCAGAGATCTATGGACACACACACAAAGGTCCCTTTGTTCCTCAGAACTTCCTAGTGTCATGCCGTTCATTGAATACTTGCTTGTCAAATTACTCCTTCCAAAGTGTATCACCTCACGCTTTTCAGGGTTGAATTCCATCCGCCACTTATCTGCCCATTTGACCACCCCGTCTATCTCCCTGTAGCTCAAGACACTCAACCTTACTGTTAACCACCCAACCAATCTTTGTGTCATCTGCAAACTTACTAATCCTACCCCCTACATAGTCATCTATGTCGTTTATATAAATGACAAATAATAGGGGACCAAGCACAGATCCCTGTGGTATGCCACTGGACACTGCCTTCCAGTCACTAAAGTATCCTTCTGTCATCACCCTCTGCCTCCTACAACTAAGCCAATTTTGAATCCACCTTATCAAATTGCCCTGTATCCCATGTGCATCTGTCTGATGTAGGCAGCATGTGTCCAAGGGGGAGGTGGGGGGTGTGGAGCAGGCCTAGCATCTTTGTGTGAGTGCTCAGCAGCAGCGGGGTGAGGAGGCTCTGGTGCCCTGAGATGTCCCACTCTGGTTGGGGTGGACCTTGCGCGAACAGAGCTCATGTGCAATTTGCACTAATCAATGCTCTTCTCTCATTTTTAGGAGAGGAATGCTCATAATGCGGCAGTGCATGCGAGGGCTGGTGGCAGTCAGGCGCAGATCACCATTCTAAGCCGTTTCGAGCAGGAGGCCCTGGATTTGGAGTGGCACCATGCACCCAGGTCCGCTGGTGTTGGTGAGGCTGGGGTGCCACGGCCAGGTATTTATGCCCAACAGTGAGGTCAACATTGTCCTCCCAACAGCCATAGCACTGGCTTGACCATTGGTTATGGAAGGATGAGTGCATGATGATCCAGGGGACAGGGATGGACTTTATCATTGTCTCCACACTAAGTGATCCACTGTCCTTGTTCTTCCTTTCAGCATCATCGGAGCAGGGCTGGGAGAAGGAGCAGCAGAGGCTCCCTCTCAAACCTGAGGGGCCTGAAGTCTCACCAGAATCACACAATTTCAGTGAGGCAGGCACCAGCGCAGATACTAGCACTTCGGCAGGAATTCAAACATCGGCAAGTGTCCTGGGAACAGCAGTGAGGGCACTTCACACTCACTGGAGAAGCTGGCAGAGACAGAGAGCACCCATGGTGCCAGCAGTTGGAGGACTGTAGGGGACCAGGCACATGCTCAGTCTGTGCCTGATGATGTGCCTCTGGAGTCGTCCACGACGCAGCAGGTGCAGGAAATGCAGCTGGATGTGTGGGAGCATCTGAGGGAGATACATGAGGCTATGCTTGGCTTGGTCTCTGTGGTGGAGGAGTCTACGTGGACGCTCTCCGAAGCAATGAGCCACATGTCCAAGAGCCATGCGTCCTCCATAGAGAGAGTGGTGACTCCTGTGAACAGCCTACTCCATGAGACTGTCAGGGCTTCCTGGGGATGCGCTCAGACCAGCAAGCCCTCACAGCGACATTGACCTCAGGTTGTCAGTGCCAGTGTGGGAGATGGTCTGGGCATCAAGTTTCCCAGCTTGGTGCCCATCCATCCACGGTGAACAGGGAGGTCTGAAGTGACCTCACATCGGCATAGCAGCTGCCTGTCTTCTCTGCGGGCACCAGATGATGGCAGCAGCTCCTCTGCCCCTCTCCCAGTGACTGTATCATTCGGTGAGGCTGCGACGACTGGGGAGATGGCAACTGTCGAACTGGCAGATCCCTCCCAGGCGGGGCCAGCACTGGCTCCACGGGCCAGAGGACGGCCGCCAAGGTCATCAAGGCCAACAGGACAGCAGAGTCAGCAGGCTGTCTCAGATGCCACTCTGAGCGATGGGGCGGCACCAAGACGTAGCACCCGGAAACGAAAGCATAAGGCACCTTAGGCACACCACGGGTTTTTTACTGGTGCTTTTGTGTTGGCTTGAGATGAGGCCCTTATGATTTTATTTGATTTGTAACACTATTGTCTTTTTTTTGTAATAAGTTGCTTTGCTTGACACATTAAATTCAGATATGTCACCATGGCTGAGGGTACCACTTTTCTTCTGCATGTGTATCGTTTCCAAAACTGTAATGAGGGTTTTGTTGGGCATTCAACTTGATTAACAAGGCCCTTAGTTACTGTTCCTATCCTGGCAGATTTTGCACTTAG
Source organism: Carcharodon carcharias (assembly GCF_017639515.1). Lineage (NCBI taxonomy): Eukaryota > Metazoa > Chordata > Chondrichthyes > Lamniformes > Lamnidae > Carcharodon > Carcharodon carcharias. Next base: position 139,249,060 of record NC_054468.1, on the reverse strand, counting down.
GTGTCAAGTGTCGAGCCGACAGCCCAGGCTTGTCCTATTGGACCATCTGTAGTGTGCTAGCCGATCATTCCCTGGATTAAAGCCTCCCAGGTGTTCCTGCCTCCCTGGAGTATGCCCGGATCAGTGGCGACCCCCTAGCATTTCCCTGTGCATGCTAATCCTCGGACTCATTGCTGGACTCAGCATGTGCAGCTGCAGCCACTGCATCGATGTCTTCATCGTCCACTGCGTCCCCCTTTCCAGCACAAGATTGTGGAGAGCACAGCATGCAACCACTATCACCAAGACACAATCTGGGGGGTACTGGAGTGCACCCCTGAGCGGCCCAGGCATCAGAAGCACATCTTGAGAAGACCAATGGTTCTCTCCACCACAGCCCTTGTGGAGGCATGGCTCCTATTGTACCGCTGCTCAGTTTCTGCTCTTGGATGGCGGAGAGGCGTCATGAGCCACCTTCTGAGGGGATAGCCCTTGTCACCCAGCAGCCTTCCATCCAGCCGGGCTGGAGTATTGAAGAGCCCTGGCACCTGGGAGTGTCTGAGGATGTATGCGTCATGGGAGCTACCTGGGTATTTTGCACAGACTTGTAAAATCAGCATCTTGTGATCACACACTATCTGCATGTTCATGGAGTGTAAGCCCTTCCTGTTGATGAAGGCACCAGGCTCATCTCCTGTCACCTTGATGGCCACATGTGTGCAGTCTGGATATGGGGGAAGCCAGCAATGCCTGCGAAGCCTCTAGCTCGCTGTGTCTGGCTTGCCTGGTCCCAACGGAAATGGTTGAAGGTCAATGCATGGCTGAGCGGAGTGTCTGTAACCTGCTTGACACAAGTGTGGACAGCTGATTGGGACACACCACAAAGATCGCCCACCGAGCCCTGGAAGGAGCCGCAGCATGGAAGTTGAGGGCAGATATGACCTTCAGGGCCACTGGGATGGGGTGTCCACCCACACAGTTCACGGAGATCTCAGGCCCAATCATCTGACAGATGCAGTTGACTGTCTCCCTTGAGGAACGGAGCCTCCTCCGGCACTGCACCTCTGGCATATTGAGGTAGCTGCTCTGCCGTCTGTATACCCTGGCAGCAGGATAATCACGTCTTCTGTGGCCCCATCCACCTTGGACTTCCTGTTGGCCTTGCACCCCTTCTGCCTGTGCTTCTCTTCCCAAATGTGACTCCGCTGGAGGCTGAATGTGCACTCCTGATCTCCTCCCCCTTCTAGCCCTCCCTTCCTCCTCAGAGGAGCTGCCTCCAATGGACAGTTCAGCTCCCATTCCCTGGCTAAGGGAAGACTTCCTGAAATCTGCAGGCCCAGAAATGATTCCTCACTGCAGAGTGCTGACCTGAAGGTTAAGAATCCAGAAAAGGCAGCTGGTATGCATTTTGAAATACTGCAGATCACACAAGTTTGAAAAACTTGCAAAAATAAATACTTGACTGTGCACATTCATGACCCCAGTGAGCCCTCTTATCCTACCCATGGATGAGGTTAATACAAATGTGTCCTACCTGCCTGCCCGTTGCGCCGACCAGAAGGTTGCACGGGTGCCGAAAAGATCGCCATCGATTGAACACTCAAGGGCCTTAAGTGGCCCGTTAATTAATGGAGGGTGCGTGTCAGACATCATCGCGTGCCCGCCCAACGAAATATCGCGATGGCGTACTGTGATGTCGGGACACTTGCCCAAAGTCACCGTGTATCTTTCTATGCACGGATGTGCAGGGACCGTCCCCACACGACAACTGGAAAATTCTGTCCCATATGTCCTTCCTCACTTTTGCTATTTTCCTCAATCTAGTCCCTGCAACTTTTTGGGTAGCTCTAATTTTATTGTTTATATCTTTTTGCCCTATAATCTCTATTCTGCACCTTTCTGCTCTTCTTCCTGTTCCCCTTCCACCAGCAAATTAGTTTAAACCCTCCCCATTGGTATGAGTTAACCTCTCAGTGAGAACATTAGTCCCAGTTTTGATCAGGTGCAGCACATCCATCTTGTACAGGTGTCTCTTAGCCCAGAGCCAGTCACAATGCTAGAACATTAAAAAAATCAGAAATCTTGGCCTGTAACTTCTGGTCAGCTGTCAATTCATCTGATTGCCACTGCAGTCCTAGTATCTTACCTTAAAATGAAGCCGCTCCTATGACCATCTGACTCAGGCCGGGTGAAATCACTCTAGCACAGCGGATTCCCGAGGCCTACAGTTGAGGGCAGCTCAGTCGAAGGTAAGTAATCCTCACCCTCTCTTTTTGCCACCCGAGGTGCAGTAAACCAGGTAAATTTAAAGGTCCAGCCACTTGGACAAGCCGGGGGGAAGGTAAGTGTATAAGGTAAGTGGGTAGGGTTTGTGATGGGGGTGGGGTTGAGTCAGGTCGGTTGAAGCCAGGCTGGGCGAGATTGGGGTGGGGGGGTGAGGTTGGGTCGGGCCTGGGAATGGTGATGTTGGGTCGGATCAGACCTGGGGGGATTGGGCCGGGTTGGGTTTGGTGGTGAGGTCAGGATGAGCTGGGCCGGGCTCAGGGGTTAGGGCTGGTTAGGGTCAGGTTGGGCTGGGCCTGGGGGGCCTCTCTCCTGGGGGTGGAGGACTCCGGTCTGGCCAGGTCTGATTTCTGTGTGCATGCATCAGCAGGGATCCTAGTATCATTAGTAATTATACCATCATTAGCATGATAGGGGTTTTCCTTGGGGGTCGGGATGGATCAGTGCTATGGTTATCCAGAAGCTGAAAGTGGTTTTAATTCTTCTAACTTTCCTGGGTAACTATTGGTGTAAGACAGCCGGATCCATCCAAAGTTTGCAATTTAAGTCACATTATCAGATGGTTCCCAGTGCAGGGCAATTGCCCAAAGGATGTTTGAGCTTCCCAAGCAATTGCTGTGCAATCCTTAAATGGGAGCTTCCAGGTGGGGGTTGGGAGGTGTTCCCCAGCACATCTTTGGGGTTGGTATCTCCCAGATACACTGTCCTGGAGCTCAAAAGTTACGGGCCATTAAGTTTTAGCCTATGGAAGCAATTGACCATGGTATATGGTGTATTATTAAAAAGAAACTCTAAGGCCTTTACCTGAAGTTTCAAATTGGCTATGATGACCTTGGTCTTCATTTTCCAGGACAGTCTTGAGATCTGTATGATGTCTTGGAAAGGCTGATGTGCTGAGATCCACCTGATTTGTGGCTACTTCTCTTCCATTTCTTTTCATTAGAATTCCAGTGCTTGAATCACTAGATGGTCTTTGAGTTGGTTGAGAAATATACTGCACCACATGAACAGTACTTTGTTGCATCAGGCCACAATTCTATAGGCAGATAAAGAGGACTGATCAGATTCAAAATATGGAAAGGAAAATAAATAAATTAGGAAAGCTACCAATAGTAATCAACATTTTCATTTTTCAAATCAAACGATTCACTAATTCAGAAGAAGAACTGCATCTTTCTGGGAATATTTTAATTACATATCACCTCCCTCAGCAACACACATGCCTATATCATGAAGTAATCTGTAAAGTTCCTGTCTTGAATGTGGCAAAAAAGCACACAAAATTAGAGAAAGATTGACAGCCCCGGTCCAGTATATCTAAACTTTACACCTCTTCTGCTTTCTGTTTTCTACTTATCTATATTATCTTCTGTTTAAAAATTAAAGGGAGTTAAAATGGGTCATAACTGAAAATTGGCGTGGGGATCACAATGAGCAATTAATGTATGCCCCTTCAGTGTAATGCATGTAGCACCTTATCTTCATGCTGCCTGCTCATTGTAATGATTTCTGTGTGCATGCATCAGCAGGGATCCTAGTATCATTAGTAATATGCACTACTTAATGTTAGCAGCAGCACCCCTTGAAGAGGATATGCATTATGACTGGAGCATGTTCTGGGAGTTGTTCTGCAACTGAATCTGACCTAGGAAAGAGAGAAGAATGGCTGACCATAGCCAGTCTTTGGTTTTATGTGGTGGCGGAAACGCATTATGACTGCTGCCAGGATACCAGGCCATTGACCTACATGATGCATTGCTTCCGGTCACTCACCGGCTGCAGGTTTAGGAAGTAGAAACCCTTTTATTCCGTGTACATGGAAAAGTTGACATGAAGCACATGAAAAGCAATGTTTATGCCATCAATGGCACAATGGGGAAGCCTTCAATCCTTGAAACTTCCCATGCTCAATCTGCCTGTTTCCCTCTGGAAAAAGCAAGATATAGGAGTTAATCCCCTTTACATAGAGAACCTCCCTTGTGCAACAGTGCATAATATATCTAGCAGCAGCCTGGAAGGAGCCAGACGCATATAAATTCAAGTCTGCTTCACATCCACTGAAATGCAGTCCTTGCCCTGCTCTGAAGTTGGAGTTGTGGCTGTATCAATTGGCAGATTTTAGTGACAACCTCCTTAATGAAGCATAGGCATCTCAAACAGTGGTCATTGCTGAAGATCAAATAGGAGAATTGCTCCTTGAACACCCTAGAGCAATTAGTTACGGCCTCCTACTGACAACTCCCTCTACCTCCTCTTCCTCCTCACTCTTCTAGCAGTTTATCATCCTCATCCAGCTTTGAATATATATTGACAGGTATTAAAAATAAATCATTACATTACTCAAGTATAATTAAAGCAGGAAAGAATTTTCTAAATTCTATATACTCAGTAATCAAGGAAATTAAACATGTGAAAATATTTTGCTTGGTTACCTTGTTGAATTTTTTTGACAAACCAAAAAATGTAACATCAATGGTTTTTGTACTCTGATTTTAATCCAGGTTGATTTTTTCTAAATAATATAAATAGTACAATTCCACATTAAAAAAAATATAACTGAAATGAAGCTTACTGATTATACTAATTCTGAAACTCCACTTCCCTGTGTCCACCGGTCACTATTGTCTGAATAAACAGTCTCTTGTCATAAATGTTGTGGCACCCCTTAAAACCTCACTGAATCATACAATCATATAACATAGGAGGGTATTCATCTCATCATGTCACTGTCAGCTCTTTGAAAAAGCTATTCAATTAGTGCTATTCCCCGAATCTTACTTTTCAAGGATATATCCAATTTCCTTTTGAAAGCCACTACTGAAGCTGTTTCCACCATCCTTTCAGATAGTGAGTTCAAAATCATAACAACTGACTGCATTTAAAAAAATATTTATCTCACCTTTGGTTCTTATCTTTAATCTGTGTCAGTTAGTTATCAATCCTCCTAACAGTGGAAATAGCTTCCCCTTATTTACTCCATCAAAACCATTCTAATAAGTCTTCTCTGCACCCTCTGCAAGGCCTTGTCATCCTTCCTATGGTGTGATGCCCAGAAGTGGACACAATAGCCTGGATTTTCGCTCCCAAAGCAGTTGTGCTGTCAGGAGATTTTCCAGCTCGCTGCATCTGCCTCAGGAAGAGGTTCCCTAAATGCGGGATCTTTGTTCTGGGAGGGCGGGTGGGTGCTGGATTTGGGCCCACTGCTCCAAAATGCAGATCAGAGGTGGTCACAGGGGTTGCTGACAAAGAAGACTGCGTAAAAGGTCCACTTTGGTTCTCTGGGACTTTGTCCCCTTTGTGTTGTTAAATATTAGGCTTTCTACCCTCACCCCCTCTCACATCCCTACCCGCTCTCCATGCCCCATCAATGCCCATCATGCCAACCCATCCCCCTACACCCACCCCCAATAACCCCTCACACCATCCATGCCAATCCATGCCTCTCCATCCACCTCCAATGGCCCCTCATACCCTCCATGCCAACCCATGTCCCTCCACCCAGCCCAAAGTTCCCTCCTATCCTCTATGCCAATTCATGACTCCCCCACTCATCTCCCTGACCCCTTATAGCCCCTTTGTCAACTTAGTGCCAACTTGTGCCAACTCATGCCCACCATCCACCACCCTTTTCCCTTACACAATCCAAGTGACCATGTGCAGAATTCAGGAGCCATGCTGAGATAAAATAACATAACGTTCTAAGTATCTACCACAAACTTCACTGTGTAAAAATATACTCTCAATCATAAAACCCAATTCAACATATTTATATCCCTAATAAAAACAAAGTTTTGTATTCATAAGCCACATCAAAGACAGCTAATCCTTTAATGATGCCCTGGATCTCTTAATCAAATTGTGAGCTTACAGCCTCCCCAGCATGATAATGACAGTTTATGGAAGCCATCAAGCAGGAACAATGATAGGGTTATGTCAACAAATATCTATTGAAACTACAAGCACAGACTTTTTCAACTCAAAGGCACAGGCACAGTTTTTTTTCAAAATTTAAAGGGTATGGGATTTAAATAATTTGATAGTTCTACAGACCTTATCCTGCCTTTACAAGTATTTATGACTGAGGGCTTGTAACACACGCTACACAGTAAGGTGCTCACTCCAGCAAAAATGGGATCTGTTTGAACTCAGCAATGAATTCAAATGGCCCTGCTGAGTTCAGATTTCCCCCATGTGTGAGTCACATCCCACCCCTTTTCCCCTACAGGCAAAAATGGGATCTGTCGGATATGCAGAATAGATCCCTGGATTAGGTTCCCAGCAACATTTTGGATAAGCTATGGAGTCTCCATGGCTGTATGAAAATCTAGGCCAAAATTCCAACTGAGGCCTAACCAGTAATTTATGAAGGTTTAGCATAACCTCATTGCCGCCGTACTCTATGGGTAGGAAATTGGCTTTAGCCTTGCATGTGTCATTTTTCAGGTGTTCTATTAATGGTTCTACTAAGGGGCACCCTTAGAGCTGCAAAATGGTAACCGCAGCATATACATATTTCTAACTGGAAGCACACCAAAAGCTATTTGGTGCATATATAGCACACACATCATGACCAGCCACTGGAAATATGCAGAGTAGGCACATCATGACATCTTAATCACACACACACTGAATGTTGTAGCGTGTTGGTTACAATTCAGTACGTCTGAAAAAGCCTTCGTAGTCATACATAGGTTAACTTAGCTTATTCTTTATTGGCTCTTTGATCTAGTTACAAATATAAAGAGTACAAGCTAGGAACTGTCTCCATGCTTGCTGGTACACATAACTCTGTCCAACAGCAGACTGACCTGGGTACAGGCCATGTGCTCTCTTACATCACTATGTGGGCGGTACTGTACTCAGTCCCACATTAACCCTATATGTGCCAGACCCTTATACGACACTGAACACATATTAAGCAGAAGGAGGGAACAACAACACTATTTAGAGGGATAATGAACTACTTAAAGGTTAGCTGCTTCTTGATTTCTTACGGCTGCTGCTATAATTCTGCACGTTTTTACTGTTTTTCATTGTTTCAAGTTGTTTCAAGTTTCAAAAGTCAAAGAGAGTTGTGTGGCAGATGTTGAAGTACTTTTTTGATTTCAAGTCTTCTTCACAAACCAGTTGTTCATAGGTATGGGTGCACTAATTGGCCTTCCTCTTGAAATAGAGCATGACTGGGGGAATGAGCAGAGGCCATGAATAGCAGGGTAAACTGTGAGAAGAGGGAGGGGAAAGAGGGAAAAAAGGGCTCTCAGCCGGAAACTATATTCTCCTGGGTTACTCAGGGAACAATTTTCTTACTTGAACCTCCGTGAGGAACAATGGCCAGGATTTTAAGGGACGGTGGTCAGAAAGTCAGGGTCAATCCTACCTTGGTCAGGGATGGGAAACCTGACCTAATTTTGCTACCTGCAACGGGACTCCCATCACCTTAAGGAACAAAGAGGTACTTCTTTATCACTCTACAGTGCCATTAGTTTCTCCATTATTGTTATTTTGCCTATATTAATTTTGGTGAGACCCTGCTCCTGATTCACATTAGTTTTCTTGGGATTTTTGGCAGGCTGACCTCTTCTTCTACTGAAAATGCTGATGCAAAGTAATGATTCAACATGTCCACCATTTCCATATTTTCATTTACAAAATCACCGTTTTCAGTTTTCAAAGGACTCACATTATTCCTGAAAACCTTTTTTTTCCTACTATAGCTGTAAAAAATGTATTCAATGTGATATCCTTTTGCCAGCTTCTTTTGTACAGCATCTGTTTTGTCAAATTGCTTTTCTATGTATCTTTCCAATTCTTCAGAATCTGTGCTATTTTATGCTTTTTTGTATGCTTTTTCTTTTCGTTTTATGTTGTCTCTGACCTCTAAATGTCCATGACTGTTTTGGGGCAAGTAGCATTCTTGCCCCTTAGGAGTATAAATCGTTTCTATATCACATTTAATTATTTTTTGAACATCACCCACTGATACCCTGTCATTTTATCTATTAAGAGGTTTGCTCAATTTACAGAGGATAGTTTCCACGTCATCCCATTGAAGTCAGCCTTACACCTAAATGTAGAATTTTATTAGCTATTTTGCAATTCTCCTTTTCAGAGACTATGTTGAATTCAATCATATTATGATCGCTATTAGATAAATAGTCACACCCCGTTAGGCTGTTAACTAAATCTGGTTTATTACTCATTATGAAGTCTACTTTGATTAACTATGTGAAAAGATTTCCTTTGTGAAAGCAAATTGAAATCCAAGGTTATAATAAGATGATTTTCAGGCTATTAGGTAAATTATTGTCTTCAGACAAGGAAATTACTTTGAGGATACAATAATATCTTCTACTGTTAGATATTATAACGCATTTTTGATCAGTGTTAGCCCTGGGACTATAGTTTACAGCTACAACCTTCTGCTGCAGTCAATAATTGTGTAAAGTGTAAAATAGCCAATGGGAATGAATTGTTAAGATTGAGCTGTATTTAACCAATACATTCAGAATGCTATTAACAGGTACATTGAAAACAAAGCTAAACACCTGCGCACAATTTCTAAGAATCTGTGACAAAGTCATAGAAGTATTGAAGGGTATACCTCATTCTTTTACAGTGTGTGTGTATTTGCCTGAACAATTATAGACCTGTGCAGAAGAAAATCCAGAATATCTGGGTGCATCATAATCATAGTCTCACCTGAAGCATTCAGCTTGTAATTCTTGAAGCTTCTCATTCAGCATTAAAACAATGAAAATTTATTTGCCCAGAAAGTGGAACTTACTACCAGATGGTTTAGGCAAATAGCATAGATGCATTTCAGTGGAAGCTAAATTAATACATGAGAGAGGAATAGAAGGTTAGATGATAGGTTTAGAAGATGCAGAATAGGAGGAGGCTCTTGTGCAGTATAAATACCAGAATAGTTGCACTGAATTTCTGTGCTGTAATTTTGATGTAACTCTGTAAAACTTTAAATGTGCAATGGGTGTTCCGTTGGGTGTTCTGCAATAATAACAGTAAACTAATGGCACAAATAGAAATAAATAGTTTAAATGTAGTCACCATTAAAGGGATATGGTTACGTGGTGACCAAGGTTGGGAAATTATTGGGTAGAATTTCCCCCGGTCGGGGGTGTTATGTGGGGTCGGGCACAGACCCGATCGGACTACGCCACCATTTTACGAGGGTGGGCCAATTAAGGCCGGCCCAGCATGATGCCCGCCCGGAAGCGCTGTGCCTTATGTGGGTAGGGCGGGGCTTCCCCGAGTCAGGAGTGCAGTCTTTCGCACATGTGTGCAAAAGAGTGCAGAAATCTCCCTGAGGCACAGAACTGCCTCAGGGAGATTAATTTGAGTGTGAAAAGCGGGAAAAAAAATATTTTTTAAATGTTCGTATATGTCCCCTCATGTGAAACTGTCAAATGATTTGGGACATATGCATTAATTTCAATAACATTTTTAATCAAAATTTAAAATCAAATATGAAACCTCATCTCACCCATGGATGAGGTTTCATGAAAAATGCTCTTCGCCTATCCACCAACCTTAAGGTTAATTATTTTAATTGACAGTTAAATGGCCTTAATAGACCTTTAACAGTTCAGTGGGCGCCCTGGCTTGCCGAGCCAAAGATTCAGCCCAATATTTCAGGGTACATAGTATTTCAAAAATACAGACAGAATGGCAAGGGAGGAAGGGTAACCCTGATAGTAAAGGATGGCATAAGGACAATAGTGAAGAAGGGTCTTGGCTCAGAAGATCATGAAGTAGAATCAGTATTGCAGGCTTGCAGCTGGCAATCACTATTTTCTGTAATTTTATTTCTACTTCACTTTTTATTTTAAGTGAACCCTTATTGAATCTTACTTTGTAGACATTGATTTAAACCTAGGTGTGATTGTGCTTTGATTAATTAATCATCAGTAATCAGTGGTGATACTGTTAACCGTGGATGTGTTTTCCCAAGACCTTGTTTTTCATACTGGTCATTCACAGCTGGTATTTGGTCTACATCTTTGTTTTCCCTTTTCCAGCTAGATTACTAAAATAAAAGTTGTCTTTTATTTGCCAGAAGTTCTTTCTCTTACTGCATTCGATGACCCTTGAACTACAAGCCAAGACAATAAATGGCCTTACGTGGTTAACTATGATTTAGAATCAGGAGATTAATCAGCCTGATTAATGGCAGATGGGGGACACATCAAAAGATGTGTAAACAACTTGAATATAGCTAAGTCTACAAAGTCCTATAGTGCCTGTGAGGAGAACTGATAAGGACTCATGTTTTCCAGAATCTTGTTTTGAGAATGTCTGAATAAAGTCTTGAAAAGCTGGAATGGAGCCAGAAACCTGGCTCAAAGGGACACTATTTCCAGGATTCAGGGCTGCAGCCAAAGTAAGATAGTCAACCACTGAAGGTTATGGAGGAAGGGACAACAGAGTGACTGGCTGAAGAGTCCGCCCCCCTGCAAGGTTATTCAGAAAATTGGGAATGTATGGACCAAGGGGGAATTTTACTAATTTAGGGTCTTGTCATGGAACAGACTAAGCTGGGGTTTTTCTTTGCCATTTTGGGGAGCTATCATAGAACAGACCAATTTGGATTATTGTTTGTGCTTTAAAAATATCTTTGTTCTTTTCTTCTGGTATATATATATAGAAATTGCTTTCTCCTTTAGTAAAGTTATCTTTCTTATTTACTTCTTCCTTTTAATATTATCAATTATAATTGTTATATCACTATTATGATAATTATCATTATGCAAAATTCAATAAAAATATTGTTTTAACACTTTACTTGGCATTGTCATTCAATCCTATTACATCCAGAGTACAGCTCCAAATTTAAGTGAAACTCCATAAGGGATTCTCATGCCCTTACTGTATGGGTGGAGATTAGGGATAAAATTTTTCACTTGGCGGGAGGATGTGTGCCCGACCTGACCAAGCATAAAATGACATGCGATGACACTGGGCAAGCATCCAGACATCATCGTGCACTCGCGCAATATTTCAGTCAGCGGGCACATGCTAGAGTTGGCAGAACGACAACCGACAATCAAAATGCCAATTAAGGCCATTAAAAAGTTAATTAAAATAAATTTTTCGCTGTCCGTCCAACCTTATAGTTGGCAGGCAGGCGAAAAGGCCAAATGGCCTTTGCACTTTTTTGGAAATCTCATCCACGGGCAGGATGAGGTTTCAAAAAGCAAATAAAAATAAAAACTTTAATTTTTCATTAATAGCATGTGACAGAGTCATGTGAGGTGACATGTTTCATTACATCTTTATTTTTTAAATTATTTTCTTCATCTCCCTGAGGCAGCTCGCGTGCATGCGTGAAGGCCGCACTCGCCCAGCTCGCCCTCCTCCTCCCGCCTGCACAGGCAGCATAGAGCACTGCTGCTCACGTTTCATACTGGGCGGGCCAGTGTGAAATTGCCTTCCCTTCTGGTGCCGATAGCAGGCGGCTTCCCAACCGTTCCCACCTGTCCCCACCAAGCCTGCCCAACATGGCTGAAATTCTGCCATAGGAACAGCAAGAGTCAGAAAATGCTGGTGGGAGTAATTTATAGGCTCCCTAACAGTAGTTATACTGTTAGAAGATGCATTAAACAAGGATTTATTGAAATGTATAACAAAAGCTATGAAATAATTGTGGGTGATGTTAATCTTCATATGGATTGGACTAATCAAATTGGCAACGGTGCTTGAGAAGATGAGTTTGTAGAATGTTTTTGTGATAGTTTTCCTGGAAAAATACATCTTGGGACCAACTAGGAATAAAGTTATTTTAGATCTAGTATTGTGTATTGAGGCAGAGTTAATTAGTAATGCCATTTTTAAAGATCCAATGGAAAGTAGTGATCATAATACCAGTGAATTCCACGTTAAGGTTGCAAATGACATGCTCCAATCACAAACAGGAATCTTAGGGCAGAATTGTCCCAGATTTGCACTAAGTGCAGTAGTGGGCGGGGAAAAAGATGTTTTACCCACCAGTTGCAATGGCAGCTTTTCACGCCATCCCAAATCCGTCGCATTAATTATGCATTCCCGGGAAGCATGCTGTTTTAATTGCCTGCCAAGCCATCACCTCGCCATTTCATCACATGGCCGCCACAATTAAAGTGCAGCCGCGCGCACACCTCTCAGTGCTCCCGGCCCAGGACTGCTACACAGAAGACAGGATGGCCCTGAAAGGGAAAAAGAATTCAGCCCCAGACCCTGGTTTAGCAGCATGTCCCTTGAGCTTCTTTTGGATGCCGTGAAGGCCCGCCGTGATGTCCTTTATACCCCTTTGGCCGCAGGACTGGCCAATCCAGCATCACCAATCCAGAACGGAAGGCAGCGGCAGCGGTGTTCAATACCCTGCAAAAGAGGACAGCCACCCAGCGCCGCAACAGGATCATCCATTCCGCCAGTTTAACTCACTCTTCTCATCACTCTCAACTCACACACTCACAAACCCATCACACATCCACAAGGATCTCACACCTCAAGGGACAACACCACTAACACTCACACACACCCTCAAATCTCCATCAGGCTCATATCCTCTGGAACTCATGTACTCATCCCATCCATTGCTCCACTCACCACACAAACATTCGATGTGGTGCCATGTGTCTTGCTCACAATCCCTCCATCTGTTTCCATGCAGGAGAAGCTGGCTCACATCAGCAAGGAGGGGTCCGAGACCAGAGGATGGAGTGGCTCACATTAGGCCCCTCACTCACCCCATCATCTCTTTCTCAATGCAACTGTGAGTGCTCTCTCTCCTGCTTTTCACTTTGCTGCCATGCACTTATTATCTCTACTTTGGTTCACAGGAAGCTCTGCCATGCAACCGACAACCTCAACCAGCCAGTTCCTCAACTTCATCCAGGTGCTCATCTCCAGCCAAGAGGACACCTCCTCCATTGAAGTGCTGGAAATAAGCAGCCTGAAAGACCCGTTACAGAGCTTACCCACACCATCCACTAGTGCAGAGACACACGCCTCGGTGGAACCTAGATCTAAAGCAGCCACAGGTTCACAATCCGGTGGTCACCATACGGGCACGTGTCTGCAGCAGGAGGAGGTAGGTTCAGCCAATCTCCCCTGCACTCTGAGGACTTCTGGGGAAGAGGCATCTGTGAGGTTCGAGTCAGATGATGAACTTCTAGATTTGGCTTTTCAACTCATCCTGGAGAGTTGGCAGAAGGAGTGGAAACATCACACAGAGCTTTTGCAAGCCCTCAACAGAGAGGCTCACAACTAGGAGGAACGTGCCCGCCTGCTCTCTGATGAAGTGGTGCCCACATGTGTACGTATGGAGGGCCCCATGGGGGAATGGTGGATGCCATGGAGAGCCTGGTCCAGCAGAACGCAGAGATGTGTGCAGACCTGAGGTCCATCACGGGAGCCATGGCTGAGTTCCTGCAGTGGCACGTGAGAGGGAAACGGGGCACCTCAACATCTCTCCAGGTGCTCCTTCCCCTCAAAAGTCAGGCCAGGGCCCTGGGGCACCTGAAGGGAGGAGCAGCATCTGGGCACCCCTGGGTCATTCACTCAGTAATCTCCTCTCCCTCCAAGTCCCCTTTGCCTGTGAGCCCCTCAATCTCGTCCTCTGTCACAGCAGAGGGAGCACCTGGCCAACAAGTGATTCTGGAGGAAGAAGTGTATGTGAGGCAAGGCCTTTTGGAGCCTCATGCAAGTATTCTCCCACACACACGGATCCTTCCTGTCTCCCACTCACTGCAATGTCCTGAGCTTTTTCAATGCTGCCCACTGGGGTTCGCTTTTAGTTGTCCATCTGAGCTGACCTGCATTGCTGCCCACCCACTTATCACACTCCCATGCAACACCTGATCTTGCCCACCCATGACTGTCATTTCACTTTCGACTTAGACAGCATTGTGGCCATTCAGTTTCTCATTTGCTTTCCAGTCAATTCCTCTCCCCCGGTCACCCATTCCTTTCCACCATTATCGTTGACCCCCCTGGCATCACTTTCCACCTCCTCTCCGTGACCTACCAGCCACAACCCTTTTGTTTCGTGGGTGTCCAGGTCATCATGTACGTTCCCTTCCTTACCGAAAATCCCACCTCTATCCACATTAATCTCCCCAACCTTGACCTTTTCACCCCCAGGACCCTGTCTGCCGCCAAGTCCCCACCAACCAACCTGGCCATCCATTCTACCACCTTACCATCTTACCCTCACCCTCCCACCCTACCACCTCACTCTGCCCTCGGTCATTTTCACCATTCCCTCGTACCACATCCACCCTTAGTTTGTTCCTCAGGAGTCAGTCATCGACTGATCAGAGCCCTCCTTTGCATGTTCAACTGGATATCTTCCCCTCTGGACTCCCTCCCCCCTTGGAATCCCTTCCCTCCTTGGATACCCTTCCCCCCTTTGAACCCCTTTCCCCACTTCCCCCTAGACTCACGACCACCACCCCCCTTTGTCCTCCTCCCCACCCCAGACTACACTCACCCACCCCCACTTAGTCCTTCACTCTTTCTGACTTCTTCAAACACCCTTACTTCTTCCTCCACCCTTACTCCCTCCCCTCTCCACACTCCTTCCACCACCTCCCCACCCCGGACTCCCTCCCCACGCCGCACTCCTTCCCCCCTCCTAACACATTCCCTCCCTTATACCTACATCCCTAGTTGCCATCTTCTCCCCATTACCCCCTCCTCCCCTGTACTGCCTCCTCCTCAAACCTCCCCTTTGCTCTCCTTTGCTTCACCTCTCCCAACTTCACACCCTTGACACCTTCGATCCCCCCTCCCAACCTCATCCCCCCTGACATCTCTTCCTCACCCAGTTGATCCTGGACCTTCCTCTTCCACCCCTGGTACATCTTCCTCTCCCAAACACAGCTGGACCTTACTCTCCACACCCTCGACCATCATCCATCACCCTCAATGGTGACTTTCCAACTTCCATGAGCAGTTTTGCAGCAGAGCCATGTCCATGAGAATCCACCCGGCATGCAATGGACATTCCTCCAGTGTGCCCTTGCTGTCAGGCTCCAGCATCTACTACTCCTCAGATGCCTGCGTTGTGAGCAAGGCCCTGGTTGTAATCCTGACTTCTGCATGTCACACTTTTCAGGTCAAGTTCTGCACTGACTTGCAATCACACTGACCTAGGTGTACGATTCAGCATGATTCCAACAGGCTGGCCTTATAATCATAAGCAGGTGTATGAGGTTCCCGATGTCTGACAGTGGGAACACGGCCCTCCATCGACGGGCTAAGCAGATGATCGCAAATTGTTTTCACGGTGTCGTGAAACCGATTTCTGGCCTTCTCGCCATATAGACTGCTCCTGCCCCTAAGCACACCCGATGACAGCGGGCACGGAAAATTCCTCCCTTAAACTTAAACAAATCCAATTACATAGGTATGGGGGTGGGTGGGTGGTGTGGGGGGGGGTGGCAACTGGCTAAGATTTATTGGGTAAATTGATTTAAAGGTATGACTGTAAATAAACAATGGGAAACATTGAAAGGAACAACTCAAAATCTTCAATATAGGACAGAATTTTCCCATTGGCGTGCAGGGGCGGGACCTGCATGTCCGCATGCAAAATGACACGTGGTGACATTGGGCAAGTGTCCTGACGTCACTGCGCACCATCGCGATAGTTCGTTGGGCGGGCGTGCAATGATATCCACCATGCGCCCGCCATTAATTAACGGGCCCCTTAAGGCCCTTGACTCACCAATCTGAAGCACTGACCTTCATCCACTTCCATTGGGGCCAGGCAAGCCAGACAAAGCGAACCAGAGCGGTGACTGCTGGCTTCTCCTGCGTCCAGGGTGCTATAGACTGCACACATGTGGCCGTCAACAGGTGCCTTCGTCAACAGGAAGGGCTTCCACTCCATGAGCGTGCAGATGGTGGTCTCCTCTGGCCGGTGGAGCCAGTGCTGGCCCCGCCTGGGAAGGAGCTGCCAGTTCCACAGCAGGCATCTCCTCAGTAGTCGCAGCCTCACCGGATACTACGGTCACTGGGAGAGGGGCGGAAGAGCTGCCGCCCTCATCTGCAGCGCCCCGAGAGGAGCCCACAGAGATGACAGGCAGCTACTGCTCCGATGTGAGGTCGCTTCAGAACTCCCTGCTCACCGTGGATGGTTGGGCACTAAGCTGGGAAACTTGGTGCCCACACCATCTGAGGTTATTACCGATGTGAAGGCTTGCTGGTCAGAGCACATCTCCAGGAAGTCCTGATGGGTCTCCTGGAGGAGCCTCTCCACGAGAGTTCCCACTCTCTTCATGGAGGACGCATGGCGCTCGGACATGTGGCTCACTGCTTCAGCAAGCATCCACGTAGACTTCTCCACCACGGAGACCCAGCCAAGCATAGCCTCATGTATCTCCAGCAGATACTCCAGCACACTCAGCCGCATTTCCTGCCCCTGCTGCGTTGCAGATGACTCCAGAGGCACATCATCATGCACTGACTGAGCGTGTGCCTGGTCCCCTGAAGTCCTCTGACTGCTGATGCCCATGGGCACTCTCTGTCTCTGCCAGCTCCTCCAGCGACTGTGAAGTGCCCTCACCACTGTGCCCACTAGCCGATGTTCGAATTCCCACCGAGGTGCTAGTATCTGTGCTGATGCCTGCCTTACAAAAATGGTGTGACGCTGGTGAGACTTCAAGCCCTTCAGGTGTGAGAGGGGGCCTCTGCTGCTCCTCCTCCCATCCCTGCTCTGATGATGCTGAAAGGAATAATAAGGACAGTGGATCAGTTAACATGGAGACAATGACAAAGTGCATCCCTGTCCCCCAGATCATTATGCGCTCATCCTTCCATAAGCAATGGTCAAGCCATATTGCAAAAATAAATCAATTAACATTCTGCACTGCAATGCCTATTGGGAGAACAATGCTGACCTTGTTGTTGGGCATCTGACCGTGGCACCCCAGCCTCACTGACACCATTGGACCTGGGCGCATGGCACCTCTTCAAATGCAGGGCCCCCTACTCGAACCGGCTAGGAATGGCAATCTGCGCCTGGCCCCCTGTCAGTCCTCACACGCTCTCCTGCGTTATGAGCATTCTTCTCCTGAAAATGAGAGACAAGCATTGATTAGTGCAAACTGCACATGGAGTCTCTTTGCGCAAGGCCCACCCCAACCAGAGTGGGTCATTTCAGGGCTTCAGTGCCTCATCACCCCACTGCTGCTGAACACTCACACAAAGATGCTAGGCCTGCTCTGCACTCCCCCACTCTTCCCTTGGACACACGCTGCCTACATCACATTAGGCATCACTACCCAGGTCCAATGGTATATCCTTCCATAGCAAGGAGGCGCAAGCACATGGAGCACAGATGGTTCGTTGCCACGCCACCTTGAAGCTCCCCTCCCACCATATCATCACCCTGGCTAGGACATGTCCTGGAGTTCAAACACAGCGCCTAAGTGTAGCTCCTCCAGGTTGCTCCCGCACCAGTCATGTGGGACTCAGTGTAACACATGTTGTGGGGGCAAAACACACCTCTTCATCACCCTCTCAGGCTGCCCTCTGCATGGGCAGTATCCACTTGCCCGCCCAGCAAAGGACAAATGCTGTCAATGATTCAAGGCATCAAAGCAGTCACGACGCTCGGACTTGTGGGGGTTGGGGGGGGGATGACAGCAGGGGGGAAAGCCGACCTGCTGGGTTAAGTGACCAATGCCAACATTATGCTCACCCTTCTAGAGTGCAACAAGTCATTGAAGCGCTTGTGACACTGGATCCAGTTGCACCACACCACATCGCAGGAGCTCACCACCTCCGCCATCTCCTCCCAGGTACATTTCGTCATGTGGAGGGGCCTCCTCCTCCCATCCTGGGGGACCAGCACTTCTCGCTGTGCTTCCACCTCTTCGAGGAGGGCAGCAAACCAGTCATCTGAAAAACGAGGGGCACACTGCCTCTGGCCTGGCCTTTCCTGAAGGGCTACCTCCAGCCTGGCCTACCCCGATGGCCTATCCTCCGGACTTGCATGAACTTCATTGCCCCCCTGCACAGCCCTTTGCCCAGTCATTGCAAGCAGCCTTTCCGAGGCTGCCAGGGCCTTCTTTTATACAGGCCATCGGGTTTGCCATTGGATCCGGCAGCCTGAGCATGCCTACCGCTGCCCACCCACTCCCGCTATGCATGGGAGTCGTGAAGTATGCTGGGCGGCCCTTAATTGGCCTGCCCATGGTAAAATGGCAGCGCGGACCCGATCGTAAGCGGCGATCAGGTCCGCGCCCGCTCCCGCTCCGCCCCCCTGCCAATCAGAAAATTCAGCCCATAAATACATTGCATTGAAAAACAAAACCTCAGCAAGAAAGATCCATCCATAGCTTACTCAGCAAGTTAAGGATAGTATTAGATTAAAAGAAGAGGCTTATAAGGTTCCTAAGACTAGCAGCAAGTTTGAAGATTGGGAATGTTTCAGAAACCAGCAAAGGGCCACCAAAAGGTTGATAAAAAGGAAAAGAAAACAATATAATATGAGAGCAAACTAGCCAGGAATATAAAAACAGATGGTAAGAGCTTTTATAGGTATATAAAAAGGAAAAGTGTAACTAAAGTAAACTTTGGCTCCTTGGAAGCAGAGACAGGGCAAGTTATCATGGGAAAATGGGGAAATGGCAGAAACATTGAACAAATAATTTGTGCCTATCTTCACAGTAGAAGACATAAATTGCATATCAGAAATAGAGGGTAACCTAAGTACTGAGGAGATTGAGGAAATTAGGGAAATTAGTATCAGCATAGAAAAATTACTGAAGAAATTTAGGAGACTAAAATCTGACAAATCTCAAGGGCCTGATGGCCTACATCGTAGGGTTTGAAAAGCTGTAGATATAGTGGATACTCTGGCTATAATTTTCCAAAATTCCCTACATTCTGGAATGGTCCTAGCAGCTTGGAAGTTGGAAAACCTGACACCTCTGTTCAAGAAAGCAGGGAGGGAGAAAACAGGAAGCCACAGGCCATTTAGCATGACATCAGTCATTGGAAAAGCGCTGGAATCCATTATTAAGGAAGTCTTAACAATGCATTTAGAAAAAAATCATAGTATGATCAGACAAGGTCAACATGGTTTTATGAAAAGGAAATCATGTTTGACAAATTTATTCATATTTTTTGAGAATGTAACTAGTAATGTATATAAAGGAGAACCAGTAGGTGTAGTATAACTGGATTTCCAAAAAACATTTGACAAGATATCACACAAAAGATTAATAGCTATATAGGGCTCGTGGTGTTGTGGATAATATATTGGCACTGATAGTGGATTGACCTCTGGCTATCCACCCTCCCCCAAAAGAATGTCTGCACCCACTCTGTGACATCATTGACCCTGGCACCAGGGAGGCAACATACCATCCTGGACTCATGTCTATGGCCATAGAAATGCCTGTCTGCTCCCCTAACTATGGAATCGCCTACTACTATAGCACTTCTACTCTTCCTCCTCACCCTCTGTGCAGCTCAGTCACCAGTGGGTGCAATGAACTTGACTCTTGCTACGGTCCTCTGAGGAACCATCTCACTCACCAGTATCCAAAATGGAAAAGAGGTTAGAGAGCAAGATAGCCTCTGGGGATTCCTGCACTACCTGCCTGTTTTTCTAAGATACTCTGACAGTCACCCATTTCCTCTCTGCCTGTGTACTTCTTAGCTGTGGTGTGACCACCTCTCTAAACTCGCTATCCGCATAATCCTCAGCCTTATGGTTATATCACAGTGACTCTAGCTGCCGCTCAAGCTCTGCAACTCAGAGCTCAAGTTTCTGCAGTTGGTGACACTTCCTGCAGGTGTAGTCATCGAGGGCACTTTGTGCCTACATGACGTCCCACATCCTACTAGATACATATTCCACATGGCCAAGCTGCAACGACATATCTTAAACTTTATATAAAGTGTTTACAACAGTATTTATTTACTAATTTATTTTAATTTACAAATTTCTTTTAATAATTTTCTTAATTTAGAATAATTCCTATGTATACCACAATTTACTATGTTTATTAAATGCTATTACCACCCACAAATATAACTAAAAGTTGTATGTTTCTTAACTACACAGGTATTTATTTTAATTATTTTATTTCAATTAGTTTATTTTATATATTTATTATTTTGAAGTTTTACTTTTTGTTATTCATAGATCTACCTTAACTCCTACGTCCTAAGCTGGCTTTTAACACACCGTCCCTTACACCAAGCACTTAGCAGCCAATCAAGTTACTAATTCCCTATAATATCACAGTTGTTTTCTCATTCAGTTTCTTCAGAAGCTGAAATGCTCTCCACTCCCAATCTGCCTCTGCTCCTCTCCCAGGTAGGAAAGGCCACGCTCCGAGACCCAGGCTCTATTTATGCCGCTCTCGACTCCCGACCTGCATCTGCTCTGCTCCCAGGTAGGAAAGGCCACGCTCTGATTCCCGGGCTTTTTGTGTACAGGACATACCTGGGCAATGTTCCATGTTGCCCCGTAGATGCCAGCGTTGTAGCTGTGCTGGAACAGCTTGGCTAGGAGCACAGCAAGTTCTGGAGCACAAGTCTATTGCCAGAATTTGGCAGGGCCCACGGACATTGCAGTGTCCAGTGCCTTCAGCAGAATTGGCTGAAGACTGGCATCTGTGATGCTGTTGACCTCCAGAGGAGACTGATATGGGTCAGCCTTTGTTGCGAATGTTTCAGCCTTATTTATGCATTAATGCTGGGCTCCCCCATCAATGAAGATGGGGATATTTGTGGAGCCTCCTCCTCCAGTGAGTTGTTTAATTGTTCACCACCATTCACGACTAGTAGTTGCAGGACTGCAGAACTTAGGTCTGATCCGTTGGCTGTAGAGTCGCTTAGCTCTGTCTATCACTTGCTGCTTAGGCTGTTTGGCATGCAAGTCATCCTGTGTTGTAGCTTCAGCAGGTTGAAGTATGCCTGGTGCTGCTCCTAGCATGCCCTCCTGCACTCTTCTTTGAACCAGGGTGATCTCTGGCTTCGTGCTAATGGTAGAATGGGAAATGTTCCAGGCCATGAAGTTACAGATTGTGGCTGAGTACAATTATGCTGATGCTAATGGCTTACAGTGCCTCATGGAGGCTCAGTCTTGAGTTGCTGGATCTGTTTGAAATCTATCCCATTTAGGACAATGGTAGTGCCACACAACACGATGGAGGGTATCCTCAATGTGAAGGCAGGACTTTGTCTCCACAAGGACTGTGTGGTGGTCACTCTTACTGATACTGTCATGGACCGATGCGTCTGCAGCAGGCAGGTTGATGAGAATGAGGTCAAGTATGTTTTTTGCTCTTATTGGTTCCCTCACTACCTGCCGCAGGCCCAGTCTAGCAGCTATGTCCTTTAGGACTTGGCCAACTCGCTCTGCGGTGAAGCTACTGAGACAACCTTGGTGATAGACATTGAAGTCCCGCACCCAGAGTACATTCTGCACCTTTGCCAGCCTTAGTGCTTCCTCCAAGCAGTGTTCAACATGGAGGAGTACTGATTCATCAGATGAGGGGGTTGCTGTACATGGTAATCAGCGGGAGGTTTCCTTGCCCTTGTTTGATGTTTGACCTGATGCCATGAGACTTCATGGGGTCTAGAGTCAATATTGAGGACTCCCAGGGCAACTCCCTCCTGTGTACTACTGTGCTGTCACCTCTGCTGGGTCTGTCCTGCTGTTGCAGTATAATGTCTTCGACCACTGTTTGCCTGGGGGGAGGCAGTGGCATAGTGGTATTGTCACTGGGTGGTGATACAGAGATCCAGGGTAATGCTCTGGAGACCCGGTGATGGTGGTGTCTGGGACATGTAAGATATGATTCCATGGGCAGAATTTTCTGCCTACCGGGCGGGCGGGCCTGACCCAATCTCCGGCGGGTAGGGAGCCGATCCCTGCCAGAGAAGTGGTCCCCGCCACCATTTTAAGTGGGCAGACCAATTAAGGCCCGCCCAGCGTGACGCCTGGTGGGAAGCATCATGCTTCCTGTGTGGGTGGGGGGGGGGGGGGATTCCCCAAATGCTAGAGTGTGCTCTTTTGCTCATGCACATGAAAGAGTGCCCATCTCCCTGAGGCTAAGTGCTGCCTCAGGGAGATCACTGAAAGTTGTACAAACATTAAAAATAGAAAAAAGAAAAAATCCTTAACATGTCCCCTTCATGTGACAATATCACACGAGATGGAACATGCTAATAAATTTCACTGAAACTTTGTTAAACTTTTTAAAACCCAACATGAAACCTCATCCCACCGGTGGATGAGGTTTCATGTTTTCTCTATTTGCCGCCAGGGCTCCTGGCCTGCCCACCAACCTTAAGGTTGGACGGGCAGGTCCTTTAATTGTTTTAATGATCCTGTCAATGGCCTCAATTGGCCATTCACAGGTCGTTGGGGTTCCCCCCGACGTCATCCTGCGTCATTTTGCACATCAGCCCCACCCCCTGCTCACCGATGGCAAAATTCAGCCCCATGAGTATGACCATGTCAGGCTGTTGCTTGACTAGTCTGTGAGACAGCTCTCCAATCTTGGCACAAGCCCCCATATGTCAGTAAGGAGGACTTTGCAAGGTTGACAGGGCTAGGTTTGCCATTGTCATTTCCAATGCTTAAGTCAATGCCATGCAATCCATCTGGTTTAATTCCTTTTTGTTGGCTTTCTGGCAGTTGGATTCAACTAAGTGGCTTCCTAAGCCATTTAAGAATCAACTGGACAGCAAATTTTAATTCAGATTTTTATTGAATTGAAATTCTACCCTGGTGACATTTGAACCCAGGTCTACCAGAGCATTACCCTGGTCTCTGCAGAACACCACTGCTCCAAAGAGGATCCTTTGCCCCAACGGCCCACAGCAAGGGGTCACCAATCTTCTGCTGCCTTCTCAGATCTCCAGGAACCTTAATACTTAAAGACTGTCAACCACAGCACTTCTGCTACTTAGAGCCTCTTTCTTTGTTCCTCCCACTGGTGGTTCCTACCAGTGGTCTCTTCCTCCTGGTGGCTCCATCCCCAGTTCTCTCTCTCTTTCTGGGACCTCTCCCCATCCCCTGTTCCAGTACTCCTCAGTTATGGTGCCTCATTCCTGAGCCCCAGTGTTTGGGTTTTCACACCTTTTTTTTTCACATAAGCGCGCTGGGCTCTTGTCCTTGTCCCTGAGAACTCCAAATGGTGGACTGCACGTGCATTGCCCAGTCCCGATCTGCTCACGTGTGGAAACCCCCGAGGCCTGAGACATAGAGCTGATTTTATGGCCTCCCAGTGAGTGTGTTATCAGTGGAGTGGGGAACACATAAAATTTGATGGGTGGCCAGCCTCCCCGCCCACCCCTAACTATTCCTTATAATACAATGGGTGGGTAAGACGCCCACTAGGCTGCCCACCCTTAGGTATATTAAGGCCTCTAACTGCCAAATTAAGTGACAATTCAGGGCTTCCACTGATATAATACACTGGGCAGTGGAAGGTGGGTGAGAGTGGGAAGGCTGTTTCTTCACCAAAGTTGGTGAAAAGGCAGGTACCTCCTTCGGGGGCGGGGGCATTCTGTCACCCCTAAGATGTGTGCCTCCCCTTTGTGCCTCCCAGCTCAGCCTCCAAATCCAGCCCCCCATCCCTACTCGCCAGCCCCTTCCCCCAGGGTGCCTGATCATTCCTCACCCAAGAAACCCGAGATTCACCTTGATCGGCATCCATGACATTTCTCTGTGGGCCTCCATGCAGCCCCAGCATGCTACTACTACTCTCTTTTATTGGCCAGCAGTTCTCAAGGGCGGGAATTCCTTTCACTAAGGAATGGAAGTCCCACTCTCAGCTTCTTAAGGCCACCTGAAGTGTGTTTATGACCGTCTTTTCTTCCATGGGGAGAGAGGGAGGAGCAACAAATACACCTCCCCCACCACCTCCATAAAATTCACTTCATAGCCTGCCTGAAATAAAAACAGAAAGTGCTGGAAAAACCTGGCAGCATCTGTGGAGAGACAAACAGAGTTAACGTTCCGAATTCAATATGAATCTTCTGCAGAGCATAAACTTGTCTGTTTTCTCCTCACAGGCTAACTGAACTGTTATGTGCTTCCAGCATTTTCTGCTTTTGTTTCAAACTGGAATAGTGATGGTTTCATCAGATTTGGTCATCTGATTTGGGGTAGGGGTTTTTAAATAAGCTTTCATGAGATGCAAAGACATGCAAATATGGTTCCTGACAAGACAGCAGGCAACAAAGCTTTTTGTTAGTAGCCAGATAAGCAGACTTTTGAACATTTATTCACCTATAGTTTATTTTTCTTTTCCTATTTTAATACTGTAACATTGCAAATAGGTTATGAATATTATGATTAATATCACTTAATTTTCTTTGATTGCCAGACAGACACAATTTCTTTTTTATTAATTTATTATTAAAATCTTCTTGTGTACACTAATACACTTGATGAATCTTTTATCAAAAGCAATTGAGTTGCAATTCTCTCATGGTACAGGAATATCATTTTACATGCTACATTATAGCTGCAGCTCTATTGATCAGAAGCAACAGGAGAATGAAAGATATGCCCTGATTCCGAAGAACCACAAACAAGAGAAACATATATAATTATCCCACAGTGCCTGTTACTGTGACAAACGTGAAGTGGTAGCCTGAGACATTTCTGTCATAACGATATGAAAAGTTGAAATCAGAGAACGCATGTTAGATTAACTCATGCAGTTCCCTGTTCTTTCAGTGTCTACCAAACCTTCCATTGTGTGAAGTGCATCCCTTACTGAATTTTGTATTTCTTCAGTCATTGTAGGACACAAATTCTGGTTACTGAAATAAATACTGCAAATGCAGCTAAGTATAGCAGGTTAATCAGTTTCTGAAAAAGAAAAATAAGCTCATTTTTTGAGTAGTATTCTTCATTGGGAGTTTTGATGAAGGGTCTCATTAAAGCTACGGGCCTTTCATTCCCTTTCAGATGCAGGCTAAGATGTGCAATTATTTCGGTTTTCTGACTTTCATACTTTTAGGGCAGAATTTTCCGATCCCTGGCATCATGGCAGGTGGGACCAGAAAATCCGGAGCGCAGCCAAAAGTTACTTTCGCACCAGTGTGAAAATGAATTGCAATTTTCCACGCCCAAGTTTCATTGCAGGTCGGGTTGCCTGCTGTGCCTTGTTGGAAACCATATTTGCATGTCTTTGCATCTCATGAAAGCTCATTAAAAACCCCTACCCCAAATCTAATGACCACGCCGGCGGTTATTTAGACTGTTGTGAATCACAACCGTTATAACTGACATGCACCTGGCGAACTGAACTTCACTCATGACTTCCATGTTTGTGTGCACAGCAATCACCTACCTTTCACTGCACTGCGCTTGTGGCTGCTCCGATTCTGTGCCAGGGCTACTAAGGCAAGACCAGCAGGAAGGGAGGGGGCTGGAAGGTGTGATGGAGTGAGGTGAGATTAGACAGAGGCAAGGGAAAGGGATGGAAGGCACACGCTTGATTGGTTGGGGGGGTGGGGGTGGGGGGAAGGTGTTGTTGAGATGAGACAGGGGCAAGGGAAAGGGCTGGAAGGTACACACTTCACTGGCGGGTTGACTGGAACACAGAGGGAAGGGGTGGGCAGAGACACATGACTGGGAGTGGGGTGTTAAAGAAGCACAGGAGTGGGGAATAAGTCTAAGGAAGCCCTGGGGCAATGCGCACCATGTAGTCATAGCCAGAAAGCAAAGACAGTTCTGGGGCCGTGCATACTATGTAGTCAGAGCCAGAAAGCAAAGACAGTCCTGGGGCTGCTCGTACCATATAGTCAGAGCCAGAAAGCAAAGACAGTCCTGGGACAGTGCGCACCATGTTACAAGGCTGAGAGGAAGGCCTGTCTGTGCAATGTCCATCATGCACAGCATGGTGTGCAGGGCGTGGTCAGTTCCTCACACATTTCGGTCCTGGGGGGGGCGTTGATGGCTTGGTACTGGGCTGCAGAAAGCACAGTCACAGTCAGGGGAGGCATCTGCAGCCTGTAAATGGGGAATTGGTAGCTAAGAGGGAGGCACTCGCTGGTCTCATGGCGGGGTGTCTCGGTAGGTCACTGTGCATGGGGCCTCAAGATGGGGAAGGGCCAGGTCGACATGGGGCATCAGGGGGAGGACAGGGATATCTACTAGAATGACTAAGGGTTCCAGAGTTAGAGGGGGAGGAAGGAGAGTGATCAAAGGGACAGAAACCTGCACATGATGCTCATCCAGGACGATACGAGGGAATATGGTGGTCATGTTTTGGGGGTGGGGTGGCAGGGATGGTTGGAAGCTGGTCTCATTATAGGTGCGGAGCAGCACCATTTTGACAGCTGATGGAATGATGCAGTTGAAAAATAACCTAGGAAAAAATCTGTAGGGAGGGGTCTGAAGGCCTGTGGGAGGAGTCAACTTCTGTACTTTGAAGAGACACACTAATAATTACTGCTTCAGGACAAGGAGAGCAAGGCTCAACTGAGGCATGCTAGGAATACTCAAATGCCAATTGAAGGATTTGGGCACCTTAACTAATGGTGCGCATTGTTACAAGAATCCTTTGCAGCTTGGGATCCAATGCTGATTGGGTTTGAATGATTATCTTGCCTCTCTCAGGAATGCGCAAATCTCATAAGGAGATGTACAATGCGGCTCATTCCACAACAATCTTCTTGATTGAGCAAACCATTGGCATGCTCAAGGTACACTTCTGATGTCAGGACCTGTCAGGTGGCGCTCTCCAGTACTCTCCTCAGGGTATCTCACATCACCATAGTTTGCTGCGCTCTACACAACCTGGCGCTCATAAGGGGTGATGGGTTGCCAGATGGAGAGATGGAGGAGCTGCACATCTCTTCCGATGAAAAGGATATCACAAGGAATGAGCCTGATGGGGATGACAATGTTGAGGCCCCAGAAGAGGAGGCAATAGCATAGGCCAGAATCAGCAGACATGCTCGTGAAATCCTTATTGCCACAAGGTTCCAGGATGATGAAGATGAATAGCTCATAAGAGCCTCTTTCACCTGTGCCCACCATGCAGGCTCAACATTAACACCTTCTTGCTATCCTCAGCGTCTCAATGAAGGACATCAATCTCAGAATGAGTAGTCACAATCTTACGTGACGATGGCCTCATCCATGGAAGGTTATGCAGCCTTTGGAGCATGTGGCCATTCTGTTATGAGATAAGACTCCACAGCATGCACTGTGAAGAAAGTTGACATGGTGCTGTCTTTTCAAAATCACATCAATATTTCACTGCCTATGGCAGCCTTCAAGAGGCAGGAACAGCACTGCAAACCTCAGTGTACTCATGGAAGTATGCCTGGAGCATTGGATGACGCCTCAAGGAGGACAATGATCAATCACTGGTTCTTGCACCTGAGGACTGATTGGAATCTGGACTGTGGCATCTCTCCATAGGCGATCCCACTTGCAAGAATAATGTTCTGGCCTCCCCCTCATACTGAGTCCCCAGCATGAGATCATTCTTTAGGATGCAAATGTTCTGTCACTTTCAGTCATGGATGCAAGCCTGCGAGTTTGTCTGCACAGAGAGAGCTTCAGCAGCACCATTGACCAATCATTGACAAACACATATGACCCAGCCTTCATATGGATCTTCTGAAATTCACGTCCAGCATTGCCTTGGCATCTGTGGTCCAGAAATTGTTGTTACTGTATTTAAACATTACTTAGTAACTTCATTGATATTAAAGGGCATACTCCACAGGCTGCATAACCTTCCATGGATGAGGCCATGGTGGACAATTAAACAAGTTAATGGAGGAGGAGGCTCCACAAATATCCCTTCCTCCATGATGGAGGAGTCCAATACATCTGTGTGGCTGAAGCTTTGCTACAATCTTCAGCCAGAAGTGCCGAGTGGATGATCCAACTCAGCTTCCTCCGGAGGCTCCCAGCATCACAGATACCAGTCTTCAGCCAATTCGATTCACTCCACATGATATCAAGAAACGGCTGAAGGCACTGGATACTGCAAAGGCTTTGGGCCCTGACAATATTCCAGCAATAGTACAGAAGGCTTCTGCTCCAGAACTTGCCACACCCCTAGCCAAGCTGTTCCAGTACAGCTATAACACTCGCATCTACCTGGCTATGTGGAAAATTGCCCAGGTATGTCCTGTACACAAAAAGCAGGACAAATCCAACCCCGTCAAATACCACCCCATCAGTCTACTCTCGATCATCAGTAAAGTAGTGGAGGGGTCATCAAGCAGTATTTGCTTAGCAATATCCTACTTATTGAATCTCAGTTTGGGCTCTGCCAGGGCCACTCAGCTCCTGGCCTTATTACAACCTTGGTTCAAAGATGGACAAAAGAGCTGAACTCCCAAGGGGAAGTGAGAGTGACTGCCCTTGACATCAAGGTCACATTTGACTGAGTGTGGCATCAAGGAGCCCTAGCAAAACTGAAGTCAATGGGAATCAGGGGGAAGCTCTGCGCTGGTCAGAGTCATACCTAACACAAAGGAAGATGGTTGTGTTTGTTCAAGGTCGGTCATCTCAGCTCCAGGACATCACTGCAGGAGTTCCTCGGGGTAGTGTCCTATGCCCAACCATCTTCAACTGCTTCATCAATGACCTTCCTTCTATCATAAGATCAGAAGTGGGGATGTTCTCTAATGATTGCACAATGTTCAGCACCATTCACGACTCCTCAGATAGTGAAGCATCCATGTCCAAATGCAGCAAGGCCTGGACAATATCTAGGCTTGGGCTGACAAGTTTCAAGTAATATTTGCACCACACAAGTGGCAGGCATTGACCATCTCCAACAAGAGAGAATCCAACCATTGCTCCTTGATGTTCAATGGCATTACCATCACTGATCACTGTCAACATTCTGGGGGTTCCAATTAACCAGAAACAGAACTGGACTAGCCATATAAATAATGTGGCTACAAGAGCAAGAGCAGGTCAGAGGCTAGGAATCCTGTGATGAGAAACTCACCTTCTGACTCCCCTTAACCTGTCCACCATCTACAAGGCACAAGTCAGGTCTGTGACGGAATACTCCCCACTTGCCTGGACGAGTGCAGCTCCCACAACACTCAAGAAGCTTGACACTGTCGAGGACAAAGCAGCCCACTTGATTGGCACCACATCCACAAACATTCACTCCCTCCACCACCAATGTACAGGAGCAGCAGTATATACCATCTACAAGATGCATTGCAGGAATTCACCAAGGCTCATTCGACAGCTTCCAAACCCATGACCCCTCCCATCTCAAAGGACAAGGGCAGCAGATAGATGGGAACACCACCACCTGGAAGTTCCCCTCCAAGTCACTCACCATCCTAACTTGGAAATATATTGCCATTCCTTCACTGTTACTGGGAAAAAATTCTGGAACTCCCTTCCTAACAGCAGTATGGGTGTACCTAAAACACATGGACTGCAGCAGTTTAGAAAGGAAGCTCACCACCACCTTCTCAAGTGCAACTAGGGATGGGTAATAAATGCTGGTCCAGGCAGCAAAGACTGCATCCCATGAATGAATAAAAGAAAGAGCCCAAGTCTGATAACAAGCCTCTGGAATCAGCCCTTAAAGAGATGTTGGGGCTCCAAAGACAGGCAGGGACACAGCAGGCAGGGTTGTCAGAGGTTGTCAGCAGATTAGTGCGGAGGATGGAGGAGTCCGTCCACGTTTTGTCTGATGTCATGGCACCGACATGTCAGCGTATTGAGGTCACTATTGGAACACCATGGAGACCTTGGTCCAGCAGCTTGTGCTGCATATGCGCATGGACCTGCACATGATCACTATAACCATGAGTGGGATGCATCAGTGGCGATGCGAGAAGGGGATGGGGAACTTCGATCTCCTTCCAGGAGCCCTTTCTCCTCAAAGAGTCAGGGAGGGGCCCTCATTCACGACTGTATGTGGCAGAACTGCAGAACTTAGATCTGATTCATTGTTTAGCTCTGTGTCAGCAGGAGTCTGGCCTCCCGAGTGTCGGTGACCTTGACTGTCACTGCCTCTGCCTGCTATGGACCCGAATCTATGCTATTCTCACCAGATTGTGGCCCTGAGCCTGTTCTACAACTAGGTCTCTCTGAGGTGCGGCTCTGCACTGGTGGAGGGTGCAGGTGGTCTGGGGGCTGGGGTTGTTGGGCTGGTTGGCAGTGTATCTCCTTCTTTTCTTGCTAGTGGACGCAATAGAGAGAAGAGATAATTAGTGATTGGCTGAATAGTCGCCTGCATTAAAAAGCACTCTCAGTTTTGACAGTTGGACAAAGACCAGTGGGTGGGGCCTCACTGGCTTGATGGGAGACGCCGATCTCGCCTTCAGCTCTGCCATCTGTTCTTCAAAGGGGCCAGTGACCTGAGCTCTGACATTCCCCCTCCTGTCTGGATCTTTCCCTGTTGTTGTGAGGGATCCTTTCCTGCGTAAAGACAGATGAACAGAATATGAGCAGGATGGATGCCAAAGCATATAATTAGCATGCCTCCCTGTTGTGTATGCTTAGTGGATTGAATGCTGAGGAAGGGCTGGAGACATGACTTGTGCAGGATGCGACAAGAGATGATGATGTATAAGTGTGTGTGAGAGAATCAGTGATGATAACCCTTAAGCTGGTAGAATGTGAGATCCCTGTGCACTGTAACATTACGAATGTCTGATGGTCTTATGAGACTGTGAGTTGAGATTGAAGAGAAGATTGTCTTATCTTGGTGGAGCAGATGAGATCATTTATCCTCTTCCTGCACTAGATAGTGGTCCACATCAGAGCTGCGCAGGCACTGACCACACAGGCGACTTACTCCCAAGCCTTGGTCGTGAGGTTGTGGACCTCTGGCTCTCAATGAGAGGGTACAGTATCTCTCGCTGGTCTTCCACTGCTGCCAGTGCCTTGTCGCAGAACTTCAGGATACAGCACTTTCTCTTCTGGGGACCAACTTGGGCTGCAGAGAGTGAACATAGTTGCCGTTTAAATATGTCGCCCAGAAATTTGAACCAATGAGGTAATGGTGGGGCAGACAAATCTCAGCCTGCCCTGCAATGAGATACGATGTGCTGCTCGTTTATGCATAAATAATGAGGTAAAAAGCAGAAGATTGGGTATGGAGACCGCAATGCTGGCCAGGGAGGTGGGAAGAGTGCCAATTTTTCCACCCTCCAGCACACTGAGGGTGGAATTTCCATGCCTATTGGTAGCGGGCGTGTTTGCGGCGTGAGCAGACAATATGGCGAGAAGGCCAAAAGTTGGTTTCACAACATCATGAAACCAGTTTGCAATCAACCACTCTGCCCGTCAATGGAGGGCTGCATTTCCCGACATCGGATGTCGGGAACGTCAATGTAATACATCTGCATGTCATTATAAGCCCAGATCACTGGAAACATCCTTCTACGCTGGATCATCCGAGCACAATCACACTGATGTCAGCCACAACTGTATGTAAGCAATGTGTACCTGGAGAACTGCACTTCACTCGGGACTTCGAGGTTTGTTTGCCTACCTTAGTTCAGGCAGCACTCGCAGTCTTCAGTGCCAGGCTTCACAGGCATCACCATATCATTTTTAGGGGACTTCATAGGCAGGTCTCTACCTAACAGAACAGCCATAAGGCCAGGGTGGCTTTTCAATGGCTGCAGGCCTAGGGCTGTACTGGGGAACGGGGGTATCCCGGGGTGTGTGTGGGGGCACAAGTTGATCTGTGCAAGTAGCCTCAAGAAGATGACGGCTGAGGAGACACTCTCCAGAGGAGATGAGGCCAGGTGGAGATGAGAGGGTGTGTGTGAGAGAGTCAGTGGTGATGTCCCTTGAGCTGGCAGTGAGTGAGATGCCAGTGAATGTGTGATGGTCTTGAGTGTGTGAGTTTAAAGTGATGAGATGATCGCCTTACTTTGGCGGTACGGTTGAGATAATTCCTCCTCTATCTGCATTGGACGGCCAACCTCTTCTGTGCAGCATTGGCACTGATCATCACTGCCATTGCCTACCAAACTGGAGTGGTGAGTTTGCTGCCCCTCCTGCCACCAGAGCGAGGTTAGAGGACATCACGGCGGGCCTCCACAGTATCCAAAAATCATTCCAGGGCACGTAACTGAATCAGAGGGGCTGCAGTCTTCTTGCCTTTTGGAGCCATGTCTTCTATGCAGCAGTCCTGGCTGGAAGCACTGAGAGGTGTGCACGTGGCTGCACTTTAAATATGGCACCTGGCATGAGGAAGCAGTGAGGTGACAGCGTGGCGGGCAAATGAGAGCCCGCCCACCATTGAAACGGCATGTTTCCCAGAAATGCATGATTTATGAGGTGGGATTGGGAAGACACAGTGTGAAAAGCTGCCATAGTGGCCGGTGGGTAAATCAGTCTTTTCCCAGCCCACTACTGCATTTATTGCAAAGCCTGGACAATTCCACCCTTTGTCTCCAGAGCAGAAAACTCCACCCTTAATCACAATTCTCCTAGCTACTGAAATTGGCATTAAATAATGAATATTGGCACACTATAAACAGGGCCATATGGCACATCTCTTGGAATAATTGCAGCTGATCTTCTAGAGAAGTTCACATCAAGGTGATGGATCAACCACCTGCTATCCGAATAGTTAGCAGTTTGAATTTCATTCAGAGTTAGCAGTTTGGGTTTCACAGCTGTCAGCCACTCAACCATTCCTCATTTATTAGGAGTTTTCATATGGTTCACAAGATGTGGTAACAAATTAGTGATAAACTGCATAGAAAAAGAGGTGGATAATAAGGATGCACTTACAAATTTAAGGTACCTGTTGCATTGGCAAAACAAAAAAGTGACACTGGAAGGATATATTCTCTGGAGTTGAGAAGAAAGATCAGCTACGGTCGTTTTGCCTGGTGGAGCAGACTCGATGCTTACTTCTGCTATTTCTTATGCTCTTATGAAATAGTCACATAGAAGTTTGTGCCACCTACTTGGCCTACTGGTTTTTAAAACTAAATGAAGGGACAAAATCAGTATTTTTATTACATTTTTCTGTTATTCCTAATAAATGTAATGTGAGATGGAGTTTGTTACATTTAAGTTAAGGACATCAATGTGTGATAATATGTTAATGAAACAGGTATCTGAATGTCCTTCTCCACCACAGTGTGGTATAGTACAACTTACTTTTCACAATACATTGTATCATTACATTTGTTTTAGTTGGACCATGAATAGGAATAAGATGGCACAGTAGGAATGAACTTTCCCCTTTTTCCTCCAGACATTAGATTTAGCTCAAAATGAGCTGATAGAACTGAGCCTTCCATTTCTTTGAGAGAAATGAATCCAGAACTTAAAATTGTCAATAATTCTGCATTAACTGGGACACTTCACTTAAGTGGCTCTTAATGAAAGCACAGCAAATTGGATCCTTACTTGATCAGAGGTAGTGCTGAGAAAATAAAGGATAATTCTATTTCCTTGTACTACCATGTGATCTTTTAATAGTTATAGAAATTGACTGGTTTCCAACTGCAGCAAATACAGCACTCATCCTTCAATTCATCCATCACTCAAAATGATTTCAGGCTTTTCCAATCATCTACAAACTTCTTCAATTATTCCTGCACATTGTCACCTTTAGAAGAATAGGAGATCATGTTCTATTGATCTATAGGAGTCATGGATGTTGGAAATGAAAAAGTCATGTAGGACGGCATCATTTTGAAATTATTTTGTACTCCCATGTCTGTTAATTATTAAATCCATCTATTTGTACTTCATGCTTTTCAGAACCTTTGTAATAATGTGTCAATTATTCTTGAACTGTTAGCTATTTTTCAAAGTGTCAACATCAGAGAATACCAGAGACAGGAAGGCAGTGGGATCAAGGGAACTACGTTGATGGGACATTTTCGATGCTTGACCAACAAAGTTATATCAGGCTTTAGGAGGAAGAGAATGTTGAAATTTCTCCCTGGGGGCTTAATCCTGTAGAAATTCTATTGAATGGGGGAGCACGTACTGAAGTTACACTACATCCCTTTCAATCACACTGCCTTTCAGCCATTGCAAACTAGTAATGTGCTAATAGTGAATTTGGGCTGAATTCCACATATGTGGGACCAGACACTAAATTTGCAATAACAGATTAGAAATTCCAAAACAATAAAGTTAATGTATAGATTCTGGTACGTGCAGTTTTCATGCAACATTAATGTGTTTGTTTTAACCCATTTATTTGCACACAGGAAAACAGCACAAATGTATTCAACATATATCAACTTGGCTACTTGGAATTGGTAACCTGGAATTTCATCGTATGTATAACCTACTGATAAACAGTAGGCCTAACGGTGAGAAGAATTCAAAAACTTCTTAAAGGAGAATTGAAAACTTGTGGCTACTACAGCAAAAATTGTTCGAAAAGGCTATTGTAATTCATGTGGTTCTCCAGTATATTGGAGATGGAAAATAAAGTGAACGAAAGAGCTTGAAGGAGACATGCTTACATCAGAGATGAATTGCCTCACATCCACTGTCCATACTGTTGCATTCTTCCATTTGTCGCAAATGTACCAATCACATGACAAGGATTGCTAATACAATAATGTGGGTTCTTCATTTGAAGATAAGACTATAAAATAAATCCTCACTATTAGTCACCCTGCTTTAAGTTGTTTCGCTTTAATTTTTTTTATCTTTTAGGATTTCTTTCTCAATTTGCATCACTATTTTCGGTTTCACATCACCTGCACTCTGGCCCACCCCTTCCATGCTGCATCCTGGGCTAGCAACATCATGTTCTGATGCCAGAGCTGCCACTGCCATCACATAGGCCCAGGCTGCAGGGAGAGAGCAAGGCCTGAGATCCTGGGAGCAGGAGCACTGGGCAGGGATTGGAAGCTGCTGGCCACCAATGGGATGATGAACTGTAAGTCACCCGGGCCAGAGGGCAGCAGGTGGGAGGGAATGACACCCTTGGCTCCTTCTGTGCACCCCCTCCACCAGCTCCTCCTGCAGCACCCCCCCCATCCCCCTCCCAGCTCCGTTGGCATCCCCCCATCCCCAGGTCCATTGGCAGCTCTCCCAGCTCCAGCGCACCCCCACCCTCGCTGGCTCCGTCTGCGGCAACCCCAGGAGAGTGGCTCAGCACCTGCAGACTGTCAGGAAGCTGTCCAAGCTGTGGAGGACTCATATATTGCTCTAAATTTAAAGCAATAGCGAATGTAGAGTGAGTTTTCCGGCTATCTCAAGGGAGACATCAATTGTGGAAGGACTTCAAGTGAATGTTCAGAAGTTTACTAGAAAGAAAACCACTTTACAACTGAATCAGCTCTACCCTTGGTGTGGAAATAGTGGTACCTCTTCACTGGAGCGTTGGGTATTGCTGGGATCAAAGGGGCAGCATGAGCTTGAATCATTTTTCCCTTGGTGTCTGTGTTGAAATCTTTCCAAATCTTTTATTGTCTTGTGTAATATAATTAATGTTTCTTATTTAATAAATGTTTTATCCTTTTGTTAAAGAGTTAACAGCAAAGTCCTGTGAATCTGTTTCAGTTAATATCCTCCACGGTTTAAAAAATAATGACCCATAACTTCCTCGGGATGGCAATCAGCATCAGATTGCCACTCCATGCCCACTTACCTATGCTAAATTTCTTCCGTGCCTGTCTCGCCCAACCTTCCAACTCAAGCTGGGTAGGATCCAGGCAGTGCAGCTGTCTCTGAAGTCCAGCATCGAAGTTCTGCACAATTGAATTGAAGGAGGACATGTCCCTTTTTTTACAGCACTAGCTGTAAAACAAGTAAGTTTAAAGGTCCCACTGAGATTGACAAGCCAGGGAGAAGGTAAGTGCCCAAGGTAATTGAAAAGGATTTGGAGGGTGGGGGTGTTTGGAGATTGGGTGGGGATGGGGGGATGGGGTCACACATTGGAAGTGGGTGCAGCGCCTGGAAATTTGGGGGGGTCGGACATTTGGGGGTGTGTGGGTGGGGGCGGGGTTGGACATCGGGGGGGGTGCTGGGAGGTCAGACATCAGGAGGGAGTGCAGCGGGCCAAACATTCGTGGGGATGGGTTGGGAAGGGTCGGGTCAGACATCAGGGGTAATGTGGGGGGAGTGGGACAATGGAAGGAAGGGGTGGAGCAGGCTGGACATTCAGTGGGTTTGGGGGTGTCGGACACTCGGGAGGTTTGGGGTCGTGGAGCGTCGGACATTGGGGGGGGGCTGCTGGGGGGTTGGACATAGAGAGGGAGTGCAGTGGGCCGGATAATCGTGGGGGTGGGGGGCCAGGGTGGGGGGGGAGTGGGGGGAGCGTTGGGCATACAGGGGTTGTCGGGATGAGGAGTCCTGTGCAGGTGGGATGGTATCCCATGTGGGATCAGCAGGTGGGGAATACTGTGAGGGGGGGTGTGGTTAGTCAGGGATGGGGGAGTCCCTTGTGGGCTCGGTCCTGTGGAGGGAGTCCCGTAGAGGGGGGAGGGATTGGTCTGGGTCTTTACAATAGTCACCCAGGAGTTAGAAGAGGTTTTAATTCTTCTAAACTTTTCTTAGTAACTATTGGTATAATCCTGGCAGAACCATCTGAAGTTTGCGATTTAAACAGCATTTTCGGATGGTTCCCAGTGCAGCGTAATTGTCCAGAGGAAATGTGCACTTCTGGGCAATTGTCATGCAAACCCTTACCTGGGAGCTTCCCAGAGGGATTCCCCAGCGCATCTTTGGGATACTCCTGCAAATCTGACACTGGGGGGCTCAGAGTTTACGGCCCAATGATCCATCAAGCCAGGTTCCATTCTGGGATCTGATTTGTCCAGTCATAACATCAGCTGGGATCATAAAAGGCAAAAATAGAGAGCTTGAACAGTGAGTTGAGAGCCTTATGTTGTATATATCTTGGATCTATGCAGAGAAGACACTAATTTCTGTGTGTTATAGGTTTTATTTATAGGTCTATTCCATGCTACAGCTCTGGCTTCTAGCTTTTTCCACTGTTATGTTTACTTTGTCTGGAGTCCACACCCAGGCTTAACTAATTCAGGGGAGGCAATGGCATAGTAGTATTGTCACTGGTCTAATAATCCAGGGACCCAGGGTAGTGCTCTGGGAACCTGAGTTCCACCCGATGGTGGAATTTGAGTCCAATAAAAATGTGGAATTAACAGTCTAATCATGACCATGAAACCATTGTTGATTGTCATAAAAACTATTTGGTTCACTAATGTCCTTTAGGGAAGGAAATCTGCTGTCCCTACCTGGTCTGGCCTACATGTGACTCCACACTCACAGCAATGTGACTGATCCTGAAATGGCCTAGTATCAAACCGTTACAAAGCCACAAAAAAATAATGAAACTGGACGGCCTAACGGCACTGTGGGTGTACCTATACCACATAGACTGCAGTGGTTCAAGAAGGCAGCCCACCGCCACCTTCTTCTGAAGAAGAGTCATACGGACTTGAAACGTTAACTCTGTCTTTCTCTCCACAGATGCTAGCAGGCCTGCTGAACTTTTCCAGCATTTTTTGTTTTTGTTTCAGATTTCCAGCATTCACAGTATTTTGCCTTTATTACAATGATGCCTATAGTTCTTGGATTGTAGGAAATGGATACTTGTCTGGAATGATAGTTTTGCTGACCACCTTAGGGGCAATGCATAGTCTAAGTTCACCATTTATGTGTTGCGCAATGACTAGATTTGATGTCTACAGCAATTCACTTAATTATACCCTCTGTTTCTCATCATGTTAGCTTCTGTGACACTTTGGCATGGATTGCAAATGACAATGATCTCAAATTTTGCGAAACTGG
Organism: Carcharodon carcharias; assembly: GCF_017639515.1. Taxonomy (NCBI): domain Eukaryota; kingdom Metazoa; phylum Chordata; class Chondrichthyes; order Lamniformes; family Lamnidae; genus Carcharodon; species Carcharodon carcharias. The sequence goes on along the minus strand of NC_054468.1, from coordinate 139,211,052 downwards.
TGGAATTGATATGTCACATGAGGATCATGACAGTACCCCTTAATCTCGCCAAATCTGGCAAAAAAGAAAGGATACTTATGTGTATAGTTTGCATCATCAATCACGATAATGTGTGCTCCAGTTTGAAGCCTAGCCTATCAAAAAGGATAACCATCATGAGGCTTCTGCCTTTAGTTATATAAAACAGGAACCTGTCCAGGTGTGACATTTTTGTAGTGCACTAGAACTGTGACAATTCCCAAAACTGAAATAATTTAGTCATCATAATCTTGAAGAGTGTCTCGCAGGAATGAGAGGAAGCTGCGAGAAATACCAATGATAGAGTTTGTTGTTCAAAATAGATACTTTCGGCCAACATCAATGGGAAGTGATACTGAGAGGTACACTATCTTGACTGAACAATCCTTAAAATGACCTGGTGCTTTAACACTGATGGTATATACATGTTGAACCTCACTAACCAGAAACCACTTTTTGAACTGATGAAGTCCTCTTCTTTAACAACCTGAAGATCTTAGCGAAATGATTCCACTTTAAGAATGAATTATGTTTTTTCCCTTTCACTGACTATGGTGTTGTGAATCAATGAGCATTTCCATAATTTAGGCATGGTTTGAAGGTATGTGACTGTGATTGGGCACTTGTTGATAAGACCGCTGAGGTTTCTTTGTCGATACCCTTGGACTAGAACTGGTTGAGCAAGCTGTGTCTGTGACCCTGGGTGGCATTTTCCAACCCTGCCTGTGGGAGGCGTCATGGTGGGAGGGAGCGGAAAATATCGTGAGATCAGAAAAATCAGCTCACCACTGTCATAAAAGCAGTCTGGGATCGTCCGATCCAGCCGCAAATGGCGGGCTGTATTTCCCATCATGGCACATTGGGAATATCATTTTAATACATTTGCATCTCATTATAAGGGCTGCTCGCCAGAATCATCCCCCCATGCTGGATTAAGAGGGCAAGTTGGCGTCCAATTAGACCGATGTGTTTCAGAAAGGTACGTAAGACTTGCACCTGGCGACCTGCACTTTGCTCATGACTTTGAGAGTTGACGCCTACCTTGCATTGCACAGCACTCGCAGCAACTCAGACTCAGTGCCAGGCTTCGCAGGCAGCATCATAATGCTTTCAGGGGGTCAGAGACAAGTCTCTACCTACCAGACCAGTGGTAAGATGGGGGTGGGTTTTATTGGGCTGCAAGGTAAGGCCTCCACTGGGGAAGGGGGGAAACTGGCCTGAGGCAAGGGAAGGGGCTGAAGGGTAAGGACTCCACAGGGGGATAAGAGTGGGGAAGGTTGCACTCAGACACATGGCTGGGGGTGGGGGCAGGTGTTGACAGTGGGGAAGCAAAGGGTCACTGAGTGAAGAAGCACTTCAATGTTGAGCTTGCAAAAACTGTCCTTGTCCCAGTCCAGGCTGAGGGGGCATGTCAGTCCAGTCTCAGTCATACCCAGGATGTTCTGCGCAGGAATTTGTCGTAACATCACGTACATTGGTCTAGGAGGGGTTCTGGCATCATACTGGGTCACAGGACTCAGTCAGGGGAGGCATCTGCAGTCTTTAGATGAGTAAAAGGCATTGTGTGGACATTCAAGGGTGTCAGAAGGGTGAAGGCATATGTCAGACTGTGCAAGTGTCCTCACGATAGGGAGAGGTGATGCCCAATACGGGACACAGGCACATCTACCTCACCATGTTCTGGGGGTAACAAAGGGATATCCACCACAATCTCGATGGGATCAAGGAATACAGGGGTAGGATTGAAAGGTTCTTGGAGGGAGGGAAACTGTGGTAACCTGATCTTTAATATACATTAAAGAAGAATGTTACAATGGAAGATCACATGATCTTAGTATCCAATACAGGAGTAGCACAGGCTACCTCAGTAGTCAGTAGTCTACAATTGGAGCCTGTAGTGTGGAGCCAGCGTTTGAGTTGAAAGCACACAAGTGTAGTTGCTGAATACCTTTGTAAATAGACAGAATGGGTTCCACCTAAGAAGTGTCTACTGACCTACTCTGTCTATTGTACCAACTCAGCCATCCCAAAACAAGCATGCAACCCGGATCCATAATTCCCAACAAACTGGTGACAAGGATCCAGCAGAAACCTGAACATTAAGCTCCTGCAGTACAATGGGAGGGAATTCCATACTCACACAGGGAGGGTCCAAGCTGGTCTGGTAGAGAGACCTCAGCATCACCATCTTCCAATCTGCAGTGATGACGCAGTACAAAATTAACATGAGGAGATATTTTGCTAGTGAGGGCTCTAAGGGCTGATTGGAGGGAAGGTGCACGCACTGGGTGGGGGGTGGGGAACAATTAAAGGGGCACCCAACTGAACAGGGTAGGGGTGGGGGGGTGGTGGAGGCACACCCTGAAATGAACCCTGCACTGGCCTGGATTTTTGGGACAATTAGTTTCTGATACTGGAACAAAGCCCTTGAACCCACATTCATTGATGAGTCATTGACAGAAATATGACTTTTGCAAGCTGATTTTGACTCAGGTCTGTTTTTTACTGGTGCTGCAGAGAGAAGACCATCAGGAAGATGGACACTGAATTTATTACAGCCTGCATAATCACATACAGGCAGGAGAGAAGGAGGAGAAGATTGCAATGGAATCACCAGGCTCACGAAAGGGAGGAGCTAAACCCTCAAGACCAAGGAGCAGCAGGATTCCCTCCAGATGCAGAGGATGAGGCTCATGGAGGTGTCATGAGTAGGTGCCTCATAAGACCAAGGGTGTACAGAACTCGCATGTCTTATCTGCAGGTGGGCAAGAGACAGTGTCACTAAGGCCTCTGCATATCCAGGGATCTGGTGACCCAAATTTGCCACATTCTCCAGGAATTTGCACTATGGGAACTGGGAGGGCATCCATTACCACTTGCTGTGAAAGAAACCGCCACACAGAACTTCTACATGCGTGGCTCCTTCCAGGGTTCTATAGGGGACCTCTGCAGGATCTCTCAAGCGTCTACTCACAAATGCATATATGAGGTAACCAGCCACTTTTTTGCCCAAAGGCCCACCTTACGTCAGCTTTGACAGAGATCAAGCAAGCCAGAACGCAAGAGCAGTGGGCTTTGCAGCGATTTCTGGATTCCCACAGGTGCAGGGTGCCATCGACTGCACTCATGTGCCTATAAAAGCTCCTTGGCAACAGGCACTCTAGCACATAAACGGGAAAGGCTTCCACTCATTCAATGTACAGCCAGTCTGCAATCGTAAAAAACTTATCATGTTGGTTTGCACCAGATACGCAGGAAGCATCCACGGCTCATACATTTTGAGTAAATTGCATGTCCCAGACATCTTCAAGGGGTTACATAGAATCCAGGGTTGGCTCCTTGGTGACAAATGATACCCGCAAAGGATGTGGCTAATGATGCCCTTGTGGCAGCCACAAAATCCTGCAGAGAGAAGGTCTAACGATGCGCATGTTGCTACCTGAGCATTGGTGGAGCAGTCCAGGCAATTCTGATGCCTAGATAGATCTGGTGGAGCACTCCAGTACAGTCCCCAGAGGGTCTCACGTATTATTGTTGCTTGCTTCGTGCTGCACAACCTAGCGCTGCAAAGTGGCGAGGACTTGCTAGGTGCCGACATGGAGGAACTGCACGTCTCCTCCGATGAGGAGGACATTAAAGGAGATGAGGGTTTTGGGTATGAGGAAGCTGAGGCTGCAGGGGAAGAGGCCATGGCATGCCAGACAAGGCAAGTGTGCACGTGAGGCCCTCATAGCCACCAGATTCCATGGGGAGGATGGCAAGTTGCAGTGAGTACCGTCTTAGACAAATGCCCTCCAACATGGGCCGACATTAACACCTGCATTGCTATTACTCTCGTTTCAACCATGCACTTCAATATGAGTGAACAGTTACACCTCAGGCTCACATTATCCTGATCCTTTGAAGGATGATGAAGCCTCAGGAACATATGTTCTTGCCGAGATGAAGTGCTTACTGGAGGAGGGAGTCCTGGCATCAAAAGGTGCTGCCTATTCAAGCATCTCTCCAGCATCCAGTCACATTGGCAACCTACAAGAGGCAGGAGCTGTTCCACTTTCCTCAGTTGGCTCATAGCTGTACACTTTCAATCTGACAAAGCTCCTCAAGGAGATCCATCTCCAGCAATGGGACAATACATTCTGTGGTAAAACTGATGGGTGACACTTGAGCCAAGGCAGCTGAGGATGCTCCACACGCATCTAATCAGAGATGACTCAATCCTCTGTGTCACTTTCTTCTCCATCACATTAACATCTGCCATTCTCAGTTAGAGATGCTGACCTGTTTTTATCCTCACCTTACTATGCATGTGGACCACCTGAAGATGATGTCGTTCAACTACTTGTGTGCCAGATATTAAAGTGCCTCCTCTTTAAGACACATCTTGTGCCCTCATGGCCAGCCCTGGCCCTTGTGAACTCCAAAATGCTTAGACTCATGAGTTCTTCAGGGTGAAGAGTCATTGCTCATAAAAAGCAGACCTCAGTTTCAGTGCATCCTCGTTTCTATCCCATTGTTCCCTTCAACATTGTCTAAAGCAACAAGATGCGCTTCCAAAGCATGTTCAAAGGCTCTGCTGACCGCCAAAAATCACCATTTGCAATTAGCATTACATGTCTCCGCGGGTGCTTAGGTGATGGGTGCACAGCTCTGCATCCCAACATTGTAACGAATGCCTTCTGGTTGCAATACAGGCAATTACAGGCTGAGAAATGTTCAAGGTTATAGGTTCGAGCCCCAGAATAATAATGTGGCTGACAGGAGCAGAGCTTCGGCATCTTGAGGTGGCAAGGTGTCCCCACTTATTGGTTAGCTTAGCAGATGTACACTCGGAAAGTCGAAACATGGTTAGCAGACAGGAGCACACATGAGCTGAGTATAGGATCATAGGATGAAACACTGCCAAGAGACAGCGAGTACATGGATTTGCATGATATATGACCCTTCACCATGCGTAAACACATCTCTCCTCGTACACTACACCTTCACCTTTCAAGAATACAGACAACATAGGAGAACACCTCTGCCTCAATCTTACACAGTCAAAAGTAAACATGACATGACCCTGCAAAGCATGTAAACAAGTTACTTCCACAAACACACTTAACATTAAGGTCAAGGCATCACTGATGTTGAGAATAATCTGAAAAAGGGGCACACACTGTTGTGGTATGGGAGCACGTTACATAGATGAGATAGTGACATCTGTGATAACTGCAGGGAGGCACCATGGTGTCACACCTGATTGACAGCAACACATCTCATCATAAAAAGGAGGCATAAACAAGAGGACTTGTGAATTGGGTATGATTCCATCTATATTTGTGAAAATTACACATATGTTGCGAACACCCATGCCACCATTATGCTCCTAAGTCCTTTTCACTTTCCTAGTTTTACCGCTACAGCTGGGTGCATCCCCAACATCCACAGCGGAGGTACAGGCAGCCTGCTCACTGCTACGTTCTGTTGTCTGTGATGACTTTGGTGGGCATCCTCTGGAGGGCTGAGACCTGGATGGCTGCTTTGGGTGTCCTGCTATGGGGCAGGCAGACCTCCTTGCCCTGTGGAGCTGGAGGTGATAGGGTCACAGGAGCAGGGGATTGGGATTCGTTGGACAGTCCCAGAGTCATCTGGGTGGATGGCCCCTGGGTGTCCAGCTGCTGGTCCTCCTCTCTGTGGGTGACTGACAGCTCTTGGTTGATTCCTTGAGGAGAAGGGGCACCTAGAATGAGATCAAGATGCCCCACCCCCCTCTTGAGTAGCCACTGATGGATGCACCAATGACTACAAAGATGAAGTGCTTCTCCTGTGGCAGTGTAGGACTAATGTCCTGCACCAAGGTCTCTATGGCAGCCGCCATCCTACTAGTGTTGATCTCAATGCGATGGCATGCCGACGCTATCATCTGAAACTGAAGGCAGACGGACTCTTCAATCATCTGTTGCAATCTGAGGATTGTAGCTGATATCCCTTCCTGCTCTTCCCGTGATTGTTGCTGCAGCTCCACCAACTGATTTAGGACTGAGGTCGGAAGTTCGGCATCTGATTTGGACTCACCAGAATCATGACCTCCAGTAGTCCTCCTAGTGCTGACGACCTCGAATGTCCCTGCCTCTACCTGCTGTGGACCAGATTGCGTGCTGTGCTCACCAGATTGTGACCCTAAGGCTGCTCTAGAACTAGATTCCACCGAGGTCTGTGTCTCTGCGCTGCTAGAGGATGTGGGTGAGCGCTGTGACAGGTCTTCAATGGTGCTGTCCTCAGGTTCTTCATCTGAGGTATCGTTGGAGCTTGAGCTAAGGTCCTGGCTGGTTAAGGGGCTCGGCAACTTCATAGGGGTGTCCATGAAGGAAAGTAGAGATAATTAGTGCATGGCAGGCAGCTGTAAAAGAAGAAAATGCACTCACAATATCGCTGTCTGAGGAATGATCTTGTGCAAGATCCTCATGTGGATACTTGCCGCCGACTTCACCATTGCCGCAGGCACGGTCCACGTCCTCTCTGGCCAGTTCAATGGCTTTGTTCTCGAAGGCAGTGAACATCTTGAGTTCCAGCATTCCACCCCCTGGTCTGGGATCTCTCCCTGCAAACTCTTCTTGCATAAAGACAGATGGAGAACGTGAGCAGGGCGCATGCCAGGGCAGATGATAAGGATGCCTAGTAGGTGTCGGTGGTGAGTAGGTCCATGAACTGGATGAGGATGCAATCTCCAGAGGAGATGAGCCCAGATGGGGATGTGAAGATGTGTGTGAGAGAGAGTGGTGATGTCCTTTGAGCAGACAGTGTGTGAAATCCCTGTGAATGTGCGATGGGCTTGTTAGTGTGTGAATTGAGAGTGATCAAATGCTTAGCTTACCCTGGTGGAATGGTTGAAATCATTCACCCTCCTTCTGTACTAAATGGCTGACCTCCTCTGTGCAGCATTAGCACTGACCACTGCTGCCATCATCTCCCAAGCTGGAGTGGTGATGTTGGTGGACCGCCTCCAGCCACCATGGGAATAGAGGCGTTACTAAACTTGGGGGTTGCCATCTTCTTGACTTTCAGGGCCATGTTTTCAGTGGAGTAGTTCTGGGCTGCATGCATTGACAACAGTGTGCGTGGCTACTATTTGAATATGGTGTCTGGAGTGAGGAAGAGGTGAGCTCACAATGGGGCGAGAGAATCAGAGTCTGCCCGCCCAAGATCCAGCATGTTTCCTGAGCGTGTATAATTAATGCAGCGGGAAGTGGATGATACGTCATGAAAACCCATCATTGCAACTGGCGGGTAAAATACCGTTTTTCATGCCTGCCATCACACTTAGTGCACTGACGGGAAAATCCCACCCCTGAGCCTGAGGGTGCACTTCCATGTAACCTCTTGGAATTGAACATGGCAGATTTGATTTGGGCTGCCAAGGTCGTGGTTTTTTTACAAGGTTAAATCATCATCCTCCATGAGCAGATGTTCTCTAATTCATGGAATTGATTAGTCACAAATTAGTTTATTGGTTAGTGCACAAAATTTACATGTAGAAGCTAGCTACAACACTGCCAAATATTGTTTAATGGGCTCATCATTTCCCTAGCTTCTCTGGCAGTATGCATATTGTTCCATCATCACACTTTTCTTTGGCTGGAGGTATTTTAGAAGAGACCTACTGCCATATCAAACGTGGACAAGTCTTCTTAGAGATGCACAAATATTTGCTGGCCTTCTGCTCTGAGGCAATGTATGAGCATCCCCTTCTTGGAGGTCTCAGCTACATCCAGACTGCCCTTTTCTGAAGTGAACAAGTTGGTTTTGAATCCCAAAATCCCCTGATCCTATGACATGGGTGAATTTCCCAGTAAAGAAGGAAAGGTGCAAGCGTCAACAAATTTTAACTTCTCTCCTTCATCCTCATAACCACTTTGTTTTTTTTTATTTAAATCTTGAATCAATACAGAGATGACTCTAAATTCTATGTGCGTTACAGGTTTTATTCACAGTGCTTTAAATTGTCTACTCCATGCAATAGCTCTGACTTCCAGCTCTTTCTGCAGTTTGGTTTACTTTCCCCTGAGTTCACATACAGGCTTAACCAATCAAACACAGTGAGGATTAATTGTAAACTGACTCAAATAGTCAAACACTGAAGAATTGAACACTACATTGTACATGCAGTTAACTGCCACCAATAGTTGGAGATGCAACAAAAAACACTCAATAACCCGTCTGGGAGCAAAGATCTTCAGAAACAATAGTAAGATACTGGGAAAATTGGGTGATACCAATGTAGCTTATCAAGAACACTGTAATTTATCACAGCAGAACAAGAATAGAGAGGTGGTAAGCCCATGGAGAGAAGAAAGATGTGCAGGAGAAGAGAACAAGAAAAAGATTTAAGAATTAAAAGTTAGAGTGGCAGTTTTTACTACCGACATTGGAGAGGAGGAATCCACTAGTGCTGATGACAAGGGTATTCCAGTCCTCCTGACTGTGGGCAGAATCATCCGGTCCCGTTGACAGAGGGTGTCATGGCAGGCTAGGGGCTGATAATTCGGCGGGAGGAGCAGAAATCTGTTTCACACTGGCATGAAAGCACAGCAGGATCATCCAATGTTGTCCGCCATGGTGGAACAAGAATCCTGCTGGAGGCCGCTGTGAAACTGAGTTGCATCCTGCTAATAGGATGCAAAGTAAGGCCCAGCCAGAATTGTCCTCCCATGTGTGATTTACTGGTACGCCAGTGGGAAAATACATTGGCCCAGAATATGTCTGGACAAGCGAGACATATACAAGTCAGGACTCACCTTTAGCGGCTTGCTCAGATGGCGAATATTCTAGGAGAAGAAGATGCTAGAGCCCTACAGCTACCGGACTCTGGAGGAACACATGCATCACATGCTGGATGGATTCTCATGGACATGGTTACGCTGCAAAGCATCTCGCGGAAGGTGGGAGGTCTCCGTTGATGGTTTGAGTCTGCTCAGAACATCATAGCCATGGGCTGTAATGGATGATTGGCGAGGGAGTGGGGGTAGAACAAGGTCTAGGTGTGACTGGGAGAGGAAGGTATACTGTGAGAGGTGAGGTTGGGAGGGGGGGAACAAAGATGTCGGGGGTGGTGAGGTTGAGAGGGGGAGGACGAAGGTGTCGGGAGGAGGGAAGTCTGGGCGGAGGTGGATGTAACTGGGAAGATTGCAGCAAGTGGCGAGGTAGGTGTAAGGGAGGGAAGAGGGTGTAAAGGAGGGAGCTCGGAGGGGTAAAAGTGTCCGGTGGGAGGAGGGAGTTTGGAGGGGGGAAGGTGTCCAAGGGGAGGAGGGAGTTCAGAAGGGCAAGGTAGTAAGAGTGGAGGATGGACTAAGGGTGCAGTAGGGAGTAATGACGGGGTGATGCCCAGGTGAATGTACAAGGTGGGGGCCTGTGGAGTTATTAACTGCCTGCTGGGGATCAAATTGAGGCTGGGCATGATAGGAGAGAATGGCAAGTGTGAGAGGGGGCAGAGGCAGCTTGTAGGTTGGGAGGCTGAGGGTGCATCGGTAGAAGGAACAGCAAGGGTGGTTGGTGGGGACTTGGAGGCAGACACGGACCCTAAGGATGGGAAGGTCAATGTGGATGGGGCTGGGATTCTGAGGAAACGTGCATGTTCACCTGAACGTCCTGGAAAGACAAGGGTTCGGGTTGGTAGGTGACAATGGGGAGGTGGAAGGTGATGCCGGGGGGTCGACAGTAATGAGGGAAAGGTCATGGTGACTGAGGGAGGGAAAAGGACGGGGGAGCTGACAATATGCTTGACCATGGTTGTTGAAATTGGCAGAGCCTCATGTTGGACAGGCACAGGTGCTGCATGGGAGTGTGCTCAGTGGGTGGATGGAGATGCAGGTCAGTTCAGATGGACAACTGAAACAGGACACCCGCAGGCAGCTTTGAAAATGCTCAAGACAGTAAAATAAGCTTAATGGATGAAGGCTCCGTGTGTATGGGAGAGTGCTTGCACAAGGCTCCAAAAGTCTCTGCCACACACGCACACTTCTTCCTCCAGAATCACTTGTGGTCCAGCTGCGTGCAATTGTTGGGGGAATGCAGCAGGAGGACTCGCAAACCTGTCAATGAAGCTGAAAAACACCATTACATATTATTCAGTGAAAGCGAATACACTGTCAGATTATGAAGTGACAAAATGTCTTCATTCACTTGTGATCAGGATTTCTTAACTTTTCTAGGCCTAACACTTCTTCTAGGTGCTACCTGACATCCATAGCAAGGGTGGATCCAGCCTGTGCAATGGTTGGCCCTGTTGCCTCTGGTGACTTTGGCATGTATCCTCTGGAGATCCGAGGCCTTGGGGGCCCCAGCTTGCTTTGGCTATCCTCCTGTGGACCAGCTGCACCCTCTGTGTGACAGGGGATGAGGTTCAGGGGGTCACAGACAAAGGGGACTCAGAGGGAGTGGACAGCCTCTGAGATTCCTGTGGACAACCCAGGGTGTCCAGTTGCTGCTCTGCCTCCCTTCAGGTGCTGAGAGCCCTGGCCTGATTCCTTGAGGGAAAGGAGCACCTGGAGGGACGTTGAGGTGCACCATTTCCGTTTTGCATTGCCACTGCAGAAACTCACCCACAGCTAGCACAATGGAGTGCAGATCTGCGCACATCTCCACGTTCTGCTGGACCAGGGTTTTCAATGGCATCTGCCATTCTTCCCATGGAAACATCCACACACATACATATGGGCACCATTCATTAGAGAGCAGGCGAACGAAAACCTCTGACTCGTTTGCCACTCTGTTGAGGGCTTCCAACAGCTCTGTATGATGTTCCCACGCCTTCTGTTGATTCTTCACAATGAGTTGGAAGGCTAAATGCAGACTTGTACCTCCCAGATGCTTCTTCCCCAGGAGTCCTCTGAGTGCTGGGGAGCTCAGCTGTACCTGCATCCTCCTGCTTCGGACACATTTCCATGTGGTAACCATCAGATTGTGAACCTGAGCCCACTCTAGGTCTAGGACCCACTGAGCTGTGTGTCTCTGTGCTGAGGGAGGGTGTGGGTGAGCGCTGTAAGAGGTCTTCCAGGCTGCTTATTTTCAGATCTCCAATAGAGGTGTCCACTTCATTGGAGGTGAGGGCCTGGCTAGCTGAGGGTGTTGGTCACTTGGCACAGCTCACTGTGACCCAAAGTAGAGATAATTAGTGCATGGCAGTGGAGTCAAAAACAGGAGAGAGACAGCACTCACAGTTGCATTGAGAGAGGGTGTTGTGGTGTCATGTGGGTGGTCACCACCGACCTCAGCTTCACCGCAGGCATGGTCCATGTCCTCACCAGTCGGCATGATGATACGCTCCTCAAAGTGAGTGAGGGGCCTTATGTAGGCCACTCCACCCCCAGTTTTGGGCCTCTCCCTGCTGTTATGAGCCAGCTTCTCCTGCATGGAAACAGATGGAGAGAGTGTGAGCAGGACACATGACACTGTGTGGAATGTTTGTGTGGTGAGCAGACCCATGGATGAGGACGTGAGCTCCAGAGGATATGAGCCTGATGGAGATGTGAGGGTGTGTGTGGGAATTAGTGGTGTTGTTCCTTGAGGTGTGAGATCACTGTGGGTGTGTAATGGGTTTGGGAGTGTGCGAGTTGAGAGTGATGAGGTGGCTGACTTACCCTGATATTAGAGCATTCATCCTCTTTTGGCACTGGATGGCTGACCTCCTCTGTGCTCAGGTGGCACTGACTGCTGCTGCCACTGCACCCTGGCCAGGTTGGTGAGTCTGGTGGACCTCCTGCTGGCAGAGCAGGGGTAGAGGACATCATGGTGGCTTCCACTATGTCCAGCAGGCACCCCAGGGAGGCATCAGTATATTTGGGGCTGCAGTTTTTTTTGCTTTCGGGACTACCTGTTGCCTCGAGTAGTCCTGGTGTATAGACATGAAGTAGGCATGCACTCTGGTGCGCTTTAAATATGGCGCCCAGAGTGAGGAAACTTTGAGGTTATGGCATGGCAGGCAAATCCAAGCCGACCCGCCAGCGATCCAGCGTGTTTCCTGTGAATGCATCATTAAGGAGGCGGAACATGGCAGGATATGGCGCAAAAACCCACCATTGTGGCCGGCAAGTAAAATGACCTTTTTCACGCCCACTCCTGCACTTAGTGAAAACTTGGACAATTGCGCCCAGTGCCCCTATATTTCCAGAATACCAAAGTAAGAGAATTCTGATGTCAAGCAGGGAAGAAGTGATACTTCTGGCCCGTCACCTGGGGTCAATAGTAATTTAGGGGGCAGTGCTAATTATATCGGGTCTGTTAAGATGGTCATCTTCAGGTCAGGGACAACAAACATGCAAGGTTGAACAATATATAAAGAAATAAATTGGCTTCCGACCCTTTCAGAATTATGCTAACTTCGTGGCCAATTGCCCAATTATGATAGGGTAGGAGACGCAATTCCCCTATTAAATAATGTAGGGTCGTCTGCAGCAGGTGCACAACTTGAAAGACAAGAATTCCTCTTGATTGCTGCATGCTGCCTTACCTTCAAGTGTGATTTCTGAGGTAGTGGGATGTGGGGCAGTGGCGGTTACGAAGAAAATAATGGACCATAAACCTGAGGGTGAGTACCAAACCCAATATTTGAGAGCCTTTGTGGATTTGTATAATCAGACCCATCAGTCCTGTAGTAACTGGGTAGAATTAACTGGGGACGATCCCACATTTTTGAATGTAGTGCTTAATATGTATAAGACCCTTGTCAGTCATGCTTGTGAGAATAGGGTTCATCGATATGCCACGGAAATATGGAACCAGGCTAGTCGCTCATATCTAGTGACCCGTCAGATGCAGACCCCACCTCCATACTCCCCTATAAGGCAGTGGTTCTTAAAGTTCTCTTTTGTTCATTAATTATTAAAATATTGGAGATGGGCAGGATGGTGGGAAAGCCGTTTGATCTGGCAGGATGGCTGGAGACAAGAAATTATGTGCTGAAAGCCCTAGGAATAAATTAAAACTACAGCTGGCAACCCAAAATGGTGAGCATCCTACTTAATTTTTGTGTGTCTCTGGTCAACTTGACAAAGATAACCTCATCCTTTTCCAAGCTGGGTCTGTAGTAGAACTTGCAAGACTGGAGTCATGTTCCAGACTTTCTCCTTTGTTGGCTGCGTTATGCCCCATTTCTTGTACGATAGTCTGTGGTGATTCTCCCCGACCCCTCCTTCAATTTATTCTTCCTCAACTAGATTCTGCTCCTCAAGTATAATGATGTCAGCTTCATCATAGAGATTAGACACGGTTTTGGATATAGATCAATTATCTGTGGACATGAAAGTTTGAGTTTGGAATATTTGACTTGCTAATCACCCCCACGGGAAGTGTTTCAGAAAACAATGAAGCACATTTTGGTTTAAAAATTGAATGGAATGCAATTAAAGTGAAAAACAATGTGAGTTTTCTGAGCTTTATGTGGTGCTTTTGGCATCACATCATATTAATATACATTACATGTAGTTAATAGTTAAAAATGAGGAATGATAAAAAAATGTAAATATACATGTGAACAACAAACATCACAATCAAAAAATTGATTAGATATCCTGTCCTCCTTGTTTATATGATAGAACATACATTTTTATTCTACTTTGCAAATGCTTAGCTTGGCTCAGTTGGTAGATTCTTGCCATTGAATAAAGAAATCATAGATTCAAGCCGCACCACAGGTTTGAGCACATAATGCAGGCAAATTTTTCCATTCAGAGCTGATGGAGTGCTATGTCATTGGAGGTGCCATATTTTGAATGAGATATTAAACCGAATGACAAATTGCTTGATCAGGTGGGTGCAAAATATCTCATGGCACTTTTCAAAGAAGTGGCCCTGATGCCCTGGCTAATCCTCTTCCACTATCAGCACTACCAAAAAAAAAAATCAGGTCATTGATTCATTTGCCCTTTGTGAAACTTCGCGGTGTGTGAATTAGTTGTCCTCTTTACCGACAGAGCAACAATAACTGCACCTTAAATTTAATCCACGTTTTGGGACTGCCTGAGGCTTTTATAATGTAAGTTATTTCTTTAGTATGGGTCACTTTCCTTCTTATCACCCTTTTAAAAACATTGGGCAGAATTTTATGGCCCTGCCATCACCTTTGTAGATATCCTGTAAGATTCCCTGGGTGGCCCTCCTGCAACTCTCACAACCTGTCCGCAATTTTACAGGGGCAGAGGAGGCCTAACAGTGAGGTCCTTAAATGGCCAATTGGGCCACTTCCTGTGCAGCCTCAATTTTGAGGCTGGCAAGAGAAGCTCAGTGGCCGGGAGAAATCACCCTACCCAGGCCTTGGTTATGATGGAGGGAGGGGTCCCTCCCTCAAGGGCACCCTTTCCACATCAGGCATCTCTCCAAGGTCTGCCTCCTGTGGTGCCCATTCTCCTTTGGCTTCTCCACCAAGATGCCCACTCCCCCTCTCACCAACCCCCTCAGGCCTTACCTCCCCTCCCCACGGTGAGATCACTCCATCCCACACTTACCCAGTTCTGGACCCCAGAATTAGAATCTGTAGACCGCCTGTATTCCCAGTCCTGGCCACTGCTGCTGCTGGCTCTTCTGGGACTACAGAGCTGCTAGCCAATCAGATTGGCCAGCAGCTCTCTGAAGCAGGACTCCCGCTCTCCACTCACGTGTGAAATGGCTCTGGGTGGCAAGATGAGAAACACTGCAATCCAAAAAATCCTGCCCATTGCTTTAATCTTTTTAGCCCCCTATTCATCCTCACTTGGGAATTTTTTTTGGAATGAATTTCACAATGGTATTTAAATAACTACCTGTTACAGACAGAGAATCATTGTTGAGTCAAGAATTCTTTCTTTCCTTAAGTAGGTTTAAAAATTAAAATGTGAAACTGCTGTTTACTAGTATGTAATTTATGACTTAGTGGTGTTTAATTCTGTCACCACCAGCAGAAATGGTATCTTATTTGTTATCAAAGGTTAAGTGGTTCACTTCCAGTTGTAAAGATGTTTAATTTGCATTATTTGACCTAATGTTCCATTTTATGCCATAATGTACTTCTGGCAGTAAATTAAGGTGTGACGTTACACTAAATCGCACAAGCCATTGCTTATGCAATAAATCTCACTAATGGCACATACTTTCTGCCCAAAGAGCTTAACAGCCACAGGAAGGATAATTTCAGTCCATTTATTGGCAAGCAAACTAAAAAGCTCTGCAAAGAGGAATAAAAATGTCAGAATTAGTGGATTATTTTTGTCACATTGAGGGCATGCTAAAAGATCATTGCACTTGACTTTGAAAGAGTAATTTTCTGACCTCATATTGATGGCGAGGGCCTAACCATCTGCAAATGCAGGAGAAAGTTCAGGTGTATGCTGTGCATCATTTTTCAATCATTTAAATTTGTGGTCAGAAAATCATCTGTTGCACACACCCAGATTTCTGGTTTGTGCTACTAGTGGCTGAAGTTCCTTAACCAGAAGTGCGAAGTTGGAACATTATCCCTTTATGTGGACGAGTTCTAAACTAGGAGTCATAAATACAAGATGGATACAGAAGATACAAATAAATCCAATATGAGGTTCAAGAGAAACTTCTTTACCCAGAGAGTGATGAGAATGTGCAACTTGCTATCACAAGGAGCAGTTGTTGTGAATAGCATAGACGCATTTAAGGAAAGGCTAGGCATGTACATGAGGGAAAAGATATGGAAGATTATGCTGATGGAGTTAGAATAAGTGGGATAGGAGGAGGCCCCTTTGGAACATCAACGTCAACACTGATGTTGAAAATTTGGGCCGAATGGCTTGATTTTGTGCTGTAAATTCTGTGTAATCTCTTCGTTCATCCTGTCCACTTTTTCTTCAGCTTGACAAAATCATGTTCACTTCCATTACTGTGAAATATATGCAAGATCTCTCTATCAGAAGATTTGTGTAAATAGGTTTGATGCTGGTAGAGGTATGATGCTGAAGTTGGTATGGCACACTTGGTGTGCTACACAAAAGCAAAAGGAGCAAATTTTTATTTGTTATACATCTTGAATACTACAGGATATGTATTAATTTCAGCATATTTGTCATGTCAGTCATGTTAACCAGCACCTCATTATATGTTAAAAAAAGAATTTCCAATTTTCTTGCCCTTTCTTTCCTGAAGGCAGAAATTCAACCAAATGGGAAATTCTATGTGCACCATCTACCCTCTGGGAACATATTTTTCATTCTTCTTGTTTGGGACTAATTATCTTTATGTATCACCTTTGACTGTGAGGAGCGTTGAATCATAACCAATTCTCAACCTCAATGGCCATCTATGTGCTAGTCACAGATACCACTCCTAAAATTTCTCCCAATAAATATTGGGAGTCTTCACTATCGCCCTGAGATGCAGACCTTAGAGATTTGGATCTCAAAAACCAAGTTTACAAAAGAAAATTGTTTAAACAGTATCTTCTATATCAGTCACTTCCTGCTGTCCAAAAATATACTCTAAGGCGTAAGGGGAGAGTTGAGAAGTCTATTAATCAAATCAATGCTGCCATACTGAAAAGGGCCAACTTTTATATTTGTAGACCAGATCTGATGAAGGGCAATCAACCTGCTTCTTTCCACAGATGCTGCCTGACCTGCTGAGTGCTTCCAGCATTTTCTGCTTTTAATACACTTTTACAATGCCTTTCATGACCTTAGGACATCTCAAAGAGCTTTACAACCAATTAAGTAACTAGGTGTAGTCACTGCTGTAATGTATGAAACACAGCACCTAACTTGTTCACAATCAAATAAAAAAGACCGATAATCTCTTTTTGATAATTCTGACTGTGGGATTAATGTTTCCCTGTTTTTCTTCAAAACAGTGCCATGTGATCTTTGACATTCAACCCTCTGGAGTGGGACTTGAACCTGCAACCTCTTGACTGAGAAGAAGAATTACTAAGCCACCATGACCACTGAGCCACAGCTGACATCCAATGCATTAATCATGTTGTAACTCCATGGGCATCTACAGCAATTTCCCCAATTGCACAGGTTTGTGGTTGTACAAGGCTGTCATGCAGCAGATAACATAGCTGTGCAACACGCCCCTGTTGAACCAGTCTGTGAAAACAGTTCCCCTTTATCATTACCAGGTAGATATGCCTTGGCTTGTATATCTGATTGGTGGGATCAGTCCAGTTGTAAATTAGCCCAGCTGTTTACCATTTAATATCCCTAGTAAGCCTTACTCATTTTTCTTCACCCTCTTACATGAAACCCAGAGACAGTAGAGGAATGAAAGCAATCATCTTATCTTGCAATGCAAGTACACATGAAAAATGTGTACTTTTAGGGATCTCTTCCAGACAGGTTATAACTTTATTAAACAAATGGAAAAATGTTTTCAATGGCAGGCATGTCTACCCTTCAATGTCAGAAACAGTACCACAGTGCATGCTGATGCATTCAACATTCACCAGCCCTGCATTTTATAACATATTGTTGAATTGTTTTATTTTTCCAGTTGTTTCACTTACCTTCCCTCTTTTTAAAGCAGGTGACTTATACCAATACCTCACCTGAACAGGCACTGATATATGGGGCAGAACTCTGGAAGCCAGCCGAAAGCGTGAGTGGAAGCAAATGGACCTGGACCATGTGGAGTCGGGACCTGGAAATGATCCCAAACTCAGGTTTCTGGCTCCCAAACAAAAACCCTGCTCATGGGGCTGGATTTCTGGGGGCCTATAAAAATGGTGGATGGGACCCAAATCCACAAGTCCAGCCCCCATTTCCAGCAGATCTAATTTTTGCTGGTAGGGGAAAGGGGCGGGGACTGAGGGATATCTGAACTTAGTTGGGTTTTTTAATTCAAAGCACAGGACAAGCCATCCCAATTTTCACTCTAGGGACAACTTCAACTGGCAATGTGTGCTCCACGACTTTGTGGTGAAGGAGTAAATGTTTGTGAAGGGAGAATAAAGTATTGTTATGACCACAGCTGGTGTTAATTGATGTGCAAACCAAATCCCAGAGGGAAACTTGGTTTGTGGGCCTATCTTCTTTTTTTGTATTCTGAAAACGAGAAGAAGACCTACCGATCTCAGCAGTAAGAGGTCAAGTAACATTTTTAGGACTTTTAAAAATTAAATGTTAGAGTTTTATTAACAAGAATAAAAGAAAACTTAAGCACACAAGATTACAGTTACACAATTACAAAACATTCCCCAAAAAGTCTCTCTAGTTGGTCAGGCCCACAAGTAAACACCCCCAGGCAACAATCCCTTATAGATGTTAACTTAAAACGAAATCCAATAATATTACACAAGGCAAACTGCTGTAGCTTCAATAAAGGCATCTCACATGACTCCTACTCTCATTCATTCTGCAGTGGAATCTACTTCAGAATAAAACTGCTTATTGCTTTTCTGGTTCGACTGGGTAGCTGATTCAAATGGCATCCTCTCCCAGCCCAGAGCGAAAAGCTCCCAGCTCAGCTCCAGCTATCTCTTTAGCTAAGCTCTCCACAGTAAATCTAACTTACCTTTTATCCCCTTTCACCTGCGGTTCCATTGTTCTCACACCACTTTGAAACTCAAATCTTCCCAAATATAAAACCTTT
The DNA here is from genome assembly GCF_017639515.1 of Carcharodon carcharias. Taxonomy (NCBI): domain Eukaryota; kingdom Metazoa; phylum Chordata; class Chondrichthyes; order Lamniformes; family Lamnidae; genus Carcharodon; species Carcharodon carcharias. The sequence continues at coordinate 139,192,467 of NC_054468.1, read as the reverse complement.
TATGTCTCTATCGTAACTTTGCTTTCCGGTCAATAAAATACAACATCCCCATTACTATTTACCTATGGAACTCCTGCAAGATGCAAACATGTTTCTTGGTACTTCTGACTTCCCTTTGACATTCAAACAAGCTCTCAATTTATCTAAAAATGCAACCTATTTACTTGTATCTCAACCTAATACCTCTATCCTTTACACGGCCAAAGTTTTGCATCCTGAGGGCAGGCAGCACCCAACCCAAATGGGCATGAAATAGTGCAAGATGATATTGGGCGAATGTCTCAACGTCATCATGCACTCGTGCAATATTTCGCTTGGCGGGCGCATGCAACAGTCAGAAGTGTGCCCGCCAACAATTAAGCAGGCAATTAAGCCCATTAATGATGCAATTAACAGGAATTTTACGTGGCTCATCTACATTTATGGTTGACAGGCAGGCCATTCTTCCAGGCGGCATTCACATTTTTGCTCAAACCTCGATCCCAGGCAGGATGAAATCTCCATGGGGAAATAAAATAAAAAGAGATATCTGGGGATGTTTTTTCAGGAGTTATGCTTTCAGGTGCTTGATTGTGTTGCATGGGCATATTGTGCAGCATTTTTGTTGTTTCCTTTATTCTGTGGAGGTCTGCAGTTCCCCGGGGCATCTGTCTGCCTTCAGGCCACTCACTAGAAGTGCTCACCCTCGGTTAGGTTGGTACTTGCCCTTTTCTCGCCCCCACCCCGGCAGGGTTGAGAATTTCTCAGTGCACGTTTCAAGCTGGCTGGCCTTTAATTGGCCCAATGAGCCAAAAATTCAGGCCCATATTTTAAACCCCCCAGACAACCTGATTCCTATTAAACTCGGCCCAGTTTAATTAAACATAGAAACATAGAAAAATAGAAGCAGGAGTAGGTCATTCGGCCCTTCCAGCCTGCTCCACTATTCAATATGATCATGGATAGTCCTCTATCTCAACAGCATATTCCTGCTCTCTCCCCATACCCCTTGATGCCTTTAGAGTCCAGAAATCTATTTATTTCATTCTTAAATATTTCAGCGACTTGGCCTCCACAATCTTCTGTGGTAGAGAATTCCACAGATTCACCACCCTCTGAGTGAAGAAGTCTGTCCTAAATAGCCTCCCCCATATCCTGAGATTATGACTCCTCGTTCTAGAGCTCCCCAGCCAGAGGAAATATCACCCCTGCATCCATTCTATCCAGTTCTGTCAGAATTTTAAATGATTAAGTGAGATCCCCTCTCATTCTTCTAAACTCCAGTGAATACAGGCCTAGTCAGCCCAACACCTCCTCATACAACAAGCCTGCCATCCCATGTATCAGCCTGGTGAACTTTTGCTGCACTCCCTCTATGGCAAGTATATCCTTTCTTAGATAAGGAGACCAAAACTGCACATAATACTCCAGGTGTGGTTTCACCAATGCCCTGTACAGCTGCAGTAAGACATTCTTGCTCATGTACTCAAGTCCTCTCGCAATGAAGGTCAACATACCATTTTCCTTAATTGCTTGCAGAACTGGCATGCTTGCTTTCAGTGTTTGGTGTACAAGGACACCCAAGCCCCTTTGTACATTTCCCAATCAATCACCATTTAAAGAATACTCTGTCACTCTTCTTTTCCTATCAAAGTGGATAGCTTCACACTTATCCATGTTATACTGCAAGTGCTGTGTATTTGTTCACTCACTCAACTTGTCTAAATCCCTTTTAAGCCTCTTAACATCCTCTCCACCATTCACATTCCCACCTAGTTTTGTGTCATCAGCAAACTTGGAAATATTACATTTGGTTCCCTCATCCAATTCATAGATATATATTGTGAATAGCTGGGGCCCAAGCACTAATCCCTGTGGTACTTCTCTAGTCACCGCCTTCCATTCCAAAAAATAGTGATTTATTCCTTCTCTCTGTTTTGTGTCTGCTAACCAATTCTCAATCCATGCCAATATATTACCCTCAATCCCATGTGCTTTAATTTTGCACACTAGCCTCTTATGGGAGACTTTATCAAAAGCTTTTTGAAAATCAAAATACACCACATCCACTGGTTCTCCCTTATCTATTCTGCTAATTACGTCCTCAAAAATCTCTAGTAGGTTTGTCACACATGCACACACGCACACACATACACACAGCCTTCTTTACAGAATAATGCAATATTCCCCAAATTTTTTTTTAAAAATAACATCCATTCTCACATCTCCCTGCTTAGAAAAAAAATGAACCATCATAACTCTAAAAAGATGGTTTCATTTTTCAACTCATTTCCTATCCCTTGTTACATTTAACTATACAAACCAAAACTATTACACTATAGTGTGCATGCATTAACCATCAGAACATATTCACACATCTTTTGTAAAAATAGAGTTCATTCCAGTCCATTCTCCATCTGCCAATATCCAAGTTCTTTTGAATTTTAAACTCTTGACAACACATCTGCAATCACATTTTTTCATCCAGCCACATGTATCATTTGTAAATTGAACAGTGGCAATAATAAACTCCACTGAAAAAGTCTTTTATTCCTGTCCCAAAACCTTTCCAGAAACTTCAAAGGATTGTAGTCGGTATATATAACTGGCTCTGAAGAATTGTTTGCAACATACTCTTCAAAATTCTGCAAAGCTAACACCCAACGTAAATTTTCTTTCTCTATAGTTGAATATTTCCTCTGGTCCACATTCAACTGCCGCGTGAAATATCCTACCGGCTTCTCAATTCCTAGTTCATCATCTTGTAGCAATATGGCGCCAATGCCGACATCACCGGCACCAGTAGCCAACTTGAACTGTTTTGTATAATCAGGTGCTGATAGAACAGATGTAGTTGTTGGTATAGCTTTCAAGATGTCAAATGCACCCTGACAGTCCTACGTCCATTGGAATTTTCTGTTCTTTTTTTAACAATCCAGTCAGCGGAGCAACTGCACTGCTGAGGTTTGGCAGGAATTTCTGATAAAATCCACTCATGCCTAGAAATCTCAAAACTTCCCATTCTGTTGTAGGCACTGGGAATTCCACAATAGCTTCTACTTTTGCAACTCGTGGGACCACTTGACCTTGTCCAACAGTGTAGCCTAAATATGTAACTTGCGCTTTTGCAAATTCATTTTTAGCCTAATTTATAACCAAATTGGTTTCCTGCAGTCAATCAAATAGTTCCTTTAAATGTTGTAAATTTTCCTCCCATGTTTGACTGAATACTATTAACGCATCAATATACAGTGTTATGATATGGCAGGTGGTAATTGCCAGGCTGACCAAATCCCAAAGGAAAACTTGGCCAGGTATCACAATGTGTATGTGCACTAAAGTCAGAAGTAGAGTCCACTACTACTTTTGGAGATTTTAAGAATTAAATTAAAACATTAATTAACAAAAGAAAACTTTAACATGCAAGATTACAGTTACACAGTTAAATTTAGTCTTACCACATCTCTCAAAATATTTCTACTAAGCTAGATGCCCAAATAAACACCCTTTTCCAGGCAATAGTCCAAATAGATTCTTAATCTATAAAACATCCAGTATATATTACCACAAGGCACTCACTGTTGCTATAAGGGAGGTTTTTCACAGCTTTTCTCTCCCTTTCACTCAACACTGGATATCCAAGGCTTTTAACAAACCTTTGCTTTCTGGGACAAGCAACGCTTCTCTGGGGTGGCTAGAGGCTGCTTCTTCACCAGTCTGTCCTTATGCAGTCCACCTTTCAAGATTTCACATGGCCACTCCCATACAGCTTTCAATCACAATCTTTCCTTAAATATATTTTCTCCCTTTTGATTCTCTAAATCCATTATTTCCAACTTTCTTTGAAACTCAAACTCATTCAAATATAAGATCTTTCATACCTTGTCTTTGCTTTTGGATCAATAAAACATGATATCCCCACTACTTGTTTACCTATGAACTTGTGCAAGTTGCAACCAACTTCCTTGTCACCTTCCAATTTCCATTTGAAATTTAAACAACCTATCAACTTATCCACAAATGCAAATGTTAGCTCATCCATTTCCATTTCAAAATGCCTGCTTTTACACTTAATCCCTTTTATGATTTAAATCTTGCAGTCTGACTGTCTTCAGTTTAATTAAATTAGTAACACACTCACAAATATGCACACACACACAGCTCCCACAAGTCTACTTTAAAGTATCCCACAGTAATATTTGCAAAGAAAATGGTAATTCCTTTAAGACAGCACAATTGCTCAGTCCCTCAGTCACTTTGTTTGTTAGTTTCTGAAATGTTGCTAGTGCATTTTTCATACCAAAGGGCATTACTTTGCATTGATATAGACCATTCGGCATCATGAAAGCAGATATCTCTTTTGCCCTTTCTGATAAGGGTACGTGCCAATATCCTCACAGCGAGTCAATTTTTGTGATTAATGTTGACTGTCCTACTTTCTCGATACAACCCTCCGATCGTGCAATAAGATATGAAAGTCAATTTGTTACTGCATTCACTTTTCAGTAATCAATACATAGGGTGGAATCATCCCAAGTTTGCTTGCCAGCCGTAATGGTGACTTTTTACACTGCATCGTCCCAATCCTGCCTTATTTATCATGCATTCCCAGGAAATACGCTGTTTCGATGGCTGGGCTCTAATTTGCCCACCACGCCGTCATCTCGGCCCTTCAGAGGACGTCCGCTAAAATCATCACTGACAGAGTGTGCTAGTTAATAGTCTGCCTTCCTCTCCGCTGTGAAGGTTGGAGGAGCAGCAAGGTTAGGAAGTTTAAGAAGGTGTAACTCTTTCGAGTACAAACATGTTTCCATCTGTTCCTATTCAGATGAAGTGAGATTGTTTGCCATTGTGAGATTTGAACTCTTGATCTTGGGGTTCCAAACCTAGTACCATAACCACTTGGCTATTTAGGCACAGCCTAGGCACAGGTGTTAATTACTTGCACATACTGCTCACTATTGTAAATAAACTCCCAACAATGTCTCCATGCCAATGGCTCCTTGTTATGATGAGCAGTGTTCATGTCACTCAGATGTGAAACCTTGGTTCCTGCACAAGATAAAGGCAGGCATCTCAGTCCAGGGCTTTTTTCCTGTGCTTTGCGGAGCCTTCAGACCAAAGTGATGGACCGGCCTCACTTTCACTGGTCATATTAGTGATGCATGCACCTCAATGGTGTTTGTCATTGCTGCCTGAATGTCGTGGGCAAGTGTTACAGAGTTCTGTCATTCCATCTGTGTGCTCTTAGCAAGTTTAAGGTGGGGCTGGCCCCCATCTCGTCAGCATCTGTGACCAGTGATGCTGTGCTCCTGAATGGGTCAGGTGCTGAAGTCCAACAAAGCATCATGTGCATTTAATGTTTCACAGCTACATCTCCATGATATTACCCAGATCACAAAGCGCAAGTGAACTTCCCTTGACCAGACTGGAGTCAGACATTTACAGAGGCTATGTGGAGATCTATGGAGTGTCCTCACTGCATGTCATCATCTTTCTCCTGGAATTGAGTGACTATGAGGGCCTCCACTGAGTCTCCATGACACACGCCTTATCACGGAGGGTATGTGCAATACTATCGGCCAGACTGGAGTCAAATATTCACAGATGCAATGTGAAGATCTATGGTGTGTCCTCATTGCATATCGTCATCACCCTCCACAAATCTAGCAGCTGTGTGGGCCTCCCGAGTGCGCCTGCATCATCTGGCCAGTGCAATGGCCTCATCGCCTTCATCATCACCTTCGAGGACCCCGTCATCCTGATCCCTGTCGACATCCTCCTCATCGGAGGAGACGTGCAGCTCCTCCATCTCCTCCTCAGCCAGCTTACCTCCCCATTGCAGCACCAGTTGTAAAGGCTGCAGCAATGATGCATGACATCCTCTGTGGACTATACTGCAGGGTCCACCAAACTGGTCCAGACACAGGAACCTCATTTTCAGCATCCCAATGGTTTGCTCCACCAAGGTGTGGGCTGCAGCATTAGCCTCACCATACCTTCGCCTGGCTGCAGTCTGAAGCCTCCACATGGGTATCATCAGCCATGTCCTCTGTGGGTATCCTTTGTCCCTGAGCAACCAACCTTGCAGCTTCTGTGGACCCCGGAAAATGTCAGGGGTCTGAGACCAACTAAGGATGTAGGGGTCGTGGACACTCACTGGGAACCGTGCACATACCTGCAGGATGCATTTGTGGCAGTCGCACACTAGCTGAACATTCAGCGAGTGGAAGCCCTTGCAGTTGACTACTTGACAGCTTGTTGCCATTTTTATATTTTTACCATTTTTACATTTTTACCATCACTAGGTTTTCTAAATATCCAATTTCCCTGCTGATTTCCATATGACTCTTTTCGTTCATTTAACTGTTTGTGTGAAATATCATATGCGTTGCCAAAACAGCAGCTTCCCTGATCTTTTTGCTTTGTCTTTCATCTAAATATGTCTTAATGTTTACTGGAATGCTCTTTCTAAATTCTTCCATAACCATAACCTCTCTTACATTTTCAAAAGTCTTATCTAATTTTAATGCCCTGAACCATTGATCCCAGATAAATTAATTTTCTCTTGCAAACTCCACATATGTCTGATGGGGTCTTTTCCTTAATATTCTAAACTTCAACTGATAAGCTTCAGGGACAAGCTCGTAAACATCTACTATTGCCTTCTTTACTGTCCCATAATCTGCAGAGTGCTCCGCTGATAAGCTTGAATACAAGTTTATTGCTGTGCCTGAAAAATCATTTTGTAACATGAAAACCCAAGCATCTGTCGACAATTTCAATTTCATAGCTATCTTTTCAAATGAGGTAAAATATCTTTCAACTCCATCCTCTATAACTTAGGCACTAACAAGATATTTTGTTGAATGAAATTCCTCAAAGGAGTCAAAGTCACCATCTGAATCACTATCTCTCCTTTCTTCCTTTATGCTAAGTTTCACTTTAGACAATTCATACTGTCTGGCTTCTTTCTCCCTCTTAAGCTTTCTATCTCTTTCCCTCTCTCTTTCCTCAATTGCTAACTTCTCTCTCTGAAGATCAAGTTCAAGCTTTCACATTTCTATCTCTTGTAATCTATTCTTATCCTTTTCTTGCTCCTCTCCTTCCCATTGAAGTTTTTTTTATTTCTATTTCTTTTAAGCTGTCCTTTTTTCTAGTTTGTCATTTCTCTTTCTTTCTCCTTTCTTTCTAACTTGAGTTTTTTCATTTCTCTTTCTTTTTCTTTTTCTTCCAATTCAAGCTTTTATCTTTCTCTATCTCTTTCTATATCAAGCTGCTTCATGTGCAACTGAAGACCTCCAGCTGTGATGCACTAGTTTCAGGTATCCCTTCCTCCAACTTAAAATGCTGAGTAAGTACTTTAACCATATCACCCTTACGAAATTCCACTTTTATCTTTACCTGCTCATCCTTTCAACTGAGTTTTAAACAGAGATTTAAAATATTCCACATTACATTTTCCACTCCCAGAAAAGTCGTAGCAATTGCGAAAGCCATTTTGCAGTCCAACCACTTTAAATCCCCTCAACATAAAACTCCTGAGTTCAGCATTCATTTCATACTTATTTCCCTAGGATTCACAAACTCCAACCCAATCAAGGAAGTTTATAATCCCAGATGAGCCCCCAAATTTGTTATTACCACAGCCAGTGTTAATTGCTGCACAAACGAAATCCCAGGGGGAAACTTGGCTTACGGGCAATACCCTTTTTTGTATTCTGAAAATGAGAAGAAGGCATATTGGTCTTAGCAGTAAGAGATCCAGTAACACTTCTGGGATTTTTAAAAATTAAAATTGAAGGTTTTATTAAAAAGAAAACTTGAGGACACAAGATTACAGTTACACAATTAAGGTTAGTCTGACAAAACATTCCCCAAAAAGACTCTACTTGATCAGACCCACAAGTAAACACCTCCAGGCAACACTCCCTTATAGATGTTAATTATAAAAAAGAAATCCAATAATATTACACAAAGCAAACCACTGTAGCTTCAATAAAGGCATACCACATGACCTCTACCCTCATCCACTCTACGATGGAATCCACTTCAGAATAAAACTGCTTGTTGCAGCCCAAAACTTTTCTGGCTCAACTGGATGGCTGGTTCAAACAGTATCCTCTCACAGACCAAAGCTAACAGCTCCCAGCTCAGCCCCAGCTATCTCTCTAGCTAATCCCTCCAAAGTAACTCTAAAATACTTTTTGTTCCCCTTTCATCTCCGGTTCCATTGTTCTCACACCTCTTTGAAACTCAAATTCATCCAAATATAAACTCTTTTATATCTATATCTTGTCTTTGCTTTCAGGTCAATAAAATATAATATCCCCACTACTCTCCAAGTCATAAGGACTCAAAACATTAACTCTGTCTTTCTCTCCTGTCAGACCTGCTGAGTTTTTCCAGCAATTTTTGTTTTTGTTTACTTCAATCCTTTTCATGTTTTAAACCCCCCAGATAACCTGATTCCTATTAAACTCTGCCCAACAAACACACACACACACGCACCCAGACTTCTTACAGAATAACATAATATTCCCCAAAAATATTTAAAAATATAAAATCCATTCTCATAGTATGTAAATCTGTCAAGCTGCCAAGTTATTTAAATCCCTTTCCCTTTAAACGTTGAAAAACTGTCTGCCTATATCTATGTGTAATATCATTTATTTATGTAAAATAAATCTGTGCTTGCAGTTTCAATGTGAGCCACATTGCTAATGCAATTCTTAGCACACTCAGGATTGTTCAATAAGTAATGTCCAATTGCAGAATCACATCTAATGTTGGCTACTATTTCTGAGTTTTGCAAGCATGGGCTGTTTGAGTACAGTTAGTACTCTGTTGCGAACAGCCAAAGGGACGTGCTGTTCACCAGTCATTGGGATGTATGGCCTACATACTAGATTAAACAAAAGCTTGGGAGGCAACTGTTAACTGGTGCATTCCTCATGGCAGTATCTTGACCAATCAGGGTTGACTTTTTTTGAATTTAACCAAAAAGTTGGGATTAATTGTTCCCTGATTTATCCTCCATGGTAGTGCCTCAACAAATCAGAGTCCACTTGCCAACCAATAGCTCCCTTTTTCTCATGCAGTATAAACTGTTGTCCCCTTTGAAATTTAGTATGTTTGCATCTGTCCTGATGAGTGTAAGACAAATAGCTTTGGCAACAAATCTCTTTTTTCAGCCACACACAAGTTCTGTATTACCAAGCAACTATTTATAGCTCAGCATGGCTCCTGAGGTCTGCCCATAGTGGTTACTGGGGAGTTGGTATGGAGGGGGTCAAGGGAAAAGGGTGATGGGTTAGGGGCATGATTGGCACTAAGTTAGCATGGGGTTATAGAGTGCCATGTGGATGAATGGGGCTCATTACGACATGGGGGTATAATGGGCCATGGGGATGAGTTTAGGATCATGACTTGGCATGGAGAATATGAGGAGCCATTGGTTGAGGGCATGAGTTGGCTTGGATGGGGAATGGGAAGTGGGGGGGGTGAGGGCGTGTGAAGGGCAAAGGCCAGAAGGCTAAATGTTTAACAACACAACTGGGACAAAGCCCCAGAAAACCAAGATGGGCTTTTTAACCAGCCTGCCTTGGCACCCGGGTGAAGCAGGGTGAAGCAGGCCCAACTCCAGCACACAACCCTCCCCATCCCAGAATGAAAATTGTGTCATTCAAGGCACTTTCCCTGAGGCAGGCACACCGAGACAGCGAATTTCCCGACTCCTGCTACCGGCCTTAGGATGAAACCCCAGCCCACGGTCTCAGACAGTGAGCATTCATGAGTTATTTGTCTGTGGAGGGAATTACTACTGAGATCACTTGTGTCGTCATCCAACATTCATCTCTAACAGGAATTACTGAATAGTGATCATTGGTGAGGACTTCAACTGATTTCCTAGTCCAGAAACACTTTGCATCACTTCCTGTAAACACTCAATCTTCAACCATTTTGAAATTGCTAACTTAACATAGATAAAGTTCTTGGATTCTTTCTGGTATTTTTATTATACGGGTTCACTGCATTTCCATTCTAAACTCATCCTTTTTATTGGAGCAGCCTGAAATTGTTTTTCAACAACTGGATTTTTTCTATTCATTCTCATATTGTGCAGTCACTTATTCCTGACCCTTGTTACGCTGAGAAGGAGATGGTGGGTGTTGTAGTATGGCCTCGTCACCTATTTGTAATAGAGTTGATCTGTCGACAACCTTCTAAGTGGGAACATTAGGTTTATTTACAATAGAGCCAGCAGCTACTACATGTGTGCTTTTAACTCCATTTCTAGCTCGACACTGACTGTGGAGGTAGCCCACACTGCTAACACATTGGTTTACACAGATTATGTGATCTTACATCACAGAACTATTCTTAAAGGTACAGTACAACATTTAACAAAACCATAATTACCACATTCCTCTCCATTTAACTTTGCTGTACATATTGTATTTACAAGTATATTTATCTTATGACATTATAATATTTACACAGGTCATGAAATTTACAATTTCAATCTTTCAGGTGGTTTCCTGATTCATGTGGAATGTCGCACTCCATGACATTTTCAGGAACCACATTCTCTGGAGCTGCATGAACATCAGGAACCTCGGTCGGTATTTGCAGTTCAGTGTCTTCCATTCTGATAGAGATATCAGATATGTCAGTCCTTGGTTGAGCATCTTTAACAGGAAATGCTGATTCAGTAATGGTGACAGGTGGAACCATATCTAGTTACATCTCTCTTTTTCTTAAATGGTCCACATGCTTATGAGTGATCCAGCCTTCCACTTCAACATGGTATGATAATAGTCCAATCACTGAACTTAGTTTACCCAGTAACCGCTTCGATCCTCCACTGAAATTCTTTACGTATACAGCTTCTCCTATAGTAAGTTGTCTCTCATGACTATTCGAGTTATGTGTAGCTTTTTGGTTTCTTTGACTCTTCTCCGCCTTCCCCTCCAAACTTGGAAATATTAGGTTCAGTCTTATCCTCAGATGGCGTCTCATCAACAATTCTGCAGGTGTTGCTCCTGTCGTCATGTGGGGATCATCCTGTAATGAAAAAGAAAGTGTGCAAGCTTCGTCTCCAACGAATCACTTGTTAACTTCTTCATGCCCACCTTAAAAGTTTTAACTGCCCTATCCACCAGTTCATTTGATGACAGATGGTACGTTGCAGTCTTCACATAGGTGATACCGTTGGGCTGATAAATCGTTGGAACTCAGCACTCGTGAATTCAGTGCCATTATTGGATACGACTACTTCTGGTAGTCCGTAGATGGTGAAGGTCTGGCATAGTTTCTCTATTGTAGCATCCGACGTTGGTGACTCCACCTCATAAATATCTAACCACTTGGAACGGGCATCTATAATCAGTAGAACCATGGTTCCAAGGAAGGGTCCAACATAGTCGATGTGTAACCACATCCAGGGTTTACCAGGCCACTCCCATGGGTGCAATGGAGCTGCCACCGGCCACTTTTGCAGCTGCTGACATTGCACACAGTGCTTTCCCAAATTTTCTATATCACCATCCATCCCCAGCCACCATAGGTAGCTGTGCACTATGGTCTTCATTCGGAAGGTCCCTGGATGGGCACTGTGTAGTTCGACTAAAAGTGGCTCCCCTTCCTTTGGAGGAACTATTACCCATGCATGCCACAACAGAATGCCATCATGTGTCATCGGAGACTGGCTGCTGGGACCAACCATGTAACACTTGGCCTCGCACTTGAGATAGGACTGGATCTCAATGCATCCAATCTCAGATCTATCTGGTGCATACAGGTGAGGAATCTAGAAAATTTAACAGTAAAATGAGTTCCTGTGGAACTGGGACGATTTTGTCATTCTCTTGTAAGGACAGGTGACTAAGGGTATCGGTATTTGCGATATGAATGCCAGGCCTATGTACAAAGGTGTATTCATAAGCCACCAAAATTAGGGCCCATCATTGTATTTTTGCTGAGGCCATGAGTGGTATCGCCTTTTTCTTGCTAAACAAACCTAATTGTGATTTGTGGTCTGATACAATCGTGAAATGCCGGCTGTGCACGTATTGTTGAATATTTTTTTACACCAAAAATGATTGACAGAACTTCATTTTCAATCTGAGAATATCCCTTTTCAGCTGTGGTAAGCGTCTTGGATACATAGCACCAAGTCTTTTGTCTTGTGATGATTGTAACATGGATGAGTGTAACAGCTGTTTCACTTTCATGAAAGCTTCTTTTTGGGGTGCCTCTCAAGACCAACGTTGGTTCTTTCTTAGCAGTGAATACAGAGAGGCTAGAACTGTAGGTAGACTAGGTAAAAATCTTTCATAATAATTTATCATTCCTTCAAAATGATTTAAGTTCAGAGACGTTCTTGGGTGCAGGTGCCTCTCTAATTGCTTTAACCTTCTCTTCAACCATGTGTAACCCCTGAGAATCTAGCCAATGGCCCAAATAGATTACTTCCTTTGCTTGAAAAGTGCTTTTTTTTTTCAGTCACACTCCTGCTGGTAAAAAGCATTTTAGGACTTCCTCTAGGTTAGCCAAATGTTCCTTTTCAGTGAATCCGGTTATAGGCTCATCATTTAAGTAGACTACAACCTGGGGTAGTCCCTGCAGTAAGCTTTTCATTGTTCTCTGAAAGATGGCACAGGCTGAGGAAACACCGAAAGGCAAGTGTGTATATTGGTACAACTCATTGTGGGTATTAATTGGGACGAATTCCTGGCAGGCGTCATCCAATTCTAGTTGCTGACATGAGTGACTCATGTCAAGCTTTGTATATGTTGTCCCTTCAGCTAGCCTGGCATATAGGTCTTCAATTTTTGGAATGGAGTACTTGTCAAGTTTGGCTGCTCTGTTGACCATCCGTTCATAGTTCCCACAAATTCGGATGCTTTGGTCTGGTTTAAGAACAGGGTCCATGAGTGCTGTCCATTCTGAGAACTGAACCGCTTTTATGACGTCCAATCTGTGTAGCCGGTTCAGCTCTGCGTCAACTCTCTCTCTCAGGACATATGGCATCGGTCTTGCTTTCATTAAGCGTGGGGTTGTTTCTGGATCCATGTAAATCTTGGCTTGCAGGCCTTGGATTTTTCCCAGTGCACCCTTGAAGATAGTGGCATACTTTTTAAGGAGCTCCGGCAGCCTTCTTGCTCTTAATTGGAAGTTTTCAGACCAGTTTAATTTAATCTCCTTTAACCAATCTCGCCCAAGAAGGCTTGGCCCTTCACCAACTACCACCATCACAGGCAGTTGTGCCATTTGCTTTCTATAATGGACAGTTACTCTATACCTTATACCTTTTACTTGGATTTCTTCACCTGTGTACGTTTTCAGCTTGGCAGATGTTTGTTCCAAAATTAATTGATGTTCGCCATTATTTAAATATCTGAAAGTGTGCTCTCCAATTATAGAAGTGGAAGCTCCCATGTCTACCTCCATTTCTCCTGGTTTACCATTCACTTGTACTGTAACCAATATTGGCTCTATCTTCCCAATTTTCATGTTAAACACTGAATAAATGGTTGCTGTTTCTGACTCTTTTACACTGTAGATTTCATTGGGCTTCTTCTGCTGTTTGCAAGCCTGTTTAAATCTCTATTTGCACTGTCTCATTTTATGTTCACTTCTGTGACAAAAGTAACATTCTACTTTTTTAAACTACCAGTTGCTAAAAGGCTGATTGTTTCCACATCGATTAAAATTGTTCTTCAATTTAGCTGCTAAATTATTTCTTCTTATTTTTCAGTTAGTGGAGGCTGTTTCCTGCTTCGCGGCGGAGTCTCACTTTTTTGCACCACTTTCAGCTGATTGTTTCCACCCTATTTGTAGTGTGGCATCATTTTGCGCCCCATGCATTGCTTGTGAATCTCCTATGGTGCTTTCCAGGGCCAGCACTATTTTTAATGCCTTCTTAAAATCCAGATTCACTTCAGCCAGCAATCTTCTCCGAATAGTATCTTCTTTCACACCACACACTAAACAATCTCTGGGCATGTCATTCAGAGTCTCACCGAATTCACAATGCTATGTTAATTGCTTCAAATTCATCATGTAGCTAGCAATTGTCACACCCAGGGCTCTATTTTGCAAATAGAGCCTAAATCTTTGCATCGTGACTGAGGGCTTCAGTTGAAAATGTCCCTTCATGAGGTCTACCAATTCTCCAAAATTCTTCGAATCTGGGGCATTGGGTGCTGTCAAACTTTGAATCAAACTATAGTTTTGCTCCCACAAGTATTCAAAAGGATCGCTCACCTCTTGTCTTCCCCCATGATTTCATTTGCGTGAAAGAAGAACATGAGACGTTCTATACTGAGACCAATTATCTGTGGCTGGCTCAAAGGGATTGATTCTATCAAATCGAGGCATTTTGGGTGAGTATATCTTCTGTTATTTTAACAAACATTAATACTCACAATCGCTGGGTGAGGTACAGTACTGATACCAATTTATCTTGATTTACCCTGATTTTCTTCATCATCAGTTTGTTGTAGTGTGGTCTTGTTGCCTACTTGTAACAGAATTGATCTGCAGACAACTTTCTAAATGGAAGCATTAGGTTTATTTACAATACAGCCAGTAGCAACTACACATGTGTATTCAACTCCATCTCTATCTCTACACTGATTGTGGAAGTAGCTCACACTGATAATACATTGGTTTACACACATAGAACCATAGAACCATAGAACACGACAGCACAGAAAATAGGCCATTTGGCCCTTCTAGTCTGTGCCAAAATATTATTCCGCTAATCCCATTGACATGCACCCAGTCCCTAACCCTCCTACATATATCTATCCAATTTATTCTTAAAACTTAAGAGTGAGCCCACATTTACCACGTCAGATGGCAGCTCATTCCACACTCTCACCACTCTCTGAGTGAAGAAGTTCCCCCTAATGTTACCCCTAAACCTTTCCCCTTTCACCCTAAAGCCATGTCCTCTTGTGTTTATCTCTCCTAATCTAAGTGGAAAGAGCCTACTCGCATTTACTCTATCTATACCTCTCATAATTTTGTTAACTTCTATCAAATCTCCCCTCATCCTTCTACACTCCAAGGAATAAAATCCTAACCTATTTAATCTTTCCCTGTAACTCAACTCCTTAAGACCCGGCAACATCCTAATAAATCTTCTCTGCACACTTTCAATCTTACTGATATCCTTCCTGTAGTTAGGCGACTAGAACTGCACACAATACTCCAAAGTTGGCCTCACCAATGTTTTATACAACCTCACCATAACATCCCAACTCCTTTACTCAATACTTTGATTTATGAAGGCCAGTATGCCAAAAGCTTTCTTTACAATCCTGTCTACTTGTGACGCCACTTTCAGGGAATTATGTATCTGAACTCCCAGATCTCTTTGTTCCTCTGCACTCCTCAGTGCCCTACCATTTACTTTGTATGTCCTACCTTGGTTTGTCCTTCCAAAATGCAACACCTCACACTTTTCTGCATTAAATTCCATCTGCCATTTTCTGGCCCATTTTTCCAGTTGGTCCAGATCCCTCTGCAAGCTTTGAAAGCCTTCCTCGCTGTCCACAACGCCTCCAATCTTAGTGTCATCAGCAAACTTGCTGATCCAATTTACCACATTATCATCCAAATCATTGATATAGACAACAAACAACAATGGTCCCAGCACAGATCCCTAAGGCACACCACTAGTCACAGACCTCCAGTCTGAGAAGCAATCATCCACTATCACTCTCTGTCTTCTCCCACACAGCCAATTTCGAATCCAGTTTACAACCTCTCCATGGATACCAAGTGTCTGAACCTTCTGAACTAACCTCCCATGTGGGACCTTGTCAAAGGCCTTACAAAAGTCCATGTAGGCAACATCCACAGCCTTTCCTTCATCTACTTTCTTGGTAATCTCCTCGAAAAACTCTACAAGGTTTGTTAAACATGACCTACCACGCACAAAGCCATGCTGACTATCCTTAATCAGCCCTTGGCTGTCCAAATAATTGTATATCCAATCTCTCAGAACACCTTCCAATAATTTACCTACTACTGACGTCAGGCTCACTGGCCTGTAATTACCTGGTTTAGTTTTGGAGCCTTTTTTAAACAAAGGAACAACATGAGCTACCCTCCAATCCTCCGGCACCTCACCCGTGGCTAAGGACATTTTAAATATTTCTGCCAGGGCCCCTGCAATTTCTACACTAGTCTCCCTCAAGGTCCGAGGGAATATCATGTCAGGCCCGGGGGATTTATCTACCTTTCCTCCCTGTAAGGCAGCAAGCACCTCCACCTCTTTAATCTCTATATGTTCCACGACACTACTGCTTGTTTCCCTTCCTTCCTTATACACTATGCCAGTTTCCTGGGTAAATACTGATGCAAAAAAAACTGTTTAAGATCCCCCACATCTTGTGAGGCTCCACACATAGACGACCACTCTGATCTTCAAGGGGACCAATTGTGTCCCTTACTATCCTTTTACTTTTAATATACTTGTAGAAACCCTTCAGGTTTACCTTCACATTATCTGCCAAAGCAACCTCATGTCTTCTTTTTGCCTTCCTGATTTCCTTCTTTAGTATTTTCTTACATTTTCTATACTCTACAAGTACCTCATTTGCTCCCTAAACTCTCTTTGCAAGACCTCCTCCTCCTTCCTATCCATGTCATTGGTCCCTACATGGACCACGACATCTGGCTACTCACCCTCCCTCCTGAGAATACTGAGAACTCGATCCGAGATATCGCAGACCCTGGCACCAGGGAGGCAACAGACCATCCGGGATTCTCGATCTCTCCCACAGAACCTCTTATCTGTCCCCCTAACTATCGAATCCCCTATCACTATTGTTCTCCCCTTTTCCCTCCCTCCTTTCTGAGCTGAGGGTCCAGCCTCAGTGCCAGAGACGCGACCACTTCAACTTGTCCCTGGTAGGTCGTCCCCACCAACAGTATCCAAAACGGTATACCTATTGTTGATGGGAACAGCCACAGGGGTGCTCTGATCTTCCTGTCTATTCCCCTTCCCTCTTCTGACAGTCACCCAGCTACCTGCCTCCTGACTTTTAGGGGAGACTGTCTCCCTGAAACTCCTGACTATTACTGCCTCTGCCTCCTGAATGATCCGAAGTTCATCCAGCCTCAGCTCCAGTTCCCTTTTGCAGGTGTAGTCACCAGGGACAATTATGCTGTCCCTGATATCCCACATGCTTCGGAGCACTCAACTGCCCCAACTACTGCCTCCATTACCTACTCCTAATTTAATTAAAGGAACTTACCCAGCCTTACCCCACTGGGAGCAAGTTCGTCCTCAGCCTCTGCTCGCCAAAGCCTCTTGAGCCATAGCCTCAAAGCTCCACTCCTTCACTGGGCCACTCACACACTGGCCGCTCCTCTTCAGCTTCCCCTCCTTTTATTTTCAATCTCCGCGCTCTTTTTAAAATGAACTCCCCTCACTCACCATGCTCTTTTTAAAAAAAATCATGTAATTTTACATCACAAGACTATTCGTAAAGATACAGTCCAACATTTAACAAAACCATAATTACTACAGTGGGCCTTTTTATTGAACCACTGTTAGTGCTTTGCTGTAGCTGAGTAGCTTGCTGTCCAATTTCAAAGGGCAGTTAAGAGTCAGCTATGTTGGCGTGAGACTGGAGTCACATATTGTCCAGATCAGGTAAGGACAGCAGGTTTCCTTCCCTAAGGAACATTAATTAATCACTTGAGTTTTTATGACAATCTGTCAGTTTCATGTCACTTTTACTGATGCCAGCCTTTTATTTCCTGCTTTCTTTTTAAATTGAATTTAAATTCTCAAACTGAGGTTGATGGGTTTTGAACCCATGCACTCTAGATTCTTAGTCCATGAGTCTATAATTATTAACTGAAAAGCATAACATTGCAGATGCTGGAAACATGAAATAAAAACAGGAAATGCTGGAAATACTCAGCAGGTTAGGCAGCAAGAGAGAAAGAGAGGTCGGGATTTTCCGGCCCCACCACAGGTGAGGTGGTGCCCCAGCCAGAAGTCCATTGACTTGCAATGGGACCAGCGGATCCCAGCGGCGGGCGGGCGCAGAAAATCCCACTCAAAGTTAACATTTCAGGTTGATAACCTTTCATCAGGACCCTATTTATTTCATAATTACTGTCCAGTAACTTAACCACTACACTTAAAGTACTCATAATGGATGAAAGGATAGCTCAATTTTCAATACATATCAGTCAGAAATAGCAGCCAACAAATAAAAAGGTTTAACAATTGTTTAGAAGCAAATGACACCATTTGACAATCACAGTTAGCTTTGTGGAAAAATCTAAATTTATGATTACCCTTGTAAATGGTAATTATTACATTTTCAGGCTAACTATTGCATCCCATTAGTAAGAACTAGAATTTATTCACTGTAGCTTGAACATAGTATCACCTGCCCATACACATTCATCCTGCAGTAAAGACCAGTTTTCCAGCCGTTGTCGTTTTAACATGATTGATAATTCATGCCAGCATTGTAATAAAACTGGTTAGGATATCTAGGATGTTAAATGCAAAAAAAAAAAATTCTGCCAACAATACATATTGTTCATGTGAGTGCCCATTTACCATCTTAGGTTTCAAAGTAAATACACTTTTCTAAAATAGTAAATTGATTAAAATGCATGGCCTAAGTATCTTAGACTGGATGAATACCATAAATATTCAGTAAGTGAGTTGACCTTCACAGTTCACTCGTGACTTTGTCACTCATGGGTTATTTGGTCAGCTTACTATTTGAATATTTACTACATTCAACCAGTCAAAGATGATTAACCAATACAAATTCTTAATTAAATCAGCTCACCCAGGTATGTGCACCCCATAACTTGAGGCTCAGCAGATATGACAAGGTTATCCTTTTTTTAGATCTCTTTACTTTTCCACATTTAATCAGTGCAGGAAAGGGAATTCTCTTGACAATATAATTAATTCTATGATGTCTGACTGGCACTTTTATCTGAATGTGAAATTTGAACTCCACATATTCTGCTTTACATCTAACAGATTTTTCAATTAAAATATATATATTTCAGACAACAGTGGGTGATGTTTGATTTAGCTAACTAGAGAGGCTCATTTAAGTGGTATTCTTGCAACATGGCATTTGAAATGTAACTATGGACAAATAAAGGTATGTAACTGACTTTGAACTATAAGCTGTCTTATTCAATTTATTACTGGAGATAAAACAATAAAAACATATTTTATTATTTTTAATTAAACTTACTAGTGATATCTATATCAAAAATTTTAGTATTTGAAATGGTGAGCAGAGGAATTACATTTACACAATTCAAACACAAACAGAACCCTCGGATACTTCTTACCATTTAATATGATTTACTGATACAATATCTGATGAACTTCCTACATTTTATAGGGAAATATATATGTCCTGATAAGGAAGTAAAGTTGGCAATGCCTCATCTGCCTGTTACTACCCAGTACCTCCTCAAGTCCTTCTGTTCCATTTTAAGACATCCTTGTTAGACCCATGTTCTGAAAAGTTGCAACCCAAAATACAGAAGAAAGGACAATAACAAAATAGCAATCATAGTATCACAGAACTGTTACAGATGAGTAAGACTTTCTCATTTCTGCTCATCAATCAAAAAAAGTACTACTAGCATGGAATCTAATCAAGTGAATTACTCTGTCTTGGATGGTTTTAAGCATCTTGAGTGTTTCAGCTGCCCCCCGCCCCCCCATCCAGGTGAGTGATGCATATAAATCACATTTCTGACTTGAAGGTTGAAGCATGCACCATTTGTTGTAGAGTATGCCTCTGCTTTGCTCTTACAGACACTTTGTTAATGTGACTGATCCTATTAAGTCTCTGGTTAATGGGATCAATCTACCAGTCAGATTTTTTTATTCTTTTTGTTCTCGGAATGTAGACACCACTGACAAGGCTACACTTATCGTCCATCCATGGCCACCCTGAGAAGGTTACAATGGGCGTCCTCCTCGAACTGCTGCAGTCCTTGTGATAATGTTGTTTCACAATAATGTTAGGTAAAGAATTCTAGGATTTTGAAGAGTCATCATAGCATGTAACTCGAAAGGAACTTGGAGGTGATGGTATCCCATAACATGGCTGCTCTTCTTATCAATGGTAAAGCTTTCATGGCAGAAATGTGCTGTCAAAATAACCTTGTTGAGCTCCTTCATCTGTAAATCATACATACTGCAGTGCAGTCAATGAAAGAGGAAATGGAAACTGACTCCATTATCATGGGGGACAATAAAGTGAGCTCTCCTATCCTGGATGATGTCAAGCTTCTTGTGTATTGTTGAAGATGCCTCCAAACAGGGGAGTAGTGAATATACCATCACTCTTCCAACTTGAGCCCTGTAGAGCCTTTCAAGAGACACTTATCTCAGCGTATCAAGCGTCTTCAACTCCTCTACATTGGGGAGACCAAGTGTAAACTGGGTGTCCACTGTGGAACACCCATTCAATCCAAATAAATTACCCCAAGCTTCCTATCACTTGTCATTTTAACGTTTCACCTTTCTATCCATGGCCTGTTACAATTGTCCAATAAAGCTCAATGCAAGCTCGAGGAACAGCACCTCATCTTTTGTCTCAGCACTCTGCAGCCTTCTGCACTCAATATTGAGTTCAACAACTTTAGTTGAAACCTCTGCTTCATCTCATTGTTTGTGTCTTTTTTTTGCTGGCTTGTTTTTCTTTATCCTTTCATGCTGTTTCAGATGGCTGCTATATAGCCATTCACACCTCATCCGGAGACAAGTTTTGTTTCTTTGCTGTACCCATTGGCTTTTGCATTATGAAATCTTTTGTTGGGGTTACTCTCTCCATCCTATCAGAGACCTTCCTGCAACCTCTCCCCTTCTGTTGGCTTAAAATATTTTTCATTTCCATCTTCCTTCTGTTCCCTGAAATGTTGACTCCGGGTGGAATCACCTAGATTTGCACTAAGTGTGGTAGTGGGTGTGCAAAAAGATGTTATACCCGCTGGCCGCAATGGCAGGTTTTCGTGCCTCATAAATTATGCAGGCACGGGAAACACATCGGATTGCTGACAGACAGCCTCTGGTTTGCCCACAATGCTGTTGCCTAGCCACTTCCTCACACCAGGTGCCATATTTAAACTCAGCCGTATGCACAATTCTCAGTACTGGCAGCCCAGGACTGTTGTGGTGAAGACATGATCCCAAAAGCCAGGAAGAATACAGTCCACGATTCAGCGACGCATCCCTGGGATATCTTTTGGATGCCATGGATTGCCGCCATGATGTTCTTTACCCCGGCACTGACCGCATCTGTCTCGTCACTCTGGCTAGGGAGGTAATGGCAGAGATGGTCAGTGCCAACATTGCACACAAGAGGTTGGCCATTCAGTGCAGAAGATGGATGAATGATTTCATTCGTGCTGACAGGGTGAGTCAACTATCCCATCACTCGCAACTCACACACTCACAAGCCCATCACACATTCATTGGCATCTCACTCACTGCCAGCTCAAGGGACATCACCATTCACTCTCACACACACACACACTCACATCTCCATCTGGCCTCATCTCCTCTGGAGATTGCCTCCTCATCCTGTCTATGGCTCCACTCAGCATACGCACATGCCTGGCATCCTTTTCATTTGGCCTGGCATGCGCCTTACTCACATTCTCTCCATCTGTCTTTATGCAGTACAGAACCACATGCAATCAACTCAAGGGATCCCAGACCGGGGTTGGAGAGCCAAACATTAAGGTCCTCACTCCGTTCGAGAGTTGCACGTTGAAGCTGGCCGAGGAGGATGTGGACCGTTCCTGCGGCAACGGTGAGGTCGGCAATGAACACCCACGTGAGGATCCTGAACGACATCAGCCCTCTCTGAATGCTACTCCGGGTCCACTGTTCTATGTTCAACACAGCTGCCAAGCACTAATAATCTCTGCTTTTTGTCATAGGCACATGTGACATGTCGCCCTCAGGCAACCTTGACCCCATGTCCAGTGCCGAGCACACCTTGGATGAAGACTTTGAGGGCAGCACCATTGAAGACCTGTCAAGGTGCCCACTCACACTCTTCACCAGTGCAGTGACACACATTTCAATGAGACTTAGAAGTAGAGCAGCCTCAGGATCATAATCTGGTGAGTTCAGCACACAATCTGTTTCACAGCAGGTGGAGACAGGGGCATCCTTGGTGGCCAGAACTCGGAGACTGCTAGAGGCAAGGAATCTGCTCCATCCCAGTCAGATGATAAGCCTCTGGACTCAGTCCTCAAACAGTTGCTGGACCTGCAAAGACAATCACGGAAACATCAGGAAGTGATGTCTAGTGCATCCTTCGGATTGCAAGGGACGATGAAGGAGTAGTCCACCTGCAGGAGGTGATAGTGCCAGTATGCCAATACACCGAGGTCAACACAGGCAGGATGGCAGCTGCCATGGACACCTTGGTCCAGGACATTGGTCCTGCACTGCTGCGCAGGCTGAACTTCATTGTTGATGCCATTGTTGGCTGCTAACAATGTCAACATGAGAGGGGTGCGAGGCAGCTTGATCTCACTCCAGCTTCCCTTTCTCCTCAAGCAGTCAGCCAGGGGCCATTGGGAAACCAGAAGGAGAAGGGCCAGCAACTCAACACCTAGGGGCCATCCACCCTGGTGACTCCAGGAATGTCCGGCCGATCCAAATTGCCCCTAGTCTCATTTAGTATAATCTACTTGTGCCAAGCAGGATTTTCAACAATGACAAAGTACTGAACCAGGACGAACATTGACTGTGCCATGTGCTTATTGGGGTTACCTCAATGTCTTGGCAGAATTGCACTAGCAACATTTTTTAAGTAAGTAAAACAAAAATAACAATAATAAATATATCTGTTTAATTACATAACTAATTTTATACAGAAAAAAAACATTATGTTACAAGGGCCCACACAATTTGAGAGGGGGCCTCAGAAGCATTAAGATTAGGAGCTCTGATGTAGAATACACTGTCCAAAAGGGTGATTGAAGCAGATTTAATAATAACTTTCAAAAGAGAAATGGATAAATATTTGAAAGAAAAGAATTGTTGAGCTATTGGGAAAGAGCAGGGAAGTGGAACTAATTGGATAGATGTTTCAAAGGCCTGTTACAATTATCAGGTTCATAGGATTATTATATTTTGGAACTGTGGCTTTAAATTTAGAGTAAATGAAAGGGTCATGTGACCTGTTCTGGAGTCTGCCTGATAGTAAGCATAGGTGATTTGATTGTTATGGATCAAAGAAGGGCTTAGGTTGTTTTTCTGAGAAGAAAGTACGAGATATTTTAACTTGGAGAAAGGGCAGCAGTCTCTCACTTTACCTTGGATAGTCCCCGAGACTCCCAAAGCCCCAGAAAGGTGTTGTAGGTATCAGGGTGTAAACAGTTGTGCTGTTAACAGTCCATTTACTTCTAAGATGAAAGGGAGTTGGGATCCGTCAGGAAGATATAATAATTTTCATAATGTTATTTGGAATTTATTGTAAAGTAGAGTAATAATGGGGTCCGTGTCTATGTGTGTGTTTGTGTCCATGTGTGTGGGACTTAATTGAATTAAATAAGTTTATCCAAAGGCTTTGATGTAAGAAGAGAAGCTAGGTTTGAAATGCTAAATAGATAGATATGGGGGAAGTTTTAGAAAGTTAGGTGTAAAGGGAACATTCACATTTTTAAATAAACCACAGTAGCTTGAATTCAAAAGAGTGGGTGAAATGTTATACATAGCCAGGAGAAGTTAAGAAACAGTGTGCTTATTTTTATTATTAGAGAGGTAAAGTCCAATGACATAGTAAAACAATGGGAATTTGCATTCAAAGGGGAAAATATGTATAAAGGAGAGAAGGCTGTGTGCAAGGGAAAGCATTTTTGAGATCTAACACAAGTGTGAAAAGCTTCAAGTTGCTGTCTACAAGGAACCGAAGCTGAGGAAAAACTCACTTTGAATTTGACTGTCCAGGGTCAAAGGCTTTGTCTGGGTCTGTTAAAATCTATGTGTGTTACCGTTGCCTTAACGGAGGTGTAACTGGGAGTTAGAGTAATTTGGGGACTTAGAAGTTATTATTGCAGTATTTGTAGACAAATGTATGGGCTTACAATCTTTTCTTTAATTAATAAATGTTCAATTTAGTTTTGTAAAAATCCTGCAAGCCTTTAATATTCTTTTTACTGAATTCAGAGCCCGCATCTTGAAATAAATACAAATTGTAAATAGTTGTGGCAGCTGCTTCAAGTTTCCCTCCGGGATTTGAGCAGCTTGGCATTTACCATCCACCTGCCATAACAGGATCAAGGATAGCTAATTAGAATTTCTACCTAGATACAAGGTTAACGTTTTTCATATTGCTAGGGGGAAGAGGGCAGAGGAAACCATTTTTTGAGATTAGGTCAATAAATATCTTAGGCGGACATCAGTTCTGTGTGGTCAGCAGAGAGAAAAAGCTGCTTGTGAGCTACCACAGCTGGATGTAGGAGGAAGATGGTCTCTTGTTGAAAAGATGCACTCTGCAGCCATCTAAGGATTCTGGGAGATGAAGAATAATTAGAACAGGCTTTATTGCTGATGGAAATTTAAGGAACTCTCCGAAAACTGAGGAAAGTGTTGGAGATGGTCACTTGATTCACTACTCAGTAAAATAATGATATAGGAACGCATTGGAAGCTGAGAGCAACTATGGAATGCTTGCCATAAAGTCCGTGATTCTGTGGGGAATGCAATATATGAGTGTGTGAGATACGTATAAAAGAATAATGTTCCTCTCTGTAGTTTAAAGTTTAAGTTGCCTACGAAGATAAGATAGTGGCCTGAATTTTCAGCTCGGTGGGCGGGCACGATTGGTGGGCCCAGGATTGGCCGGGAAACAGATTGCTGACCGCAACCAGCTCCTGACTGCGATTTTACACTGGCTGGCCAATTAATAGCCAGCCAGCGTGAAATGCGCGCTAAAAAGCTCAGTGCTGCCAGGGTGGGACCAGGTGGGCAATGATGTCAACACAGTGCTGACAGAAGGCTCCCTGAAGCTGAAGAACTGAAACAGCAAAAATAAATGTTCCAAAAGCTAAAAAGTGTCCATGCATCAGTCACCTGAAAATTCAGCTGATGAAAATGCTGTCCATAGAAATTTATTTATATTTTGTTTCATCACAGATATCTCATCCTGCCCTTGGATGAGGTTTATTGAAAAATGCAAAAGCTGCCTGTCCGATTTGCCCATCCACCAACCATAAGGTTGGACAAGCTATATAAAATGACAGACAATTACTCTGTTAATAGGCTTAATTGACCTTTTAATTGTCAGTGAGCACAGTTCCAATTTTTGCGCACGCCCGCCAACCAAAATATTGCGCATGTGAGGGGTGACATCAAGATGCTTGCCTGACGTCATCTCATGCACTTGCACTGACAGGGGGAGTGCATTCAGCCTAAACTTGATGAAACCAAGGCTTGGTCAGCCACAGTGAAAGGCTTGCACTGACAGAAGGAGTGCATTCAGCCTAAACTCATTCATTTCATTGGGGAGAGCAACTTTGTGCAGCTTTTATCAAGTCTCTTGCAGACCTCTGAGGGTCATCTCAAAATGTCGCCTTTGAAACTTCCCTGTGACATGGGATGTACATATTCTGAAGTTGGTTGGATCTCTGAGAAGAAGCTGCAGTATGCTCCAGTTCACAAGCAGCAGTAACATGGACAACTTCAGCAGAAACAGGAGCTGCTGCCTTCTCTGCAGCCACATGCAAGTGAATGGAACAAAGGGATAGACACAGAGCTGCACCATAAAGGAGGAGATACCCTCAGTACATAGGCTCATAGACCAAGCGTCATCTTCCTCGACCTCTCTGAACAGCAGTCTCTGAAAGATCTGGCTTGTACCTGTGGTCACATACCTCTCCAGACTCTTGGAAGAAGACCTCTTACCAAAAGGAGCAAGTGGGCACCTATTGCCCATGGCTGTCAAGGTAACCAAAGCCCTCAATTTTTTGCATCCAGAACCTTCCAAGGCTCAGCTGCTGACATATGTCAGATCTTGCAATCTTCAGCCTTTAACTGCATCAGCCAGGTCACAAATGTTTTGCAAGGGCTTCCAACTACATCACTAATGAGATAGATGTAACCAATTAACTCCAGAGGCTTTGCTGTCCCCACAGGATTTTGATAAGTCTAGGGGGTTTTAAACCACACCCATTTGGCAATCATGGAAGTATCAGAACAGTCAGGTGTCTTTGTCAATCATAAGAGGTTCCACTCCTTGAATGCAGTTACTATGTGTAATAAACTTAGTGTACCGGGCAGATTTCTTACTTGAAACAGTTAACAGTTAACTTTATTTACAGAGCTCTCGAAGAAGCAACATGCTTGAACCAGGTCCATGACAAGAAAGATCTGCCCCTAAGATTACCCATGCTTGGGGCTAATTCGTCAGTAAAATCATGTGACCCTAAACCAGTAGGAAAGCTTTTACTTACAATCACTACATTCCTCCCTGTTTAATTTTTTTTTACATTTCTTATTTACTAGAATATCTTAATCCATAACATATACATGTATACACAAGTCATGAGATTATAGATTAAGTCTCTGAAGTGTTTTTTTAATTTGCTTAGAGCGATGTAGCACTACAACTTGAGACTCTCCCACTGGATCGACATGATCAGGATCTGCAGCATCGGGGACATCCTTAGACAATGGCATTATTTAATTCAACAGAGACATCAGGTCTACTCTAGATTGATCTGTCACCTCAGGGTTTAAAGGTTCGACATCAATTTCAGGTCGAATAATTGGTTGTTGGAGTGTCTCTCTACTTCTTAGGTGATCCACATGTTTTCGAACAATCCAGTTTTCCACTTCCAATTGGTATGACAAAGGTCCAATTTCAGAGACAATTATACCAGGAACCCATCTGGATCCATTTCCAAAATTCCGCTGTCTCTCCCACAGTAAATTTTTGAGCTTTGTTATGAATACCATGATTCACTTCTGGCTACTCTGGTTCTTCTCTACCTTCCCCTCTAGGTTTGGAAACACCAGACTCAACCTTGTATGAAGGTGGCATTTCATCATTAATTCAGACAGTGTTGAACCCTTGCTGCATGAGGAGCTAGATGATAGTTGAGATGAAGCTGTGAAATTCGTGTTTCTAATGTTCCTTCAGATAACTTCATTCTTGTTTTGAAAATTTGCAATATTCTTTCCGCTAACCTATTGGATGAGGGGTGATATGGTGCTGTTTTAACATGTTTAATCCCACTGAAACTCATGAATCTCTGGAATTCTGTACTAGTGAAGGCAGTACCATTATCTGAAACAATTACTTCTGGTAGGCCATGTGTACTAAAACATTGCTGCAACTTTCAATAATTGCACACGATGTCAGTGATCTAACTCCATATACATCAATCCACTTAGAATGTGCGTTAATGATCAATAAAAAGATGGTACCTAAAAGTGGACCTACATAGTCTATATGTAGTCTAACCAGGGTCGACCAGGCCAAATCCACCGATACAGTGGAACTGAAACGGGCAACTTCTGTAGTTGCTGCACTGGCAACAGTGTCCAGTTTGGTGTAGAATTTTCCTCCAGCAAGCTTAACGTACAAATCTTCAATCTTCGGGATAGGATATTTATCTAATTTAGCAGCCTTGTTCACAGTTAATTTGTAGTCTCCGCAAATGTGAATAGTTTGATCTGGTTTATTCACAGGGACTATGGGCACTGCCCATTCTGAAAACTGGACTGGCTGGATGATGCCTAACTTCTCTAAGTGGCACAATTGTGCATGCACCTTTCCTTTAGGGCATAAGGCACAGGTCTGGCCTTAAAGAACTGGGGCGTTGCCTCCAAATCTACATATATTTTTGCTTTAGGCCTTTTATCTTTCCCAATTTGTCACAAGATATGCTGAGATAATTCTTTAAGAGCTCAGGAATTCCTCCTGTTCCAACTTGAAAAATTTCTGACCAGTTGAGCTTTTAACCAACCATGGCTCAGAAGACTAGGTCCTTGATCTGTTACAATAATCACTGGAAGCTGAGCTGTCTGTTGCCAGTAGGATACAGGTACAGAGGCAATGCCTTTTACCTGTATTGCCTCTCCAGTGTACATCTTCAGCTGAACCATGTTTTGCCCCAGATTCAGTGTCTGGGTACCTTCACTTAGGTATTTAAATGCCTGTTCTCCCACTGTGGTCGATGCTCCTGTGTCAACCTCCATGACGAGAGGTTTCCCATTCACTTGAAGGGTGATGATGATTCGTTCAGTTTTCACATTGTATAGGGAATATATATCAGTATCAACAGCTTCTGGTTCAGTTATATTGTGCACTTTAATCATCTTGGTCTGCTGTCTGATTAGCTGTCTTGATTTCACCCTGCATTGCATTATAAATGCCCTTTTTTGTGACAGTAGTGGCATTCTGCCTCTTTAAATCTGCAGGTTTCTGGTACATGGTTACCCCCACATCAGTAACAAACTAATTTCTGAATCGCTGATGAGATGCTTCCAGTATGCCTTTTTGTTTTTTGAGCAGTAGAGACTGTTTCCTGCTTCGTGGTTGTCTCCATGGTTTTCGTGCCATGCCCGGCAGTTGGTTCCCTCCCCAACTGAAGAATGGTACCATTTTGCACATCCTGCAAAGCCTGCGAGTCCCTGTCAGCATGCTTCATTGCTAGCAGTATTTCTACGGCGCGCTTCAGATAAATATTAACTTCTGCAAGTAAACGATGCTGAATGGTGTCATTGTGTATGCCACAAACCAAACGATCTTGCAACATGTCATTGAGCGTATCTCCAAAGTTGCAGTGCTCAGTCAACTGCTTTAGCTTCACAATATATGTTGCAATTGACTCACCCGAGGCCCTTACTCTGGAGTTGAACTTAAATTTTTGCATAATCACTGATGGCTTCGGCTGAAAATGCTTCTTCACCAGCTCATTAAAAGATTTCGAATTGGGCACATTTGGGGCTGTCAGACTATAGATGAGATTATATGTCTTGCTGCCACAGGCACTTAAAAGAATTGCTTTCTGCTTCTCCTCCACTGTTATTTTATTTGCCATGAAATAGAAACCTCGGTGCTCTATGTACTGGCTCCAGTCTTCCATGGATGAGTCATAGAGGTCGTTTCTGCCAAAGAGTGGCATGACTGGTGAGTGTAGTTTTCTTTCTTCCCTTAAGAATACTTACATTCAGGAGGCAAGGTGCAACGTCAGTTATTTATCCTCGTCACCAATTGTAATAAACTTGGTGTACCAGACAGGTTTCTTACTTGAAACAGTTAACTTTATTTACAGGAGCTCTTGAAAAAGCTATAAGCTTGAACCAGATCCATGACTGGAAAGCTCCGCCCATAAGATTACACACGCTTCGAGTTGATTCATCAGTACAATCACATGATTTCTAAAACAGTAGGAAAGGTTTTACACACAATGTGACCACCGCAACAGGCTAATAAAAGTGTGCACTAAGTATCCAGGGAGTCTCAAATTCCGCAGTTCTTCTCTCCACCAGAGAAAGTGAGTGGCTGGCTCCTAGAGAACGAGGGATACCCACTCAAAACCTAGCTGATAACCTCATTGAGGAACCCCGCCACAGAGGAACAAAAGGGGTGCACTGAAGGCATATTTCCACCAGGGATACATTACAGCAAGTTTTTAGCTTCCTTAAAATGAGGTTCTGTTGCCTTGACTGATCTTGATGCAACCTTCAACATGCCCCACCAAGGGTCTCCCAGATTGTAGTGGTCTGCTGCACCCGGCACAACATGACATTTCAGAGAGGACTGAATCTGTGCCAGAGGAAGGTAAAGAGCACCCAGTTTCATTATCCAAGGAGGAGGAGGAATATCCTGATGTGTTGTTAGTGCCTGCAACTAGGCCACAATCAGATCAGCCATGATCTTATTGAATCTATTGAATAGCTACTCCTATTTCTTACAACCTTATTATCTTATAGCTGTTTGCTTAGTTTGGAATAGGATTGTTAACCCTGGAAGTAAAATTCTGAGCATTAGCAGCCGATTCCTGGTTTCTGATATGATGGGTTCGACTTTGATTACAAGAGAAATAAATAAACGTTAAAATGAACATTCATCTAAGACATTGGTCCAGTCCTAAAGCATGATACATGCATTACAGACAAAGCCCTTTAAGAGGTGCAGACTAGCTTGAAGTAATGCAAGTTAGTTTTAACTAACATCGCACAAACCTGGGCCCCTTGCTGAGGTGCACAGCCATTCAGAAGTGCACTTCACATATCAGTTACACCTAGTTATCACGCAAATCAGCAGGCAGGACAATCTTTGCATGCTGCCAGCACTGGAAGCAACGGGTTAATTATGTATCATGATATCTGCACACGTTTGCAGGTCCTGTTTAATCTCACAGCCTATGAATCTGCCTTGTACCTCTATGGAATCTCACCAACATACAACTCTGGTAAAATCTAAAACGGTGGGGAGTATTTTCTCCCTGTTGGGCAGGCCGGTCGGGAGCGGCCATGGAGCTGATCACCACCCGTGATTGGCTGCGCATCGCCATTTTATGTGGGCAGGCCAATTAAGACTCAGCCAGTGTGGTGCATGCCCAGTAGTGCTCAACACAACTTGTGCGGGCGGGGGGGAGGATTGAGAGTCAGGGCCTGCGGTCTTTCGCGCATGCGCGATAAAGAGCACAGAAATCTCCAAGGCATGGAGCTGCCTCAGGGAGATTAACTTAAGTTTTAAAGTTTACAGTAAAGGAAGTTGAAAATCATTTACACATGTCCCTTCATGGGAAGCACTGCTTCACTTGAAAGGAATGTTTGAGCCCTTGGATGGTGAGAAGGGGGGAAGCAGGTGTTGCACCTTCTGCGATTGCATGGGAAGGTGCCGAGGGAGGGGGTTGATGCATAGGGGGTGGTGGAGGCCCTACACCTCAACATCCTCCCACAGCACCTTCCGTGCTGCATTCCACCTATCACTGGCCTTCTATCCAGCTTCACCTAACTCACCCCCCTTAAACAGTATATATTTCACCACGTTTCTACTTCTCTTTAGTTCTGAAGAAGAGTCATACAGTCTCGAAATGTTAACTCTGTCTTTCTCTCCATGGATGCTGTCAGACCTGCTGAGTTTTCCCAGCAATTTTTGTTTTTGTTTCAGAAAATTCTGGCCAGTGTGTATGAATCTGCATCCCAATACTTTGCCACACTGTAGATTGGTAGGTCAATGCTCTGTACCACCCGTTAATGAAGCTCACACAATAGGTTGGTATGCCAAGGCACTACACCACTAGTTAACTCATCTCCAAACATCTTTATAAAGATAGATATGGACATTAGTTTCATTTATATTAGCTTTACAACTAATTTTAATATTTAGAATTTGTATTAATTTTGAGCCCATGGTGTTCAAACAGACCCATGTTATCTTAAGTTTTTCAATGTTATTCTAAAAGTGAAAGCAGATTAGTGTTACTGGGCTGAGTCAATGGAAAATAAATTCTGCAATCGTGTGAATTATTTGCAAACTCGAAGATATCTTGGAGGATTTTAGAGCTAACGTAAATTACAGAGATAGGGAAGAGTAAGAAGACAGAGGGATTTGAAAACAAGGATGAGGCTGACCCAGGGGCCAGTGTAGGTCAGCGAGCACATTGGTGATGGGTAAACAGGACTTGGTGTGACTTGGGGCATGGGCAGCAGAGTTTTGGATGACCCCAAGTTTATAGGAGCTAGAACGTGGGAGGCTGGCCAAGAGTGCTTTGAAACAGTTTAGTCTAGAAATAACAAGGGCATGAATGAGGGATTCAGCAGCAGGCTAAGCTGAGGCAGGGGTGGACTTATGGATGTTGAAATAGATGGTTCTAGTGATGGTGGGCTTATGGGCAGTAAGGCTAGCATTTATAGCCCACCTTGAACTATTTTAGAGTTTTATACTAGTTAGCATCAGAGAACAGTTAAGAGTCAATCTTTTGGTGTGGAACTGGAGTCACAAATAAACCAGTCCAGGAAGGATGACAGGCTTTCTCCTCTGAAGGACATCCATGAACTAGATTAGTTTTACAACAATCCAATAGCTTTATGATCACTTTAGCTGATACAATGTTGTTTTTGTACGAAATGTGCTAGTAGAATTTGAATGCACAGTTTCTGGATTATTAGTCCAGGCCTAATTACTAGAGGCAGGACTCGTTAGCTCATTTGACTAGATGACTAGTATGTGGTTCAGCATGGGTTCAGTTCCTGTTCCAGCTAAGGTAGACTTTTTTTATTTATTCATTCATGCAATGTGGCCTGTGCTGGTTAGGCCAGCATTTATTGCACCATCCCTAATTGCCTTTGAGAAGGTGGTGGTGAATCACCTTCTTGAACTGCTGCAGTCTATGTCATGTAGATGCACCCACAGTGCTGTTAGCAAGGGAGTTCCATGATTTTGACCCAGTGACAGTGAAGGAATGGTGATATATTTTCAAGTCAGGATGGCGAGTGGCTTGGAAGGGAACTTGCAGATGGTGGTGCTCCCATGCACCTGCTGCCCTTGTGGTCTAGGTGGAAGAGGTTGCAGGTTTGGAAGGTGTTGTCAAAGGACCGTTGGTGCGTTGCTGCAGTGCAACTTGTAGATGGTAGACAATTCTGCCACTATGCACCGGTGTTGGAGAGAGTGAATGTTTAAGGCAGTGGAAGGGGTGCCAATTAAGCAAGCTGCTTTGACCAGGATTGTGTCAAGCTTCTTGAGCGTTGTTGGAGCCGGGCTCATTCAGGCAAGTGGAGAGTATTCCATCATACCCCTGACTTGTGCCTTGTAGATGGTGGACAGTCTTGGGGAGTTAGGAGGTGAGTTACCCGCCGCAGGATTCCTTACCTTTGGCCTGCTGTTGTAGCCACAGTATTTATATGGCTAGTCCAGTTCAGTTTCTGATTAATGGTAACCTTCAGGATGTTGATAGTGGGAGATTCAGTGAAGACAACGCCATTGAATATCAAAGGGCGATAGTGTGGCACTTGTGTGGCATGAATTTTACTTGTCACTTATCAGCCTAAGCCTGAATATGGTCCAGGTCTTGCTGCGTATGGATGTGGTCGTCTTCAGTGTCTGGAGTCGCAAATGGTGCAATCATCAACAAACATCCCCATTTCTGACCTTATGATGGAGGGAAGGTCACTGATGAAGCAGCTAAAGATGGTTGGGCCTCAGACACTACCATGAGGAACTCCTACAAGTTATGACTAATTACCTACCTAGTTACTGGCCCAGTAATATAACCATTACACAGCCAGGCTGGTGTAATTGCATTGGAATGTCTAGATATGCATTATCTATTTTTGGATCACCCACAGGGCCTTCCCTGGATTCCAGAATGAAATCTTGAGAATCCATCCATAACACCAGAAGACAGCTGCTGGCCTTTCCATAACTTTAGCATCACATCTGGATTATGCCCTGGGATTTACTCTAACAAAGGTTATAGAATCATAATTATACAAATCCTACTTTTTTTTAAATTGTGATCTATTGGCATAAATTAGGTTATTACAGATTTTTTAAATCTTAAATCAAATTACCTCATGCAATCACCTCAAAAACACAGTATAAAAATCAAAGTAAAAAATGAACTGTAAGCTATAAATAACCTTATGAATGAGCAGCATTTAAAGCACTTGACATAGTGAGAATCAAGCAAACTGAGGGGTACAATTGACCATCCAGTGGGCAGCCAATCCATCAAATTTCCCACCATGCCATATTGCTAATGGCAGGAAGCCATTGGGCCTTTCTTCCACCATTTTGCCAACCCTCCCAACTCCCAGTCCATCGTCAAAGGAGGAGGTGGTTCTGTAATCCAAAAGACCCAGGCTAATACACTGGGGACATGGGTTCAAATCCAACAATGGCAGCTCATGGAATTTAAATTCAATGAATAAATCTGGAATTTAAAGCTAGTCTCAGTAGTGGTGCCGATGAAACCATTATTGATTGTCATTAAAAACTCAACTGGTTCTCTAATGTCCTTGAGGTTAGGAAATCTGCTATCCTTACCTGGTCTAGCCTTCATGTGACTCCAGACCCATGGCAATGTGGTGACTCTTAAATGCCCTCTTAAATGACCTAGCAAGCCACTCAGTATCAAACTACTAGGAAGTCTACAGCACTGTGTGTGTACCTACGCCACGTGAACTGCAGGAGTTAAAAAAAGGCAGTTCACCGTCACCTTCTTAAGGGCAATTAAGACTGGGCAATAGGTGCTGGCCTAGCCGCATTGCCCGCATCTTGTGAATGAATAAATAACAAGAAACCATTGTGATGCTAAGTCAGGTGGCAGGTTGAATATGAATAAGGCCAGAAGTACTCATTTTGAGGCGTGTCAAGTTCATTACTTTCTGAAGCTTACACAACCAAGCAGATTGGAGTTTTCATGAAGAGAACTATTGTCCATGAATATCTTTACCGATTAAATATTATGCTTGATCTATAACACTGTAATCAAGCATCAGAATTTTTTATGTAGATATGTCAGAAATCATGAGCAACTTCCCTAGAGTAGAGAATTATTTTTGACATTTTCAATATAAATGCCAATTTTTGCATGCATGGGTCAATTTTGATCCTAATAAGATTAATGTTATTAACCTCTCTCACAAGCTGATGTTCACTAGCCCTCTTCCATCTTAGTTGTTACTGCTCATCTTACTGCTCTGTCAATTGCCTCTAACCATTCTATTGAGAAATACTACAGTCAGGACATGTGTTTAACTCCATAACTTTGATGGTGGTTTGTTTTAATAAGAGCAACACA
Organism: Carcharodon carcharias; assembly: GCF_017639515.1. Classification (NCBI taxonomy): domain Eukaryota; kingdom Metazoa; phylum Chordata; class Chondrichthyes; order Lamniformes; family Lamnidae; genus Carcharodon; species Carcharodon carcharias. The sequence continues at coordinate 139,157,676 of NC_054468.1, read as the reverse complement.
CATGCACGGGGTGCCCATTACACACAAATCAGCAAGGGCACTGCAAAGAGGATTATGCTCCATAGGCGGGAGCCTTTTGCATAATCTTGATTTACTAAATCAAAACCTTTCACCTCTGATTTTTTTATATTTTAAGTCTGGATATTATATTGTGTTTATTTTTTGAATGATATTTTAGAATCTGTTAATTTCTTACAAAAAATATTGACTTCTAGCTTCTTGTTCAGATATAAAGAGCATCTAGATATAGTAAATCCCAACTTATGTTAACATTTGTTCAAAACTATTTTTGAGTAATTCCAACAAACTTAGTCATTAACAATATTCATATCCAAGTTCAGATAAATCAAATTTTCAGCAATCAGGTTTAGTGAATGCTGAAATTATATCTCAGACCTTGAGCATTAAATCAATGTACAAAATTGCACTGGCCAGAACTTTGGTGATGGGCTGGGAGGTGGGAGGATCAGCAACATGGTAGGAGAAGGCATCCAGAAGGGTGCCCAATGTCTTCCCACCGCCAACAATATGGCGGCATGAATGTTGTTGGATTGGCTGCTCTGGATAGCCACTTAAGTGGCCAATTGAGGGTCGCTTCCCACCTCTATGGGAATTTTTTCTGTGTCAGGAGGCTGTCTAGAGACACAGCCCAGTGAAAGCTGGTGGCCTAGTGGGGTGCTGGACGACCCTGCTTTATGAGCACTCTTTGTATTACAAGGGGCCCCTGGCAACAATAACCACTCCTGCAGCAACAGTGCCACCAGTGCTCCACAACCTCTCTCCTCTGATTGCAACAGGCCCCAGCTTCCCCCAATCTCCCTGAACCCTCTTTGATGGTGCCTGGCCACTGAGGTGCTCTCTTCCTGCAGCTGCATCCTCAGCAATGGCCACCACTAGCGGTGTCACTGCTCTTGGGGCGAGCAGCCATCCTTAATTGCGCAGCCCTGGCAGCAATCTCTTAATTGGCTGATACCTGGATCCTGTCATCTGCTAAAGTAGAGTTGCCCCCTGCTTTCGGCCCCAGGAGTGGGACTTCTGCCATCTCAACAAAATTTAGTCCAATGTTTAATTTCATTGGATCTTTAAATTGTTGTCTTTTAATGACAAGCTTTATGTTCCTACAATACTATTCTACCCCTTAGGCACAGAAAGGGATCAATATAATCCATAAGGTCTGACCCCTGCATGTATTAAAGTGTTCTCAGAGACTTAGAAAAATATTAATTTAATTCTTACTTTAGTTTAATTCTTACTTTTCCTTACTTTTTTTTCTCTTCCTCCATCCAATCATTCTTTCCCCTGTTTATTTGTCTTTCTGTGTCAAATTCAATTTTAACCACACTATTTCCTTCTATGACATTCCTCAATTTCTTTCTCAATTCTCATCAAATCTCATTGATTAAAGAAGTAGACAGTTGGTCTCTTTGATCACCAATCACTTGCACCTCTAGCAATTTGCAGAGCAAAGATATCTTGAGCTGAAGGGTAAGGGAAAACATCTAACTAAAGGGCATGCTGTGAGACGCCCTGTTCTGACAAACTCTGGGCCAATTTGTTTCAACAATTTCCATCAACAAACTTGAATCTTGAGCACAAGGAAAAACATTAATTGCTCTAGAAATTATGAATTATCCTATTTTGTCCAGTGAGTGAGAAGATTGTTTCTACCTTTCATATTCCTTGGATCCTGCCCCTTTGTCTTTTATGTATGAGTGAATATAAGGAAGTTATGGTGCATGTTAGTTAGGATGCAGCTTCAAAGTCAGCATTCATTGAATTTCTGCCCTTGGCATCAACATACTATGAAGCTGAATATTGAATTCAGAACTTAATATCTGGACACTGAGGGTGGAATCTTGTGTCCTCCCTTGTGGCAGGTTTGGTGGGGGGCATTTAATCAGGCAGCAAGATGGTAGATGGGGACCCCACCACATTACTGCCTCCATCCCAAATAAATCCAGGAGGGAAAGGCCTTTCCACCCTGAAGCAAATTGAAGCCCTTAAGTAGGAAAATAATGCCCACGAGGGCCTGAGAATCACAGCGCCGGTATTAACCAGAGATGGGGGGGTGGGGGGGGCGGGTCTCGCCATGCAGGGAGCATGACAAGTGAACCATTGTGGGATTGTATGCAGACTCCCGGTGGGGGTGGGGGGGGGTTTCTTGTTCAAAGGCACAGTGCATGTGCGTGATCAAGGGACCCACCATCAGGAAAGTGGGGGCCTCCTGAGAGCCACCCCACTGACCCTGTTGCCAATCCCCACTTCCTACCCTGTGACCGCCACCCCCCTCCACCCCCCCACCCTCTGACCCACTTCCCAGCATTACTCACTTGTGCATGGGGCCATTGGTGATCCAAGGCCTCAGGTAGGTAGTGCCATCAGCAGCCACCCACTCTCTGGTGGCACATATGAGTATGGAAGTACTGCCAGCCTTCGATTGGCCAGCAACTCTTCAGGCTGAACTTCTGCCCTCGGGGCCCTTGATTCCAGGGCAAGACCTGCCATTGGCCTGTAATGTACCTGAAATCACAATGTGCAGCAGGCCTTCCTAAAAAGAAACAACACAAGTTCTCCAGCTCTCCAGCGATGAGTGAGACCTCCATCACGCCATCGAAACAAAGGAACAGAAGAAGGTCATTCAGCCCATCAAGCCTGCTCTGCCATTCAATACGATCATGGCTGATCGAACACTTCAATGCCTTTTACCCACTCTATCCTCAGAACCCTTTAAGCTATTGTTATTCAGAAATTGATCAATCTCTACCTTAAACATACTTGATGACTGAGCTTCCACTGCCCTCTGGGGTAGAGAATTCCAAAGATTCACAACCCTCTGAGTAAAAAAATTTCTCCTATTTTCGGTCCTAAGTGACTGCCCCCTTATTGTGAAATTGTGTTCCCTGGTTCTTGACTCCCCAAACCAGGGGAAACATCTTACCTGCATCTACCCTGTGCATTCCTTTAAGTATTTTGTAGGTTACAATGAGATCACCTCTCATTCTTCGAAACTCTACAAAATACAGCTCAGTTTGCCCAATCTCTCTTCATAAGACAGTCCCGTCATCCCCGGAACAAGTCTGTGAACATTTGTTGCGCTTCTTCTATGGCAATAATATCCTTTCTGAGGTAAGGGGATCACATAAAACTGCACACAGTACTCCAGGTGCAGTCTAGCCAAGCTTTATACAATTGAAGGGAGACTTCACTACTCCTGTACTCTAATCCTCTTGCGATAAAGGCTAACATTCCATTAGCCTTCCTAATGGTTTGCTGCACCTGTATATTAGCCTTCTTTGACTTATGGACTAGGACACCCAGGTCCCTTTGTACATCTACACTTTCTAATCTTTTACCATTTAGGAAATGCTGTGCACATCTATTCCTTCTACCAAAGTGGATAACCTCACGTTTCCACATTATGTTCCATCTGCCATGTTCTTGCCCACTCACTAAGTCTGTCCAAATCCTCCTGTAGCCACTTTACATCTTCCTCTCAACACACGTTCCTGCCTAGCTTCGTATCATCTGTGAACTTGGAAATATTGCATTTGGTCCCCACATCCAAATCATTGATATATATTGTGAACAGTTGGGGCCCAAGTATGGATCCTTGTAGTACCCCACTAGTCACAGCCTGCCAACACAAGAATGATCCGTTTATTCCTACTCTCTGTGTTCTGCCTATTAGCCAATCCTTAATCCACGCCAGAATATTGCCCCCTATTTTATTTTACTAATTTATTTTATTTTACTTTACTAATCAATCTCCTGTGGGGGATTTTATCAAAACTCTTCTGAAAAATCCAAGTATACTACATTCATCGACTCTCCCTTATCAATTTTGTTAGTAACATCCTCAAAAAACTCCAACAAGTTCGTCAACCATGATTTGCCATTCACAAACATGCTGACTATGCCCAGTCAGATCATGATTATCCAAGTATCCTCAACACTGATCCAACTTACTGAAGCTCAAGATTGAATTCAGAACTTAATCAGCTGGAATACCAATAATCGGGATTTATTGGGCTGGAACTTCCAATCAAGTGGCAATTGAATCGAATTGCCACTCTGCTCAAAAGTACTTACCCAGAAATGCAGGCGAACTTTTCTGCCCTGACCTACCAAAATCAACCCGCGTGAGATCTGGACAGTGCAGTGCATCCCCGGAACCTCACATTGTAGGGCTGCTCAGTCGGAGGGAAGGAAGCCACGCCCCCCTTTTTACCAGCCAACTTGAAGGTCCAGCCAGGTTTAAAGGTCTTTGATGCGACAAGTGTATAAGGTAAGTGGGTAGGATTGGAGAGAGTGGGGAGGATCAGGCCTTGGAGGGTGGGGGGTGGGGGGTGGGGGGGGCGGGGTCGGACCTTGGAGGGTAGGGAGAGGATTGGTTCTTGGGGGAGGGGTGGGAGGCTCCATCCTTGGGGGATGTTCTGGGGGTCAGGCCTCGGTTGGTCGGGGGGTTAGGTTTGGGCCTCAGGGAGGGGATCAGGTCGGTTCTTGGGGGGGTGGTCAGGTTGGGTCAGGTTTTGGGGGGATGGTGAGGGTGAGAATTGGGCCTAGTGGTGCAGGCAGAAGAGTCCCTATGGGGCTGGGGGAAGTCCTGTGGGTTGGGGAGACCCTGTCAGGGGTTGTAGTCCTTTGGGGGTGGGGGGACTCCCATGAGGGAGGTAGTTGGGAAGGTTGGGGGAGTCCTCTGGGGTTTCAGGGTATGGGGGAAGTCCTGTGGGGGTTCAGTGTGGGTCTGTGCAATTGTTGCTCAGAAGTTAGAAGAGGTTTTGATTCTTTTAACTTTTCCTGGGTAACTATTAATGTAATCCAGTTGGAACCATCCAAAGTTTGTGATTTAAGTCACATTTTCGGATGGTCCCCACTGTAGGACAATTGCCCAGGGGAAGTTTGCACTTCCAGGTAATTGCCGTGCAAACCTTACCTGGAAACTTCTGGCTGGTGGTGAGGGGGTCCCCAGCATATCTTTGGGGTACCCCCTACCCCAGAACAATGCCCTGGAGCTCAGAAGTTACAGCCCATTATGTCTCAACACTATTTGAAATTTAATCAACTGAGATACTCAGACCCCGAAAATATGGGGCTTCCACCAGTCTCTCACTGTAACTGTGGAAGCAAACCAACCAAAACAACCAAAAAATGTCAGGAACCTGGTTGCACTGGAACGCTGCTTTTCTGTAAATTTCTGGCCACCATGTTAATGGTGGATTCTCTGTCCATCCCTTATATGGCAGTCGTCTTCAGGATGTGGAGCTGGGAGGAGAAGGTGGATTCTTATGCTCACTGCGACCTGACCTAGAGCAGGATGCATGCAATCAGATAAGCCCCCAGGTGTATGCAACTACTTACAAACATACATATGAACATACAAATTAGGAGCAGGGGTAGCCACTTAGCCCCTTGATTGGATCACTCTTGGGATGGCCTGAGTCAGGCAAGCAGCTTTGACTGTGATGAATGGTCAACATTTTTTGTTTTAATTGCATGATCATTCCTCTAACATAGAGGGCAAAGGAGGACATGCCTGGGATCTGAAGGAGCAGGAGAAGTCAGTTAGGGCAGATGTCAGTAGCAAGGTAAACTTCCACCTATAATGGTGGGCAGACACCAGAGTTTATGGCTGCATGGAATAGGCGGCTGCTGGAGATGAGCCCTTAGTTGCACTTGCACATTCCTGCCCAATGCAAATCAGGTGTCCTCCTACCAAACTTCCTCTGGTCAGAGCATCACCAAAGGGCACTGGCAGATGCGATTAATCATCAGGGTCACATCACAGGGATTTTTGGGTTATGATAGTTAGGACTTGTTAAATCTGAGCATTAATGGCTGAATAAGAGTTTAATGCCTTAACCTGGGTAGAACAGTGAGGTAGCATGTTGGAGCTGCAATTGAATGGAAACTGGAAATGAGTTTAAGGTGAAACCCATTCTTGCCATATCTTACATTTCCAATCTCAACTTTGCCTTTGCGGAAAGACGACCTGCTACCCCACAGCAGGCGGAGAAAATCAGGATATTCAGTCCTTTCCCACACTAGGAAGCAGCTAGATGGAGAGACACATTTGAATAGGCTTGGGAGAAGACCTCCAGCTATATTCTTGCCCAATAAATACGTATGATACAAGGACACTCTGGAAAACAGTAAGAGACAATTTTTTTTTTTTTAAAAGACCTTCTTTCTTGAAAAAATAGCATTTAGTCCACCAGGAATTGATTTAAAAAATCATTATTGCAAACTTACAGATTGGATATAGGCATTTATACATCTTTTTAAAAATCTTCTGCATGGCACACATTTCCTGCCCACAAACCTTGCCTGTTTCACAGTTCAGTCACATTTTTATGTCAACAATTAATGTTGAAAATCTATAGGTAAACATTTAAGATAAAAATCATTCTGTAAATATTCAGGCTGCAAAGGTGGGCTTCTGTATCACCACTGGCGTTGGCACCAAAAGGAAGCACCAAACTAAAAAAATGGCACATGTAATGCTTCTGGCAACCTCCAGCAGGGTCTGTAGAGCATCCCGTGCTGGGAAAGATGTTACAGTGGGTGCATTCTCAGTCTGACTGAAACTTTTGAAATTGGCAGATCATGATGTCAAACAACTGTTCTGACTGGTTTGACCCTTGTTCTGCAAGCTTAAACTGCACAGGTTCAATGAATGCCAATACTAACCACTTTCAGCTGAACAAGGGCACTGGCACATGCGATTAATCATCAGGGTCACATCACAGGGATTTTTGGGTTATGAGTAACCCACAGCTAGCACTATTTAAAGACTCAGAATCATCCAACTTGCAGGTGAAGTGCTTTTGACTTACTTCTGTTATTGCAAAGTTTGCGGAAGTACTGTGGTGTCTTTTTGGAGGTGTTGTGGTCAGTTCCTAGCATTAGAAGGGAGTGCTGCTGCATTCTGATAGGGAGGATAGAGGAATTACGTGAGTTTTCCAAAGGCGAAAACAGTCATAGGGGCTATGCTTCTGGGACTTCAATACAACTGACAAATGACTCAGGGAGTATCCGGATCATCCGAATCCCAACCTCCTGTGACCCCAGCAGCTCCAGCTCCACAGGCCGAGGAGGGTGCCACTGCCACACAGCAGGACCCCCAAAGCAGACCAGGGCCCTCCAGGTCTCAGCACTCCAGAGGATACCTGCCAAGGTCATCACAGACAGGGCATGGCAGTCAGCAGGCTGCCTCCACCTCCGCTGTGGATGCTGGGGGAGCATCAAGACGTAGGGGCAGGGTTATGACGATGTAACTCTTTCGAGCACAAACACGTTTCCATCTGTTTCAGATGAAGTTACATTGTTTCATAGTTTGCCATTGTGAGATGTAACTCTTTCGAGTACAAACCCGTTTCCATCTGTATTCAGATGAAGTTACATTGTTTTCATAGGTTTGCCATTGTGAAATTTGAACTCTTGATCTTAGGGTTACAAACCCAGTACCATAACCACTTGGCCATTTAGGCCAAGCCCAATTCCTGTAACTCTTTCGAGTACAAACATGTTTCCATCTGTTTCAGATGAAGTTACATTGTTTCATAGTTTACCATTGTGAGATGTAACTCTTTCGAGTACAAACCCGTTTCCACCTGTATTCAGATGAAGTTACATTGTTTTCATAGTTTTGCCATTGTGAAATTTGAACTCTTGATAATCTTTTAAATGAAAACCAAATCAACAAAATTGGGATAAATCAGGCACAGCCCCTAATTCAGGTCAGCTGTAAAACCAAGGACAAAGTTTAAAGGAACCTTACAAACTTTAAATCAAAATGTGATTAAAGGGGTCAACAAAACACCCCAGTCCCCGCGGTGCCCACCGAGCACGGAAGGCCTCAAGAGTGTCAGCAGACACCGCGTGCTCCCTCTCCAGGGACATCCGGCAGCGAACGTAGCCGCGGAAGAGGGACAAACAATCGGGAGGGACTCCCCCGTCGATTGCCCGCTGCCTGGACCTGTTAATGGCCAACTTGGCCAGGCCCAGGAGCAGGTTCACGAGGAGGTCCTCCTCCTTCCCGACCCCCTTCCGCACCGGGTGTCCATAGATCAGGAGCGTGGGGCTGAAGTGCAAACAAAACATCAATAAAAGGTTTTTCAAATAACTAAAAAGGGAGTGCAGCCTACAACACCCTATGTATACATGGTCCACGGACTCCAGAAGACCGCAAAAAGGGCACGTGTCCTGAGAGTCCGTGAACCTATGCATCCTCTTATTATAAGGGACTGCTGCATGCAACACCCTCCAACCCAGGTCCCCGATAGAAAGGGGGAGGACACCTCCATAGAGGGCCTCCCATCGGGGGCCTCCACCGCCGGACGGCAACAAGGCATGCCAGGGCGTGTCCGGTTGACGGACAAGGGCGAGAAAATGGAAGGTGTGCAGCAGCAGTCCATACAAAAAGCTCCTCTTTGCCGTGCCAAAAGGCACAGAGGGCATGTCCCCGAGGTGGCTCATATTGCGGGGCACCAGCACCCGAGGGAGGGTTCGGGGCTTGGGGGCAATGTGGAATTCCGTCAGAACAGGGGAACGCTCAGACGGAAGACCACCGCACACCTGGGCCATCTCAAGACCCAAAATAACGTTTTGTCCGAGCACGACCGTTCTCAGGTCTTGGATGGCATCGGCTGCGACCTGGACGCTCACAGACGCGCGTCGCGCCAACTCCTGCGGGAGCATCCAGCCCAGTCCTCCGCCACCCAGCACGTCCCCGATCCTGGTCACCCCTGCGGCCACAGCCCTCCTCTCCGCCAACCACTGAAAAGGACGGAGGGGCGGATTCCTGAGCAGCGGCTCTCTGACGATAGCCGCTACTCCTGACGGGGGAGAGCTGCGTCACGAAGCGACCACTTTCCAGACTTTGATCAGGTCCTGGTAAAAGACAGGCAACGCCTGCAAGGAGCCACCGAGGCCCAGCTGTTCTATAAATAGGAGCTGCACGTCATAATTCAGGCCGTGCACCTGACGGAAGAAATACGTCATCAGGGCACACCATCTAGGAGGAGGCTCGACGTAGAGGTATCGCTGCAGGGTCTGAAGGCGGAAAGTCGCCACCTGTGTGCTTAGGCACACTAGCGCCTGACCACCCTCCCTAAGCGGGAGACTCAGAACCTCGGCAGCGACCCAGTGCAATCTTTTGTCCCAGAAGAAGTCGACGAACAATCTCTGGATTCTTGTGACAAAGTCCGGGGGAGGGGTCAAAGTGACCAGCCCATACCACAACATGGCGGTGATCAGCTGGTTTATGACCAGAACTCGACCTCGGTAAGATAGCACTCGGAGCAGTCCTGTCCAGCGCCGCAGGCGAGCGGTGACTTTCGTCTCCAGTTCCTGCCAGTTTGCCGGCCAGGATTCCTCAGCGGGGCAGAGATGGACCCCCAGATAGAGGAGGCTGGTAAAATCATCACTGACAGAGCGTGCCAGTTAATAGTCTGCCTTCCTCTCCACTGTGAAGGTCGGAGGAGCAGCAAGCAGCAGGGTTAGGAAGTTTAAGAAGGTGTAACTCTTTCGAGTACAACCATGTTTCCATCTGTTCCTATTCAAATGAAGTTACATTGTTTGCCATTGTGAGATTTGAACTCTTGATAATCTTTTAAATGAAAACCAAATCAACAAAATTGGGATAAATCAGGCACAGCCCCTAATTCAGGTCAGCTGTAAAACCAAGGACAAAGTTTAAAGGAACCTTACAAACTTTAAATCAAAATGTGATTAAAGGGGTCAACAAAACACCCCAGTCCCCGCGGTGCCCACCGAGCACGGAAGGCCTCAAGAGTGTCAGCAGACACCGCGTGCTCCCTCTCCAGGGACATCCGGCAGCGAACGTAGCCGCGGAAGAGGGACAAACAATCGGGAGGGACTCCCCCGTCGATTGCCCGCTGCCTGGACCTGTTAATGGCCAACTTGGCCAGGCCCAGGAGCAGGTTCACGAGGAGGTCCTCCTCCTTCCCGACCCCCTTCCGCACCGGGTGTCCATAGATCAGGAGCGTGGGGCTGAAGTGCAAACAAAACATCAATAAAAGGTTTTTCAAATAACTAAAAAGGGAGTGCAGCCTACAACACCCTATGTATACATGGTCCACGGACTCCACAAGACCGCAAAAAGGGCATGTGTCCTGAGAGTCCGTGAACCTATGCATCCTCTTATTATAAGGGACTGCTGCATGCAACACCCTCCAACCCAGGTCCCCGATAGAAAGGGGGAGGACACCTCCGTAGAGGGCCTCCCATCGGGGGCCTCCGCCGCCGGACGGCAACAAGGCACGCCAGGGCGTGTCCGGTCGACGGACAAGGGCAAGAAAATGGAAGGTGTGCAGCAGTAGTCCGTACAAAAAGCCCCTCTTTGCCGTGCCAAAAGGCACAGAGGGCATGTCCCCGAGACGGCTCATATTGCGGGGCACCAGCACCCGAGGGAGGGTTCGAGGCTTGGGGCCAATGTAGAATTCTGTCCGAACAGGGGAACGCTCAGACGGAAGACCACCGCGCACCTGGGCCGCCTCAAGACCCAAAATAACGTCGGGTCCGAGCACGACCGTTCTCAGGTCTTGGATGGCATCGGCTGCGACCTGGACGCTCACAGACGCGCGTCGCGCCAACTCCTGCGGGAGCATCCAGCCCAGTCCTCCGCCACCCAGCACGTCCCCGATCCTGGTCACCCCTGCGGCCACAGCCCTCCTCTCCGCCAACCACTGAAAAGGACGGACGGGCGGATTCCTGAGCAGCGGCTCTCTGACGATAGCCGCTACTCCTGACGGGGGAGAGCTGCGTCGCGAGGCGACCACTTTCCAGACTTTGATCAGGTCCTGGTAAAAGACGGGCAACGCCTGCAAGGAGCCACCGAGGCCCAGCTGTTCTATAAACAGGAGCTGCACGTCATAATTCAGGCCGTGCACCTGACGGAAGAAATACGTCATCAGGGCACACCATCTAGGAGGAGGCTCAACGTAGAGGTATCGCTGCAGGGTCTGAAGGCGGAAAGTCACCACCTGTGTGCGTAGGCACACTAGCGCCTGACCACCCTCCCTAAGCGGGAGACTCAGAACCTCGGCAGCGACCCAGTGCAATCTTTTGTCCCAGAAGAAGTCGACTAACAATCTCTGGATTCTTGTGACAAAGTCCGGGGGAGGGGTCAAAGTGACCAGCCGATACCACAACATGGCGGCGATCAGCTGGTTTATGACCAGAACTCGACCTCGGTAAGATAGCACTCGGAGCAGTCCTGTCCAGCGCCGCAGGCGAGCGGTGACTTTTGTCTCCAGTTCCTGCCAGTTTGCCGGCCAGGATTCCTCAGCGGGGCAGAGATGGACCCCCAGGTAGAGGAGGCTGGTCCTGCTCCAGGTGAAAGGCCTGAGCTCCTCGGGTAGGGGATCCATTTGCCACTGACCGACCAGGAGTCCAGAACATTTACCCCAGTTGATCCTGGCAGAAGAAGCGGCAGAGTAGACCTCCTGGCACTCGCGCATCCTCCGCAGGTCAGCCGGGTCACTAAACATAAGGAGCACGTCATCGGCGTAAGCCGAAAGGACCACCCCAATGCCCGGCCCGCGCAGAACCAATCCCGAGAACCTCCTCCGCAAGAGGCGCAGGAAAGGCTCCACGCAAATAGAATACAACTGGCCAGACAGGGGGCAGCCCTGACGTACCCCTCTCCCAAAGCGAAGGGGCGCCGTCAGGGACCCGTTAACCTTCACTAGACACTCCGCGGCGGTGTACAGAAGTCGGATCCGGGCGACAAAATGCGTCCCAAACCCGAAAGCTCGCAGAGTTCCGAGTAAGTATTCGTGATCCACCCTGTCGAACGCCTTCTCCTGATCGAGAGACAGGAAGGCGCTCGACAGACCAGCCCTCTGGGAATGGTGGATGATGTCCCGGACCAGATGGATGTTATCATAAATGGTTCGGTCCGGGACGGTGTAGGACTGGTCAGGGTGGATCATGTGGTCCAGCACGGTGCCGAGCCGAGAAGACATGGCTCGGGCGAAGATTTTGTAGTCCGTGCTGAGGAGGGAGACCGGGCGCCAGTTTTTAAGAAGGCGGAGATCCCCCTTCTTCGGCAGCAGGGCAATCACGGCCCTGCGCCACGAAAGGGGCATCTCCCCGGTAGCAATGCTCTCCCCCAGGACCCCCGCGAAGTCTCTCCCCAAGACGTCCCAGAACGCCCTGAAGAACTCCACGGTCAGCCCGTCTAGTCCTGGGGTTTTGCCCCTAGAAAGACCGTCGAGTGCGCCGGTCAGCTCCCCCAGACTTATAGGGGAGTCGAGCTTTCCGGCGCACTCCGGGCCGACCTGCGGCAGGTCCTCCCACAAAACTCTGCAAGCTTCCTCACTGGACGGATCCGGAGAGAAAAGGGCAGTGTAGTAATCTCGGGCAATGGCCCTGATGCCCTCCGGATCCGAGACAAGGGATCCGTCGTCGGCCAGCAGCGTAAAGAGCTGCTTACGGACCCCGTGCCTTTTTTCCAGTGAGTAGAAGAAGGGAGAGCCACGGTCCATCTCCTTAAGGAAACAGATCCGCGACCTCACAAACGCGCCCCGAGACCCGACCAGTTGCAGGTCCCGCAGCGCGCCCTTCTTCTCATCGTACACCGACCGCAGGGCCGGGTCCGCGTCGGGCTGACGGAGACGTGCCTCCAGGTCGAGCACCTCCTTCTCCAACTCCTCGACCCTGGATTTGCGTCTCTTTGTCGACCCCTTCGCGTACTCTTGACAGAAAACTCGGACGTGAGTCTTGCCCACGTCCCACCATAGCCTCAAGGAGGGGAAGCCTCCCCGCTTCCTTCTCCAGCCGGCCCAGAAGCGACGGAACGAGTCCAGGAACCGCTGGTCTTCCAACAACAGGTTATTAAAATGCCAGTACGCGGACCCCGTCCGAGCGCAGAACGAAGTGAGCTCCGCCCACACCAGACGGTGGTCCGTGCACGGAACCTGCTGTATAGAAGCAGCTGGAACGCAGGACAGGTACGCCTTCGAAACGTAAAGGCGGTCGAGTCTGGACGCTCCGAATCCAGGTGACACAAAGGTGAACATGCTGGAGTCAGGATGGAGATTTCGCCAGACGTCCACTCAGTCGAAGGACCTGACCAGGTCCCACAACTTACTCACACCTCGCGTGCAGTGCGGGGTACCGTGACGGTCCCGGACACCGAGGGTGCAATTGAAATCCCCCCCGAGGACGATGCACTCGCCAGCGTCGATGGAGCCGAGATGAGTGGACACTTCTTCAAAGAAGCTCGCTTGCTGCTGCGTGCCCAGGGGAGCGTACACATTCACAAAGTGAAGCACCGCCCCCCCCAGACGCACAGTCAGGTGCAGCAACCGGCCTGGCACCGGCTCCTTGACCCCCAAGATCTCCGGCTGAAAATGCGGGGCCAACAAGATAGCCACCCCGCCAGAATTGGAGGCTAGGTGACTCATGTAGACCCCCCCTCGCCACTCCAGGAGCCACGTGGCTTCGTCTCCCGGAACGGTATGGGTTTCTTGCAGGAAGCACAATGCATGATTCCCGTCCCTGAGGACCGAGAAGTTCTGGAACCTGCGCTGTGCGGCCCTGCTGCCGCGGATGTTGAGGCTGGCTATAGTCGTCTTCATTGTCAGAGGTACATCAAACCTTCACCTTAAGTCATTAAAAAGAAGAAGAGGACTTTTTAGTCCTTCCTCTCCTTCAGGAGCCCAGCGAGAAACGTTTGGACCCTCCGCCGCGCGTTCCTATCCAACTCAGGAGACTTGAGAGCCTCGCGAGTGGACCAGAACACCAGCGGAAAAGAATGCCACCGGTCCAAGGCCAACTGAACCCTGTCTCGGCAACCGCGATGACTCGCCAAAAAGTCCCGGAGTTCCCTTGGGGGGATGAGGGGGGAGTCAGTGGAGGGCACCAGGGGATCCACCGCCTCGCTTGAGAGCGACTCAGCGTAATCTCCAGCGCTCACCACGGACACCCCGTCCTCCTCCAGGTCGTCGCCTCCAGCTTCCGACCCCTCCCCCGCATTGAATACGGGGGCTGATTCGGAGCTGCCAGCTGGCCCCACCTGTACCTCGATCCCACCCCCAGGATCAAGGCCAGAGGGGTCCTCTCTGGTCTCCTCTAAACGTTTTGGGTCAGAGGGCAGCGGCAGTTCTGATGCCCGCTCTCCTCCCGGCACCGGGTCGTCCGGGGAGCTCAGGACAAGCTCCTGACCCAAAACTAGGACGCCCGGTGCTAAGGTTTGGGAGGGAGCGGGAAGGCCTTCCTTTTCGCCGCCACCCAATGACCCGTTAACATTTTTTAAATTTTGAAAGCTACAGTCCCCCGACGAGCCAGAAGGTACCTCGGGGGTATCGAGGGTCTCTGAGTCGGGCACCACCTCAAGGGAGGTGCCTTCAGTGACCCCCGAGGGGCCCTGTTCAGGGGACTGCAGCAGGTTGACAGGGGTAACAGTGGTGGGAGTCGGTGCAGGGGTTTTGAGTTCCCCCAGAGGACAGGGTGAGATTTTACTTGGCGGAGACGCCACCACCTCTTCATCGGGGGAAGGGACACACCCAACTTCTTCAATTTGGGCATCACCCTCCTCCTCCGAAGCGTGACGTCTCTTCCGGGTCAGGCTGGGGGCTAGGGAGACCTCCATTTCCGAGGCCCCCTCCTCCTTGTCCAGTCCTCCCGGACACTCCACCCTCTGGGTTTTGGGTGTTAGATACCCCGGCTCGGGGTCCCGCGTCTTTTCCCCGCCGGCCCCGGGAGCACGCGCAGAAACGACGCCGGGCCCAGCACTCGGCGCCTTAGCACCCACGGGGCCGGGAGCACACGCGGACACGACGCCGGGGCCGGATGATGTCTTTTCCCCCGAGCCGGTGCTTGCAGGTGTTTGGGGGTTTTGGGGCGTTTCAGGGGCCGCCTCCAGGTTGCGGGTCTTCCTCCGCGCCTTCTTACGGCGCGGGGGCTGTCCCCCCGCCTCACCGGCAGCCGAGATGGCAGTGGCTGCCGGCGTCGCTTCCCCTTGCGGGGAGGGAGATGGAGTGGTGGCGGGGGGAGGAGGGGCGGTGCCAGCCGTGGCCGCTTGGGTGGGGCTCGTGGCCTTGGAGGAGGGGCAGTTCTTCCTCACGTGCCCCGCCTCCTTACAAGCATGGCACCGCACGCCCTCCACCGTCCAGAAGACCCGATAGGCGGTCCCCTCAAAATTGATAACGAAGGCCCCCTCCAGGCACTCCTCCTGGGCCAAGCGGACAAATACCTGGCGCCGGAAGGAGTACACATGGCGGAGGGCCGAGTCTTTGAGGCCGAGCGGGATTGGTGCAACCCCCGACCTGACCTCCCCCAATTTATTAAGGTGGGGGAGGAGGAGCTCACTGGATAGAATAGGCGGGACGTTCGAAATAATAATTCTCTGGGCGGTGGCCTCAAGGGGGTCCACCGCCAGAAAAGTCCCGCCCACAGTGAGTCCTTTTTGCAGGGCGAGGTGCACCGCCCGCTCGGACCTCAAGAAGAATATGGCCTTCCCATACATTTTAGAGGCCGCGACAATGGCTGAGGGGCCGACGACCCCAGCCATAGCCTTTACGCAGGCCTCTATTGTCATTTCAGGGTGAGCATAGCTCTTTACCCCAAGGGCCCTGGTCAGGAGGCGAAAAAAAATCATCACTGACAGAGCGTGCTAGTTAATAGTCTGCCTTCCTCTCCACTGTGAAGGTTGGAGGAGCAGCAAGGTTAGGAAGTTTAAGAAGGTGTAACTCTTTCGAGTACAAACATGTTTCCATCTGTTCCTATTCAGATGAAGTTAGATTGTTTGCCATTGTGAGATTTGAACTCTTGATAATCTTTTAAATGAAAACCAAATCAACAAAATTGGGATAAATCAGGCACAGCCCCTAATTCAGGTCAGCTGTAAAACCAAGAACAAAGTTTAAAGGAAACTTACAAACTTTAAATCAAAATGTGATTAAAGGGGTCAACAAAACACCCCAGTCCCCGCGGTGCCCACCGAGCACGGAAGGCCTCGAGAGTGCCAGCAGACACCGCGTGCTCCTTCTCCAGGGACATCCGGCAGCGAACGTAGCCGCGGAAGAGGGACAAACAATCGGGCGGGACTCCCCCATCGATCGCCCGCTGCCTGGACCTGTTAATGGCCAACTTGGCCAGGCCCAGGAGCAGGTTCACGAGGAGGTCCTCCTCCTTCCTGACCCCCTTCCGCACCGGGTGAAGAATAGAGGCATAGACTATTTTCTAAATGGGGAGAGAATTCAGAAATCTGGAGTGCAAAGGGACTTGGGGGTCCTAGTCCAGGATTCTCTTAAGGTTAACTTTCAGGTTGAGTTGGTAGTTAGGAAAGGCAAATGCAATGTTGGCATTTATTTTGAGAGGACTAGAATATAAACACCCCAGTCCCCGCGGTGCCCACCGAGCACAGAAGGCCTCGAGAGTGCCAGCAGACACCGCGTGCTCCTTCTCCAGGGACATCCGGCAGCGAACGTAGCCGCGAACACATTTCCATCTGTTCCAGATGAAGTTACATTGTTTCATAGTTTTACCATTGTGAGATTTGAACTTTTTGATCTTGGGGTTACAAACCCAGTACCATAACCACTTTGCTATTTAGGCCAAGCGTTAAGAAGATGAAACTCTTTTGAGTTAAAACCAATAAAACCAAATTAAATTAAGAAGATGTAACTCTTTTCAGTTAAAACCAATAAAACCAAATTAACAAAATTGGGATACATCAGGCACAGCCCCTAATTCAGGTCAGCTGTAAAACCAAGAACAAAGTTTAAAGGAAACTTACAAACTTTAAATCAAAATGTGATTAAAGGGTTCAACAAAACACCCCAGTCCCCGCGGTGCCCACCGGGCACGGAAGGCCTCAAGAGTGCCAGCAGACACCGCGTGCTCACCCTCCAGGGACATTCGGCCATGAACGTAGCCGCGGAAGAGGGACAAACAATCGGGCGGGACTCCCCCGTCGATCGCCTGCTGCCTGGACCTGTTAATGGCCAACTTGGCCAGGCCCAGGAGCAGGTTCACGAGGAGGTCCTCCTCCTTCCCGACCCCCTTCTGCACCGGGTGTCCATAGATCAGGAGCGTGGGGCTGAAGTGCAAACAAAACATCAATAAAAGGTTTTTCAAATAACTAAAAAGGGAGTGCAGCCTACAACACCCTATATATGCATGGTCCACGGACTCCACAAGACCGCAAAAAGGGCATGTGTCCTGACAGTCCGTGAACCTATGCATTCTCCTATTTTAGGGGACTGCTGCACGCAACACCCTCCAACCTAGGTCCCCGATAGAAAGGGGAGGATACCTCCGTAGAGGGCCTCCCATCGGGGGCTTCCGCCGCCGAACGGCAACAAGGCACGCCAGGGCGTGTCCGGGCGGCGGACAAGGGCGAGAAAATGTAAGGTGTGCAGCAGCAGTCCGTACAGAAAGCTCCTCTTTGCCGTGCCAAAAGGCACAGAGTGCATGTCCCCGAGGTGGCTCATATTGCGGGGCAACAGCACCCGAGGGAGGATTCGGGGCTTGGGGCCAATGTGGAATTCCATCCGAACAGGGGAACGCTCAGATGGAAGACCACCCCGCACCTGGGCCACCTCAAGACCTAAAATTACATCGGATCCGAGCACGACCGTTCTCAGGTCTTGGATGGCATCGGCTGCGACTTGGACGCGCCAACTCCTGCGGGAGCATCCAGCCCAGTCCTCCGCCACCCAGCACATCCCCGATCCTAGTCACCTCTGCGGCCACAGCCCTCCTCTCCGCCAACCACTGAAAGGGACGGAGGGGCGAATTCCTGAGCAGCGGCTCTCTGACGATAGCCGCTACTCCTGACGGGGGAGAGCTGTGTCGTGAGGCGACCATGTTCCAGACTTTGATCAGGTCCTGGTAAAAGACGGGGAACACCTGCAAGGAGCCACCGAGGCCCCTCTGTTCTATAAACAGGAGCTGCACGTCATAATTCAGGCCGTGCACCTGACAGAAGAAATACGTCGTCAGGGCACACCATCTAGGAGGAGGCTCGACGTAGAGGTATCGCTGCAGGGTCTGAAGGCAGAAAGTCGCCACCTGTGTGCGTAGGCACACTAGCGCCTGACCACCCTCCCTAAGCGGGAGACTCAGAACCTCAGCAGTGACCCAGTGCAATCTTTTGTCCCAGAAGAAGTCGACTAACAATTTCTGGATTCTTGTGACAAAGTCCGGGGGAGGGGTCAAAGTGACCAGCCGATACCACAACATGGCGGCGATCAGCTGATTTATGACCAGAACTCGACCTCAGTAAGATAGCACTCGGAGCAGTCCTGTCCAGCGCCGCAGGCGAGCGGTGACTTTTGTCTCCAGTTCCTGCCAGTTTGCCGGCCAGGATTCCTCAGCAGGGCAGAGATGGACCCCCAGGTAGAGGAGGCTGGTCCTGCTCCAGGTGAAAGGCCTGAGCTCCTTGGGTAGGGGATCCATCTGCCACTGACCGACCAGGAGTCCAGAACATTTACCCCAGTTGATCCTAGCAGAAGAAGCGGCAGAGTAGATCTCCTGGCACTTGCGCATCCTCCGCAGGTCAGCCGGGTCACTAAACATAAGGAGCACGTCATCGGCGTAAGCCAAAAGGACCACCCCAATGCCCGGCCCGCCCAGAACCAATCCCGACAACCTCCTCCACAAGAGGCGCAGGAAAGGCTCCACGCAAATAGAATACAACTGGCCAGACAGAGGGCAGCCCTGACGTACCCCTCTCCCAAAGCGAAGGGGCGCCGTCAGGGACCTGTTAACCTTCACTAGACACTCCGCGGCGGTGTACAGAAGTCGGATCCGGGCGACAAAAAAATGTGTCCCGAACCCAAACGCTCGCAGAGTTCCGAGTAAGTATCCGTGATCCACCCTGTCAAACGCCTTCTCCTGATCAAGAGACAGGAAGGCGCTCGACAGACCAGCCCTCTGGGAATGGTGGATGAAAGATGTAACTCTTTCAAGTACAAACCCATTTCCATCTGTTTCAGATGAAGTTACATTGTTTCATAGTTTGCCATTGTGAAATTTGAACTCTTGATAATCTTTTAAATGAAAACCAAATCAACAAAATTGGGATAAATCAGGCACAGCCCCTAATTCAGGTCAGCTGTAAAACCAAGAACAAAGTTTAAAGGAAACTTACAAACGTTAAATCAAAATGTGATTAAAGGGGTCAACAAAACACCCCAGTCCCCGCGGTGCCCACCGAGCACAGAAGGCCTCGAGAGTGCCAGCAGACACCGCGTGCTCCTTCTCCAGGGACATCCGGCAGCGAACGTAGCCGCGATCACATTTCCATCTGTTCCAGATGAAGTTACATTGTTTCATAGTTTACCATTGTGAGATTTGAACTTTTGATCTTGGGGTTACAAACCCAGTACTATAACCACTTGGCTATTTAGGCCAAGCATTAAGACGATGTAACTCTTTCAAGTACAAACACATTTCCATCTGTTTCAGATGAAGTTACATTGTTTCATAGTTTGCCATTGTGAAATTTGAACTCTTGATCTTGGGGTTACAAACCCAGTACCATAACCACTTGGCCATTTAGGCCAAGTGTTAAGAAGATGTAACTCTTTCGAGTACAAACCCATTTCCATCTGTTCCTATTCAGATGAAGTTACATTGTTTCATAGTTTGCCATTGTGAGATTTGAACTCTTGATAATCTTTTAAATGAAAACCAAATCAACAAAATTGGGATAACTTACAAACCCAGTACCATAACCACTTGTCTATTTAGGCCAAGCCTTAAGAGATGTAACTCTTTCGAGTACCAACACATTTCCATCTGTTTCAGATGAAGTTACATTGTTTCATAGTTTATCATTGTGAGATTTGAACTTTTGATCTTGGGGTTACAAACCCAGTACCATAACCACTTGGCTATTTAGGCCAAGCATTAAGAAGATGTAACTCTTTCGAGCACAAACACGTTTCCATCTGTTTCAGATGAAGTTACATTGTTCGCCATTGTGAGATTTGAACTCTTGATACTCTTTTGAGTAAACCTGTTTCCATCTGTTTCAGATGAAGTTACATTGTTTCATAGTTTGCCATTGTGAGATTTGAACTCTTGATCTTGGGGTTACAAACCCAGTACCATAACCACTTGGCTATTTAGGCCAAGCATTAAGAAGATGTAACTCTTTCGAGTACAAACCCATTTCCATCTGTTCCTATTCAGATGAAGTTACATTGTTTCATAGTTTGCCATTGTGAGATTTGAACTCTTGATAATCTTTTAAATGAAAACCAAATCAACAAAATTGGGATAACTTACAAACCCAGTACCATAACCACTTGTCTATTTAGGCCAAGCCTTAAGAGATGTAACTCTTTCGAGTACAAACACATTTCCATCTGTTTCAGCTGAAGTTACATTGTTTCATAGTTTACCATTGTGAGATTTGAACTTTTGATCTTGGGGTTACAAACCCAGTACTATAACCACTTGGCTATTTAGGCCAAGCATTAAGAAGATGTAACTCTTTCAAGTACAAACACATTTCCATCTGTTTCAGATGAAGTTACATTGTTTCATAGTTTGCCATTGTGAAATTTGAACTCTTGATCTTGGGGTTACAAACCCAGTACCATAACCACTTGGCCATTTAGGCCAAGCGTTAAGAAGATGTAACTCTTTCGAGTACAAACCCATTTCCATCTGTTCCTATTCAGATGAAGTTACATTGTTTCATAGTTTGCCATTGTGAGATTTGAACTCTTGATAATCTTTTAAATGAAAACCAAATCAACAAAATTGGGATAACTTACAAACCCAGTACCATAACCACTTGTCTATTTAGGCCAAGCCTTAAGAGATGTAACTCTTTTGAGTACCAACACATTTCCATCTGTTTCAGATGAAGTTACATTGTTTCATAGTTTATCATTGTGAGATTTGAACTTTTGATCTTGGGGTTACAAACCCAGTACCATAACCACTTGGCTATTTAGGCCAAGCATTAAGAAGATGTAACTCTTTCGAGCACAAACACATTTCCATCTGTTTCAGATGAAGTTACATTGTTCGCCATTGTGAGATTTGAACTCTTGATCTTGGGGTTACAAGCCCAGTACCATAACCACTTGGCTATTTAGGCCAAGCCATTAAGAAGATGTAGTTGCACAACCTTGGCATGGGTGTTAATCACTTATACAAAATGTTCACTATTGTAAGTAAATTCCCAAGGATGTCTCCCTGCCTATGGCTCCTTGTGATGATGAGCAGTGTTCATGTCACTCAGATGTGAAACCTTGGTTCCTGCACAAGATAAAGGCAGGTGTCTCAGTTCCCTGTACTTTGTGCAGCTTTCAGACCAAAGTGATGGTCTGGCCCCACACTCACTGGACACATTACCAGATGCCTGCACCTCAATGGTGCTTATCATTTCTGTCAGAATGTCGTGAGCAAGCATCACATAGTTCCGTCATTCTCTCTGTGTGCTCTCAGCACTTTTAATGTAAGGCTTGCCCCCATGTCGTCAACTTCTGTGACTGGTGAAGCTGTGCTCCTGAAGGGGTCAGGTGCTGAATGGATCAGGTACTTTTAAAGTATCACGGTTGTGTCTGTATGATATGACCCTGATCACAGAATGCAAACGAGCTGCATTTGGCCAGACAGGAGTCAGACATTCACAGAGACTGTGTGAAGATCTGTGGAGTGTCCTCACTGCATGTTGTCATCATCCTCCACAAACCAAGCAGCTATGAGGGCACCTGCCTCATCTAGCCAGTGCGATAGCCTCATCACCTTTTTTGTCACCTTCAAGGACCTCCTCACACTCAATCCCTTCGACATCCTCCTCATCAGAGGAGACGTCCAATTCCTCCATATCCTCCTCCTTTCCCCGTTGCAGCAAGGCGACGGCAATGTGTGACACCCTCTGTGGACTATATTGCAGGGCTCGTCCAGACCAGACCAGGCACTGGAACCTCATTTTCAGCATCCCAATGGTTTGCTCCACCAAGGTCCGAGTTGCAGCATGACACCCGCTATACCTTCGCTCTGCTGCAGTTCGACGCCGCTGCACGGATGTCATCATCAGCCATGTCCCCTGCAGGTAGCCCATGTCCCAGAGGACCCATCCCTGCAGCTTCTGTGGACCGTGGTAGATGTCAGAGATCTGAGACCGACTGAGAATGTAGGAGTCGTGGACGCTCCTTGGGAACTGTGCACAGACCTGCAGGATGCATTTGTGGTGGTCACGTAACAGCTGCACATTCAGCGAGTGAAAGCCTTCGTAATTGACCTACTTGACTGCTTACTACAATGGAGAGCTGAGCGCCACGTGGAGTCCAGTAGACGGTACCCTGCATGAGTGGAAAACCTGAGATCTGGGCAAATCCCAGCGTTCTTGCTTCCTGGCTTTCCTGGTCCCAAGCAAAATGTACAAAGTTGTGTGCCTTCGCGAAGATGGCATCTGTGACCTCATGGATGGGTCACTTGTGCATGGAGGCTTGTGATATCACACAGAGGTCACCTGTGGGGCCCTGAAAGGAGCCACCAGCATAAAAATTGAGTGCCGCTATGACTTTCACAGCCACTCGCAGTGAATGCCCTCCATGTCCCTGTGGCGCCAAATCCTGCAGCAGCTGGCAGATGTGATCGACCAGTGCCCTAGACATGCACAGACTTTGGTGACACTGGTTCTCGGTCATCTGCAGGAATGAAAGATGGTGTATATAGGCCCTTGTTCTAGCTAGCCGTTGAACAGTGATGGCTCATGATGGCTCTTCAGCGTCGTGTGTGGGAGCCCCAGCCGCCCCTTCTTCCTGCGGGTGCTGCTTCTCCCTCTGCCCAGCCAAGTGCTCTCTTCTCCTTTCTTTTCTCCTTTGTCTCTGCTCCCTGTTCGCCATGAAGCATTCAGCTAGGTCACCAGGCTCCATGCTCCTGATGTACTCCTCCTGCAGGATGAAAGAGAGATGCTTGGGTTAGCTTATGTGTTCTATGAATCTCTCTTGGTTTTATCTGAAGGCGCCTTAACGCATCGCAGAGAATGCTGGCCATCACTTGGATGGCCAGCATTTGGTGTGCTGCATGGCTGCCTGAAACTCCACCCACCTTCGCCCCACTCCACCTGACCAATTGGCGGCAGCTTCGGCCACTGGACTGCATGCTGTGCTCTCAACTCAGGCACAGGCATTCTCCTAAACTGCGCTGCAAGGTTGCACTGTTAGCTTGAACCATGGGGGAGACTGGTCCAAACCGGAATGTTGACATTGCAAAGGACTGTGCGCACCTCCAACAGTGACTGCTCCATGGCCAGTTTTAGCAAGGAGACTGTACAACTTGCCCAGTCGTCCAATTGTTCTGCAGTCCACTAAAATGCTCATTATTTTGCAGTCTGTGCCTGAGAAGTGAAAAGCTTTGTAGCACTTAATGGCACTTTCATACCTCTGTGTTGCTTGAATGGGCAGATAAGTTACAGGTCCAACTGCAAGCATGTCAGTATGGCTGCATCTGAACTGTCTCAGCTCAGAGGAATGGTCACTTTATACAAGGTTTCCCTAATATGTAGCCACTTCCCCCCACCCCTCCCTCTGCTGCAAGTGCTTGTGCACTATCATCAACCACAGGGCAGCCCTTGCCCTCCCTCCCCAAATCTCATCAACCTTAGTGCCCTTGTCCTCCCACCCTCCATGTCACCTCAACTGTAATGCAGCCCTTGCCCCAGCACTGCACTGTCAGCCAGCCAGGAAAAAGCAACTTGCCTGTGCCCTCGCCTGAATGCACAGCATCTTAAGCTTGAGGTCCAATAGGCAACCCTCACGAGTGCTGCGCAACGTCACTGTGCACTCACCTCTAAGTTCCACTCGAAGTGCAGCCCGTCAAGAGCACTCCTTGTACATGCTGTTGTGAAACATGTTGGCGTGCAATCAAGCCAACGCGCTCAGATCATCCAGCATGGGGGGATGATTCTGGCGAGTGTGCAGGTGTCTTACAATGAGGTTCCCAACATCTGACGCAGGAAACACAGCCTGCTTTTGATGGGCAGAGCGGACGAATGCAAACTGGTTTCAAGACATCGTGAAAACCGATTTTTGGCCTTCTCGCCACATTTTCTATTCATGCCACCAAACACGCCCAATGCTACCAGGCAGGAAAAATTCCGTCAAAGGCTGAGGCAGCCCAAATAATGACTGTCAGGAACGAGATTTTGTGCTGAAGCATAGTTGCCCATCTTGTGATTTCACATGGTAAAAACCTGATTTCCAAGGTTACAGCAATTTTCAGGTCATAGTTAAGAACCAAACGGTAAATTAAAAGAGTTGGGGGAATGTTTTGACCTAATCGCAAGAATATTCGCCATCAAAGTAACTGACAGTCTGAGATTTTCAAAATTATATATGATCCTTAAGAACAAAAATACAAAACCTACTTGACAGAATGCTCAAGAAATAACAATGATGCCATGAAATGTACTCATAATTCATCCCATGCGTATTACACATTTTTAAAAATAAATTCCTCTTTCCTCAGCCACTATATCATCACTTCATATATCTCAAACTCATTCTGATCACCTTCAACAAGGAGGATGGAACAGACCAGTCTAAAACAAATTCTTTTTCGCAGCCATTGAGTTCTCCAAGATTGTACATCAAGCAAAGAAGCAAGAAATAGTTTGGATTTATATAGCCCTAAGGACATTTCAAAGCACTTCACAGTCAATAAAGTACTTTTGAACTGAGGTTACTGTTGTAACACAGGAAAAACAGCAGCCAGTTTGCACACAGTGAGCTCCAACAAACAACAATGTGTTAATGATCATCTGTGATTTGTTGGTAGAAGGATAAATATTGGCCAGGACACCGGGAAGATCTCCCTTGCTCCTCTTCAAAGTACTGCTATGGGATCTTTTACATCCATCTGAGAGAGGAGACAAAGCCTCGGGGTAATGTTTCATTCAAAAAACAGCACCTCCAAAAGTGCAGCACTCCATCAGTAGTACACTGAAGTGTCCGCCCAGATTATGTGCTCAAGTCTCCTAGGTGGGATTTAGCCCCACAATCTTTCAACTCAGGAATGAGAAAACTACTCCTGAGCCACAGCTGACACAAAGCAGAACACAAACAGCAGAAAAGGTCTTGAAAGTCCAACTCATTCCAGCTCTTGATCAGTATTGTACGTGATGTGCTGACTAGTTAAGCTTGTTCACTGAGAAGTGCTGAGTTTAAACTCAATTGTGTTTCTAACCTTTGCTCCTTTGATTGGAGGTTTAATGCTAAAACATCAGATCCACCAAGCTATCCAAGAGTTTTTATTTTCTACTCAGTTTTTTCCTTCTACACTTCCTTTCTTTAAGGTAGCGATTGATGCAGGTCACAGATTGTGGCAGACCTCCAGCAATTCACTGAAGTTGCCGGTTTTTGT